>NC_058405.1:84551712-84660925 GCF_002201575.2 Neomonachus schauinslandi
ATGGAATATTATGCAGCCATCAAAAGGAATGAGATCTTGCCATTTGCAACGACGTGGATGGAACTGGAGGGTATTATGTTGAGCGAAATAAGTCAAACAGAGAAAGACATGTATCATATGATCTCACTGATATGAGGAATTCTTAATCTCAGGAAACAAACTGAGGGTTGCTGGAGTGGGGGTGGGGTGGGAGGGATGGGGTGACTGGGTGATAGACACTGGGGAGGGTATGTGCTCTGGTAAGCACTGTGAATTGTGCAAGACTGTTGAATCTCAGATCTGTACCTCTGAAACAAATAATGCAATATATGTTAAGAAAAAAAAAAAGAAGAAGAAGAAGAAGGTAGCGGGAGGGGAAGAATGAAGGTGGGGAAATCGGAGGGGTAGACGAACCATGAGAGACGATGGACTCTGAAAAACAAACTGAGGGTTCTAGAGGAGAGGGGGATGGGAGGATGGGTTAGCCTGGTGGTGGGTATTGAAGAGGGCACATTCTGCATGGAGCACTGGGTGTTATGCACAAACAATGAATCATGGAACACTACATCTAAAACCAATAATGTATGGGGATTAACGTAAGAATAAAATTAAAAAAAAAAGTTCTTTATAGATTTTGGATACTAGCCTTTTATCTGATATGTCATTTGCAAATATCTTCTCCCATTCTGTTGGTTGTCTTTTGGTTTTCTTGACTGTTTTCTTTGCTGTGCAAAACCTTTTTATCTCGATGATGTCCCAATAGTTAATTTTTGCCTTTGTTTCCCTTGCCTTTGGAGAGGTGTCTAGCAAGAAGTTGCTGCACCCGAGGTCACAGAGATTTCTGCCTGTGTTCTCCTCTAGGATTTTGATGGATTCCTGTCTCACATTTAGGTCTTTCATCCGTTTTGAGTCTATTTTTGTGTATAGTTTAAAGAAATGGTCCAGTTTCATTCTTTTGCATGTGACTGTCCAATTTTCCCAACACCATTTGTTGAAGAGACTGTCTTTTTTCCATTGGCTATTCTTTCTTGCTTTGTCGAAGATTAGTTGGCCATAGAGTTGAGGGTCCATTTCTGGGCTCTCTATTATGTTCCATTGATTTGTGTGTCTGTTTTTGTGCCAGTCTATACTGTCTTGATGATTACAGCTTTGTAATAGAGCTTGAAGTCTGGAATTGTGATTCCACTAGCTTTGGTTTTCTTTTTCAACATTCCTCTGGCTATTCGGGGTCTTTTCTGATTCCATACAAATTTTAGGATTATTTGTTCCATTTCTGTGAAAAAAAGTTGATGGTATTTTGATAGAGATTGCATTGAATGTGTAGATTGCTCTAGGTAGCATAGACATTTTAACAATATTTGTTCTTCCAATCCATGAGCATGGAAAGTTCTTCCATTTCTTTGTGTCTTCCTCAATTTCTTTCAAGAGTATTCTATAGTTTTCTGAGTACAGATCCTTTGCCTCTTTGGTTAGATTTATTCCTAGGTATCGTATGGTTTTGGGTGCAATTGTAAATGGGATCGACTCCTTAATTTCTCTTTCTTCTGTCTCGTTGGTGTATAGAAATGCAACTGATTTCTGTTCATTGATTTTATATCCTGTGACTTTACAGAATTCCTGTATGAGTTCTAGCAGTTCTGGGGTGGAGTCTTTTGGGTTTTCCACATAAAGTATCATATCATCTGCAAAAAGTTTGACTTCTTTGCCAATTCGGATGCATTTTATTTCTTTTTGTTGTCTGATTGCTGAGGCTAGGACTTATAGGACTTATGTTGAAGAGCAGTGGTGATAGTGGACATCCCTGCTGTGATCCTGACCTTGGGGGAAAAGCTCTCAGTTTTTCCCCATTGAATATGATATTCACTGTGGGTTTTTCATAGATGGCTTTTATGATATTGAGGTATGTACCCTCTATCCCTACACTGTGAAGAGTTTTGATCAAGAAAGGATGCTGTACTTTGTCAAATGCTTTTTCTGCCTCTATCGAGAGGATCATGTGGTTCTTGTTCTTTCTTTTATTAATGTATTATATCACATTGATTGATTTGTAGATGTTGAACCAAACTTGCATCCCAGGGATAAATCCCACTTGGTTGTGGTGAATAATCCTTTTATGTACTGTTAGATCCTATTGGCTAGTATTTTGGTGAGAATTTTTCATCCATATTCATCAGGGATATTGGTCTGTAATTCTCCTTTTTGATGGGGTCTTTGTCTGGTTTTGGGGCCAAGGTAATGCTGGCCTCATAAAAAGAGTTTGGAAGTTTTCCTTCCATTTCTATTTTGGAACAGTTTCAGAAGAAATAGGTATTAATTCTTCTTTAAATGTTTGGTAGAATTCCCCTAGGAAGCCATCTGGCCGTGGGCTCTTGTTTGTTGGGAGATTTTTGATTGCTGCTTCAATTTCTTTGCTGGTTATGGGTCTTTTCAGGTTTTCTATTTCTTCCTGGTTCAGTTTTGGTACTTTATACGTCTCTAGGAATGCATCCATTTGTTCCAGATTGTCTAATTTTTTGGCATATAGTTGCTCATAATATATTCTTATAATTGTTTGTATTTCTTTGGTGTTGGTGGTGATCTCTCCTCTTTCATTCATGATTTTATTTATTTGGGTCCTTTCTTTTTGATAAGTCTGGCCAGGGGTTTATCAATCTTGTTAATTCTTTCAAAGGACCAGCTCCTAGTTTTGTTGATCTGTTCTACTGTTCTTTTGGTTTCTGTTTCATTGATTTCTGCTCTGATCTTTATTATTTTTCTTCTCCTGCTGGGTTTAGGCTTTATTTGCTGTTCTTTCTCCAGCTCCTTTAGGTGTAGGGTTAGGTTGTGTATTTGAGACCTTTCTTGTTTCATGAGAAAGGCTTGTAGTGCTATACACTTCCCTCTTAGGACTGCCTTTGCTGTATCCCAAAGGTTTTGAACAGTTGTGTTTTCATTTTCATTTGTTTCCATGAATTTTTAAATTTCTTCTTTAGTTTCCTGGTTGACCCATTCATTCTTTAGTAGGATGCTCTTTAGCCTCCATGTATTTGAGTTCTTTCCGACTTTCCTCTTGTGATTGAGTTCTAGTTTCAAAGCATTGTGGTCCAAAAATATGCAGGGAATGATCCCAATCTTTTTTTTTTTAAATCCCAATCTTTTGGTACAGGTTGAGACCTGATTTGTGACTAAGGATGTGATCTATTCTGGAGAATGATCCATGGACACTAGAGAAGAATGTGTATTCTGTTGCTTTGGGATGGAATGTTCTGAATATATCTATGAAGTCCATCTGGTCCAGTGTGTCATTTAAAGCTCTTATTTCCTTGTTGATCTTTTGCTTAGATTATCCATCCACTGCAGTGAGGGGGGGGGTGTTAAAGTCCCCTACTATTATTGTATTAGTGTAGATGTGTTTCTTTGATTTTGTTATTAATCGCCTTATATTAATTGGCTGCTCCCATGTTAGGGGCATAAATATTTACAATTGTTAGATCTGCTTGTTGGATAGACCCTGTAATTATGATATAGTGTCCTTTCTCATCTCTTATTCCATTCTTTGGTTTAAAATCTAATTTGTCTGATATAAGGATTGCCACCCCAGCTTTCTTTTGATATCCATTGGCATGATAAATGGTTTTCCACTCCCTCACTTTCAATCTGGAGGTGTCTTGGGGTCTAAAATGAGTCTCTTGCAGACAGCATATTGATGGGTCTTGCTTTTTTATCAAATCTGATACCCTGTGTCTTTTGATTGGGGCATTTAGCCCACTTATATTCAAGGTAACTATGGAAAGATATGAATTTAGTGCCATTATATTGCCTGTAAGGTGACTGTTACTCTATATTGTCTGTGCTTCTTTCTGGTCTATGTTACTTTGGGGCTCTCTCTTTGCTTAGAGAACCCCTTTCAATATTTCTTGTAGGACTGGTTTGGTGATTGCAAATTCTTTTAGTTTTTGTTTGTCCTGGAAGCTTTTTATCTCTCCTTCTATTTTCAATGACAGCCTAGCTGGATAAAGTATTCTTGGCTGCAACCATACATCTTTTACAAAACTTAATTCAAAATGGATCATAGACCTAAATGAAAAACTTAAAACTATAAAATATCTAGAAGATAATTTAGAAGAAAATCTGGGTGAACTTGGGTTTGGGATGACTTTTCAAATACAATAGCAAAAGCATGGAAAAAATAACCAATAACGTAGACTTCATTAAAATTAAAAACTGCTCTGCAAGAGACACTGCCACAACAATGAAAAGACAAGCTGCAGACTGAGAGAAAAATCTCTCTCTCTCTCTATGTATATATATATATATTAAAAAGGGCAAAAGATCTGAACAAATACCTCATCAAGGAAGATATACAGATGGCAAATAAGCATTTGAAAGATATATGTAAATAGGGAATTGCAAATTAAAACAACAGTGAGATACCACTATGCACCTATGAGAATGGCAAAAATCTAAAACACTGGCAACGCCATATGCTGATGAGGATGTGCAACAACAGGAATTCTCATTTGTTGTTGTTGGAAATGTGAACTGTTACAGCCACTTTTTAAGACAGTTTGGCAGTTTCTTACAAACTAAACATAATCTTACCATACAATCCAGCAATTATGTTCCTTGGTATTTTCCCAAATGTTAACTTATATTCACAGAAAAACCTGCATGCCGATTTTTCTTTTTTAAAGTAGGCTCCATGCCCAGTGTACAGCCCAATATAGGGCTTGAATTCACAACCCTGAGATCATGACCTGAGCCCACATCAAGAGTCAGAGGCCTAACGGACTGAGCCACCCAGGTGCCCCAGTTTTGGTAATTATAAATAAAGCTACTAAATACAGCTGCATACAAGGATGCCTGGGTGGCTCAGTCAGTTAAGCATCTCACTCTTGATCTCAGCTTAGGTCTTGATCTCAGGGTTGTGAAATCAAGCTCCAAGTCAGGCTCTGTTTTGGGCATGGAATCTGCTTAAGATGCTCTCTCTCCCTCTGCCCCTGCCCACACTTTCTCCCCCTCTATAAAAATAAAATAAAATATATAATTACCAAAACTTGGAAGCAACCAAGAATTCCTTCAAAAGGTGAATGGATAAACAAACCATGGGACATCCAGACAATCAAATATTCTTCATTAATAAAAAGAAATGAGCTATCAAGCCACAAAATACACGGAGGAAACTTAAATGGATATTGCTTAGTGAAAGAAGCCAATTTGAAAAGGTTGTATACTGTATGATTCCAAGTTATGACATTTTGAGAGAGGCAAAAATATGGAGACAGTAAAAACATTAGTGGTTGCTAAGGCTCAGAGGAAGGGAGGGAGGAGGGATGCGTTGGTGAACCACAGGGGATTTTTTAGGGCAGTGAAACTATTTTCTATGATACTGTAATGTTGAATACATGTCATTATACATTTGTCAAGACCCATACAATGTACAACCCAAAGACTGAGCTCTCATGTAAACCATGGACTTTAGTTAATAATAATGTATAAATATTGACTCACCAGTTGTAACAAATGTACCATGCCAATGCAAGATGTTAATAAGAGGGGAAACTGGGAGCGGGGAGAGAAATATATGGGAACTCTCTGTATCTTCCATTCAATTTTTCTGTAAAACAAAAACTCCTTAAAAAGTTTGTTAAGGGGCCCCTGGGTGGCTCATTTCTTAATCATCTGCCTTTGGCTCAGGGCATGATCCCAGGATCCTGGGATCGAACCTGGCATCAGGCTCCCTGCTCGGCGGGAAGCCTGCTTCTCCCTCTCCCACTCCCCCTACTTGTGTTCCCTCTCTCTCTGTTCTCTCTTTGTCAAATAAATAAATAAAATCTAAAAAAAAATAGTTTGTTAATGTTTTTATTTTTTAAAGTTTTTAATTCCAGTTAACACACAGTGTTACATTATTTTCAGGTGTACAATGATTCAACAAATCCATACATCACCTGGTGCTCATTAGAAATGCCCTTAATCCCCATCACCTATCTCACCCATCCCCCCACCTATCTCCCCTCTGGTAATCATCAGTTTGTTCTCTATAATTAAGAGTCTGTTTCTTGGCTTGTCTCTCACTCTTCCCTACCCCCCCTTGCTCATTCTTTTGTTTCTTAAACTTAACATGTGTGAAATCATATAGTATTTGTCTTTCTCAGACTTATTTCACTTAGCGTTATACTCTCTAGCTCCATCTATGTCATTGCAAATGGCAAGAATTCATTCTTTTATATGGCTGAATAAATATTCCATTGTGTATATATATACCACATCTTCTTTATCCATTTATCAATCAGTGGACACTTAGGCTGCTTCCATAATTTGGCTATTGTAAATAATACTGCAATAAACATAGGGGTACATGTATTCCTTTGAATTAATGGTTTTTTTTTTTTTTTTTAAATTCTTTGGGTAAATAGCCAGTAGTGAGATTGCTGGGTCATAGGGTAGTTCTATTTTTAACTTTTTGAAGAACCTCCATACTGTTTGCATTCCCACCAACAGTGCACCAGGGTTCCTTTTTCTCCATATCCTTGCCAACATCTGTTGTTTCTTGCATTGTTGATTTTTGTTTAGCATAATACTCTCTAGCACCATACACGGCATTGCAAATGGCAAGATTTCATTCTTTCTTATGGCTGAGTAATATTTCATTGCGTATATATACAACACCTTTATCCATTCTTCACTCAATGGATGTTTGGGCTCGTTCCATGATTTGGCTATTGTTGATAGTGCTGCTGTAAACATTGGGTTGCATGTATCCCTTCTAATCTGTATTTTTGTATACTTTGGGTAAATACCTAGTAGTGCAGTTGTTGGATCATAGGTAGTTCTATTTTTTAACATTTTGAGGAACCTCCATACTGTTTTCTAGAGTGGCTGCACCAGTTTGCATTCCAACCAACAGTGCAAGAGGGTTCCCCTTTCTCTGCATCTTCACCAACATCTGTTGATTCCTGTGTTGTTAATTTTAGCCATTCTGACAGGTGTGAGGTGATACCTCATTGTAGTTTTGTTTGCCTTTCCCTGATGATAAGTGATGATGAGCTTCTTTTCATGTGTCTGTGGGCTTATTTCTGCATTTTCTAATTTGTTGCACTGATCTATGTGTCTATTTTGTGCCAGTATCATACTATTTTGATTACTACAGCTTTATAATATAACCCAATGTATGGAATTGTGATGCATCCAGGTTTGCTTTTTTTTTTTTTTTTTTTAAAACTGATTTGGCTATTTGGGGTCTTTTTTGGTTCCATAGAAATTTTAGAATTGTTTGTTCTAACTCTGTGACAAATGCTGTTGGTATTTTGTTAGGGATTGCTTTAATTGTGTAGATTGCATTGGGTAGTATAGACATTTTAACAATATTTGTTCTTCTAATCCATGAGCATAGAATGTCTTTCCATTTTTTGTATCCTTTTCAATTTTTTTCATCAGTGTTTTATAGTTTTCAGAGTAGAGATCTTTCCCCTCTTTGGTTAGGCTTATTCCTAGATATCTTATTATTTTTGGTACAGATGTAAATGGGATTGTTTTCTTAATTTCTTTTTCTGCTGCTTCATTATGGCTATATAGAAATGCAACAGATTTCTGTATACTGATTTTGTATCCTGTGGCTTTACTAAATTTGCTTATCAGTTCTAGAAGTTTTTTGGTGGAGTCTTTTGGGTTTTGTATATATTGTAGCATATCATCTGCAAATAGTGACAGTTTTGCTTCTTCCTTACTGATTTGGATGCCTTTTATTTCTTTTTGTTTGTTTGCTGTGGCTAGGAATTCCAGTACTGTGTTGAATAAAAGTGGTAAGAGTGGACCTCTTCTCTTGTTCCTGAACTTAGGAGAAAAATTCTCAGGTTTTTCCCCATTAAGGATCATGTTAGCTGTGGATTTTTCATATATGGCCTTTATTATGTTGAGATATGTCATCTCTAAACCTACTTTGTTGAGGTTTTTATCACGAATGGTTGTTGTACTTTGTCAAATGCTTTTTGTGTGTCTATTGAAATGATCTAATGGTTCGTATCCTTTCTCTTATCACATTGATTGATCTGTGAATATTGAACCATCTTTGCAACCCAGAAATAAATCCCATATGATTGTGGTGAATGATTTTTTAAAATGTATTGTTGGGGGCACCTGGCTGGTTCAGTTGGTTAAGCGACTGCCTTCAGCTCAGATCATGATCCTGGGGTTCTGGGATCAAGCCCCGCATCTGGCTTCCTGCTCAGTGGGGAGTCTGCTTCTCCCTCTCACTCTGCTCCTACCCACCCCACTTGCTCGTACTGTCTCAAATAAATAAATAAAATCTTTTAAAAAAATCTTTAAATGTATTGTTGGATTATGTGTGCTAGTATTTTGTTGAGGGTTTTCACATCTATGTTCATCAGAGATAGTGTCCTGTAATTCTCTTGTGTGTGTGTGGGTGCATGTGTGCATGTGTGTGTGTATGTGTGTATGTGGTTTCTTTATCTGGTTTTGGTATCAGGGTAATGTTGGCTTCATAGAATGAATTTGGAAGTTTTCCTTCCCTTTTTTTTTTTTTTGGAATAGTTTGGGAAGAATAGGTATTAACTCTTCTTTAAATGTTTGTTAGAATTTGCCTGTGAAGCCATCTGGCCCCGGACTTTGTTGGAAGTTTTTTGATTACTGATTCAATTTCTTTGCTGGATGTCAGTCTCTTTAAATTTTCTATTTCTTTCTGTTTCAGTTTTGGTAGGTTATATGTTTCTAGGAATTTATCCATTTCTTTCATGTTGTGCAATTTACTGGCATATAGTTTATTATAATAATCTCTTATAATTGTATTTCTGTGGTGTTAGTTGTTTTTTCTGCACTCTCATTTGTGATTTTATTTATTTGAATCCTTTCTCTTTTTTTCTTGATAAATCTGGCTAGGGGCTTATCAATTTTATTGATTTTTTTCAAGGAATCAGTTCCTGGTTTCATTGATCTACTCTATTGTGGGTTTTAAAAATTTTGTTTTATTCTTTTTTTTTTTTTTTTTTAAATTTATTTCTGCTCTAATCTTTATTATTTCCTTCCTTATGCTAGCTTTAGGTTTCATTTTTTTTGTTCCTTTTCTGGCTCCTTTAGGTGTAAGGTTAGGTTGTGTATTTGAGATTTATCTTACTTCTTGAGGTAGGCCTGTATTGCTATAAATGTTCCTCTTAGCACCACTTCTGCTGCATCCCAAAGGTTTTGGACCATTGTGTTTCACTTTCACTTGTTTCCATGTACTTTTTAATTTCTTCTTTCATTTCCTGGTTGACCTCTTCATTGTTTAGTAGCATGTTATTTAACCTCTATGTATTTGTGGTCTTTCCAGATTTTTTCTTGTGGTTGACTTCTGGTTTCATAACATTGTGGTCAGAAAAGATGCATGGTATTAATACGGACTCCAAACTCAACAGGGAGTCTGCTTCTCCCTCTCCCTCTGCCCCTCCCCCTGCTTGTGCTCTCTCTCTCTCTCTCTAGCTCTCTCAAAATAAATAAATAAAATCTTAAAAAAAAAGAGAAAAGATGCATGGTATGATTTCAGTCTTCTTGAATTTGTTGAAGCTTGTTTTGTAGGTTAGTATGTGATCTATTCTAGAGAACGTTCCATGTGCACTTGAAAAGAATGTGTATTCTGCCTTTTTAGGATGGAATATTCTGAATATATCTGTTAAATCCATCTGGTCCACTGTGTCATTGAAAGCCACTGTTTCCTTGTTGATTTTCTGTTTAGATGATCTGTCCATTGATGAAAGAGAGTGTTAAAATCCCCTATATTATTGTATTATTATGGATTCATTTTTTTATGCTATTAACTGTTCTACATATTTGGATGCTCCCATGTTGGGGTGCATAAATATTTACAATTGCTATATCTTCTTGTTGGATTGTTCCCTTTATTATTATATAGTGTCATTTGTCTCTTTTTACACCTTTGAAAGTCTGTTTTCTCTGATATTAGTATTGCTACTCTGGCTTGCTTTTGATATCCATTTGCATGGTATATATTTCTCCATCCCCTGTAATGAGTCTCTTTTAGGCAGCATATTTTTTTAATTTTTTTTTTAAAGATTTTATTTATTTACTTGAGAGAGAGAGAATGAAAGACAGAGAGCATGAGAGGGAGGAGGGTCAGAGAGGGAAGCAGACTCCCTGCCGAGCAGGGAGCCCGATGCGGGACTCGATCCAGGGACTCCAGGATCGTGACCTGAGCCGAAGGCAGTCGCTTAACCAACTGAGCCACCCAGGTGCCCCTCTTTTAGGCAGCATATTGATGAGTCTTGTTTTTTAATCTATTCTGTCCCTCTCTGTCTTTTGATTGGAGTGTTTAGTCCATTTACATTCAAAGTAATCATTGATAGATATATATTGCCATTTTATTACTAGTTTTGTGGCTGTTTCTGAAGATTTTCTCTGATCCTTTTTCTTTCTCTTTTTCATGATTTACTCATTTCCTTTAGTGATATATTTGGATTTCTTTCTCTTCATTATTTGCATATTTAGTAGTGGTTTTTGATTGTTACCATTAGGTTTTTATATAACTTCTTCTGCAAATAAGAGTCTAAATTCAGTTGATGGTCATTTAAGTTTGAACCCATTCTGGATAAAGAAGATGTGGTATATATATATACAATGGAATATTATGCAGCCATCAAAAGGAATGAGATCTTGCCATTTGCAACGACGTGGATGGAACTGGAGGGTGTTATACTGAGTGAAATAAATCAATCATAGAAAGACATGTATCATATGACCTCAGTGATACGAGGAATTCTTAATCTCAGGAAACAAACTGAGGGTTGCTGGGGTGTGGGGTGAGGTGGGAGGGATGGGGTGGCTGGGTGATAGACCCTGGGGAGGTTATGTGCTATGGTAAGTGCTGTGAATTGTGCAAGACTGTTGAATCTCAGATCTGTACCTCTGAAACAAATAATGCAATATATGTTAAGAAAAAAAAAAAGATAGCAGGAGGGGAAGAATGAAGGGGGGAATCAGAGGGGGAGACGAACCATGAGAGACGATGGACTCTGAAAAACAAACTGAGGATTCTAGAGGGGAGGGGGATGGGAGGATGGGTTAGCCTGGTGATGGGTATTGAAGAGGGCACATTCTGCATGGAGCACTGGGTGTTATGCACAAACAATGAATCATGGAACACTATATAAAAAACTAATGATGTAATGTATGGTGATTAACATAACAATAAAAAATTTCAAAAACAAAAAAGTTTGAACCCATTCTTTACTCCTCCCTAAGTTTTAGGTGTATGGTGTCATGTTTTACATCCTTTTATTTTGTGAGTTCCTTGACTGATTTCTTTTACAGAAATATTCATTTTAACTGCTTTTGTGTTTCCTACCTTCATACTGTCACTTTTGCTCTTTCCTTTCCATTCAGAGAACCCTTTAATATTTCTTGCAAAGCTAGTTGAGTGGTTGTGAACTCCTTTAGTTTTTGTTTTTCTGGTAAACTCTTTATCTCTCCTTCTATTCTGAATGATAGCCTTGCTGGATAGAGTATTCTTGGCTGTAGATTTTTCCCATTCAGCACTTTGAATATATTATGCCATTCCCTTCTGGCTTGGAAAGTTTCTGCTGAAAAATCCCACAATAGCTTTAGAGGGTTTCCCTTGTATGTTACTTTTTAAAAATTTACTTAAAATTTTTTTTCTTTATCACTGTATTTTGCCCATTTAATTACAATATGTCTTGGCATAGATCTGCTTTTGTTGATTTCCTGGGGGGTTCTCTGTGCCTCCTGGATCTAGGATATCTGTTTCCTTCCCCAGATTAGGTAAGTTTTCAGCTTTTATTTCTTGAAATAATTTTTCTGCCCCCCTTTCTCTCTCTTTTTTTCTGGGACTCCCATAATGTGAATGTTATTACATTTGATGGAGTCTATTCTTATATTTGCATAATTTTTTTTCTCTCTTTTGCTCAGCTTGATTACTTTCCATTACTCTGTCTTCTAGGTCATTAATGCGCTCTTCTGGTTCTTCCAGCCTGCTTTTTATTCCATCAAATGTGTTTCTAATCTCATTTGTTGCACTCTTCACCTCTGATTGGTTCTTTTTTATCTCTATGTTAAGGGCCTCACTGATGTCTTCCACTCTTCTCAAGCCTAGTGGATTTCTCTTATGATCATTGCTTTAAGCACTCCATCAGGTATGTTACTTCTATCTGTTTCGCTTCAGTCTCTGGCTGCGGCCTTGTCCTCTTCTTGCATTTGGGATAAATTTCTCTGTCTTCTCATTTTATTTAAGTCTCTGTGCATGTTTCTCTGTGTTAGAACAGTTAGCTACATCTTCTGTTCTTTAGGGTAATGGCCTTATGGAGAAGAGGTCCTATTGTGCCCCTGACATGTAGTGTTCCCTGTTCCCCAGGCCTGGTGCTTCCAGGAGTGTCTCCAATGTGTGCTGCATGCACTCCACTGTTTTGTCCTGGCTGCTTTATCCTTCAGGCCAGTTGTCAGCAAAGGCTCTCTTTGCCTGTTGTGGGCAGTTTTTTGTCCCTGGCCTGAATGTGGTGCATTTTTAACTAGGTATGCTCCAGTCTACTTGTGAAATGAGATGTGTCACCACCACCACAAGGACCAAGGCTCCACAAAACTCCGAAATCTGGATCTGTGGTGTGAGCAGGGGTTTGGACCAGTCTTCTGGAGGAGGTGGCCCATGGTGCTGGGACTGAGGCAAGCATGACTAGGAAGGGTGGTTCCACCAGAGTGTGGGGCGGGGTGGGGGCGGTCAGGGCTTGATATAAGCAAGTTAGGTAGCGAGTGTCAGTGCCGTGCTGGTTCCCACAGGTAGCCCTGTGCTTATGCTGAGGGGTGGGGGTGGGAAATGGCACCTACCAGTTCCTTTATTCCTGGAAGGATCTCTTCATGAACACTGCCTCTCTGGGACATGGTCCAAAATGAGCAAATAACCTCCCCACTGTGTGTCCCAGGTGCTGTTCAGATTCCTGTTTCCACATTGTATGTCTACAGGCTTTTTGCCCTGCCTTCTCCAAGAGCAGCCTCAGTGCCTCTGGGCTCTTCCTAGGCACCAAGCCCACTGACCTTAAAACTCTAGGTTTAAGGCCTACTGGTTGCTAGACTCATGACATTTGGGCCCACTCACATTCCAAGCCAATTTCTATGGGGATTCATTTTCTTTGTGTACTCTCCTGTGTGTTAGTCTCTGTCTTGCTCTTCTCCATAACCACAATCTGTTTCACTCCCAAACCATGTCCCTGCACTTCCTACCTTCTTCAATGCGACCTCTTCTCTCCATTTATTTGTTTGTTTATAAAGATTTTATTTATTTATTTATTTATTTGAGAGAGAGTGAGAGAGATCATGTGGGGGGGGAGGGGCCAAGGGAGAGGAAGAAGGAGATTCCCCACTGAGCAGGGAGCCCAATGTGGGGCTCAATCCCAGGACCCTGGGATCATGACCTGAGCTGATGGCAGACACTTAATTGACTGAACCCAGGCACCCCTCTTCTCTCCCTTTAGTTGTGGAGTTTGTTTTGCCAGTCTTCAGGTTGATTTATGGGGTATTTAGGATGATTTGATAGTTATCTAGCTGTGTTCATGGGACGAGGTGAGTCTTGGGTCCTCCTACTCCATCACCATCTTCCCTCTCTCCTATTAAAATTTTTAAATGTGGCAGCCATTTTATACCCCCTTCAATTAATTTGCTGATTTGCTGCATCTGGAGGCTTCCCAGGACACTGGAGTGTTTTTAAATGGTAGAACTTAATCTCCCTTAGTCTTTGGTATCTGGGAGACAAAGTCCTATCCAGAAAAAGGGCTTAGCTCAAGCAAAGTGCCAGTCTCTTTCATAAAATATTTGACAAGTTTGGAAGCAGCCTGGGGTAGGAAACAGAAGAGCAGAGTTTAAAACTGCCAAGAGGAAGAACAACTTTCTGCGTCTTTAGGGTGGGGACAAAGCAGACCCGTCAGGCTCTCAGTCCAAAGCTGAGAGTGTCTTACCATCATTTGAAACAAGATGGGGTCTGATTCTAACTACAACTGAGGTCAAGCTTCATCCAGCATAGTTTTTTTTTATTATTGAGATATGATGGATATATAATATTATGTTTAGGTATAGAACATAGTGATTTCACATTTGCATACATTACAAAATTATCTCCAAAGTAAGAGTAGTTACTATCTGTCACCACACAGTTAATACAATATTATTGACTATATTCCCCATGCTGTACATTATATCCCCATTACTTATTCATTTTGTAACTGGAAGTTTGTACTTCTTGATCCTCTTCTCCATTGCACGCTTCTACAAATCCCCTTTCCCCCTGGCAGTCACCAATCTGTTCTCTATATTTATGAGTCTGGGTTTTATTTTGTTTATTTGTTTGTTCGTTTTGTAGTTCCCACCTATAAGTGAAATCATGCAGTATTTGTCTTTCTCTGACTTATTTCACTTAGAATAATACCTACTAGGTCCATCTGTGTTGTTGCACATAGTAAGATTTCATTCTTTTTTATGGCCAAGTGGTATTCTATTGTGTGTATATGCCACATCATCTTCATTCATGGACACTTAAGTTGTTTCCATATCTTGACCATTGTAAATAATGCTGCAGTGAACATAAGGGTGAATATATCTTTTTTAAATTAGTGTTTTCATTTTCTTCAGATAGATACCCAGTAGTGGAATTCCTAGATCATATAGTAATTCTATTTTAATTTGAGGAACCTTATACTGTTTCCCATAGTGGCTGCATCTATTTACATTCCCACCAACAATAAACCAGGGTTCCCTTTTCTCCACATTCTCGCCAACACTTGCTATTTCTTGTCTTTTTGATGATAGCCATTCTGACAGGTGTGATACATCTCATTGTATTTCCCTGATGATTAGTGATGTTGAACACCTTTTCATATGTCTGTTGGATATCTGTATGTCTTCTTTTGAAAAAGTTCTATTCAGATTCTCCACCCACTTTTTAAAAATCAGATTGTTTATTTGGCATTGAGTTATATAAGTTTTTTGTATATTTTGGATATTAATACCTTATCTAATATATGATTTGCAAATATCTTCTCCCATTCAGTGGGTTGCTTCTTCGTTTTGTTGATAATTTCCTTCACTGTGTGAAAGCTTCTTAGTTCAGTGTAGTTTCATTTGTTTAGTTTTGCTTTTGTTTCCTTTGCCTTTGCAGTAAGATCCAAAAAATAAAAACATCACTAAGACCAATGCCAAGGAGTTTATTACCTATGGTTTCTTCTAGGAGTTTTATGGTTTCAGGTCTTACATTGAAGTCTTTAATTCATTGATTAAATTTTTGTGCATGGTGTAAGATAGTGGTCCAGGTTCATTCTTTTTTTTTTTTTTTTTTAATTAAAAAAAATTTTTTAAAAATAGGCTCCATGCCCAGGGTGGAACCCAATGTGGGGCTTGAACTCAAAACCCTGAGATCAAGACCTGAGTTGAGATCAAAAGTCAGCCACTTAACTGACTGAGCTCCCCAGGTGCCTCAGGTTCATTCTTCTGCAGGTAATTGTCTCGTTTCTCCAACACCATTTATTGAAAAGACTGTCTTTTCCCCATTATACAATATTCTTGCCTCCCGTGCTGTAGATTAATTGATCATATAGATGTGGATCCTTTTGGCACTCTCCTGTACTATTGATCTATGTGTCTATTTTTGTGTTAGTATCATACTGTTTTGACTACTATAGCTTTGTAGTATATCATGAAATCTGAGATTGTGATACCTCCAGCATTGTTCTTCTTTCTCAAGATTGCTTTAGCTATTCAAGGTCTTTTGTGGTTCCATACAATTTTTTAATATTTAAAATATTTTTTAAAAGTTTTTACTTAAGGGGCACCTGGGTGGCTCAGTGTGTTAAGCATTGGACTCAATCTCAGTTTAGGTCTTGATCTCAGGGTTGTGAGTTCAAGCCCCACATTGGGCTCTGTGCTGGGCATGTAGCCTACTGAAAAGAAAAGTTTTTACTTAAATTCCAGTTAGTTCACATCAGAGTAATATTAATTTCAGGTGTACAGTATAGTGATTCAACATTTTCATACAACACCCAGTGCTCACCACAAGAAATGCATTCTTTAATCCCCATCACCTATTTAACCCATCCAACACCCACCTCCCCTCTGGTAACCATCAGTTTGTTCTCTATAGTTAAGAGTCTGCTTCTTTGTCTGCCTCTCTCTCTTTTTCCCCCTCCCATTTGTTTTGTTTCTTAAATTCCACATATGAGTGAAATCATATGGTATCTGTCTTTCTCTGACTGACTTATTTTGTTTAGCATAATAATCTCTATACAAATTTTATAATTATTTGCTGCAGTTCTGTAAAAGATGCTGTTTGTATTGATAAGGATTGCATTGAATCTGTATATTGCTTTGGGTAGTATGGACATTTTAATTATATTAATTCTTCTAATCCATGGCCATGGCATACCTTTCTGTTTATTCTGGTCATCTTCAATTTCTTTCATCAGTGTCTTATAGTTTTCAGAGTATAGGTCTTTCACCTCTTTGGTTTAATTTATTCTTAGGTATTTTTTTGGTGTAATTTTATTTATTATCTTTTTAAAGAGAATTTTCATTATGTTTATGTACAGAAAATTTTTTATTTTATTTTATTTTATTTTATTTATTTTATTTTATTTTATTATGTTATGTTAGTCACCATACAATACATCACCAGTTTTTGATGCAGTGATCCACGATTCATTGTTTTCATACAACACCCAGTGCTCCATGCAGTACATGCCCTCCTTAATACCCATCACTGGGCTAACCCATCCCTCCACCCCCCTCCCCTCTAAAACCCTCAGTTTGTTTCTCGGAGTCCATAGTCTCTCATGGTTTGTCTCCCCCTCCAATTCCCCCCCTTCATTTTTCCCTTCTTTCTTCTAATGTCCTCCATGCTATTCCTTTTGTTCCACAAAAAAGTAAAACCATATGATAATTGACTTTCTCTGCTTGACTTATTTCACTTAGCATAATCTCCTCCAGTCCTATCCATGTTGATGTAAAAGTTGGGTATTCATCCTTTCTGATGGCTGAGTAATATTCCATTGTGTATATGGACCACATCTTCTTTATCCATTCATCTGTTGAAGGGCATCTCAGCTCTTTCCACAGTTTGGCTATTGCAGACATTGCTGCTATGAACATTGGGGTGCATATGGCCCTTCTTTTCACTACATCTGTGTCTTTGTGGTAAATACAGAAAATTCAACAGCATCCACTCAGTCCAGTTTGGTGGCCAGTTCTTTAGCCTTTGCTTTTTCCAACTTGGCAATGTGAGCTACTGACTTCGGACCTAAGACATTGCTTCCCCAATGGCAGTGGATATCACCATATCTGTCATTGTAATTGGTCTTAATAACTTCCACCAGCTTAGCCAGAGCTCCTTTGTCTTCCAAGTTAGCCTTTGTGAAGGCAACAGTGCTGAAGGTCTTCTTGTGGACCAGAAACCCCAGCCTGGCCTTCCCCTTGATAATGCAGTAAGAAACCCCCATCTTATGACCCAGGGCAGGCAGGAAGACAACCAGCTCAATTGGATCCACATCATGTGCAACCACTACCAGCTGAACCTTCTTGTTTTCCACCAAGGTGGTGACAGTATTAACCCTAGCTTGAAGGACAGGTGGCCTCTTAGTGAGGACATCCCTTTTGCCAGCAGCTTTCTTCTTAGTCTAGGCCAACAATCTCTGCTTCCTCTCTTGCTTTGTCTCTGGTCTGTATTTGTGGGCCGGCTTAAGCAGCTGAGTAGCCGTTTAGCAGTCTAAGACCTGGGTGAACTGGTTAATCGAAGGAGGCACTTTTATTTTTTTTTAATTCTATTTTTTTAAGATTTTATTTATTTGACAGAGACACAGTGAGAGAGGGAACATAAGCAGGGGGAGTGGGAGGGGGAGAAGCAGGCTTCCCACGGAGCAGGGAGACCAATGCTGGGCTCGATCCCAGGACCCTGGAATCATGACCCGAGCTGAAGGCAGACACCCAATGACTGAGCCACCCAGGTACCCCTCGAAGGAGGCACTTTTAGACATTTATAGAAAATAGCCCTTTGCCACTGCAGCCGGATGTAGCAGGGACATTTGACAATGAAGGTGAGGTAACTTTTGGGCTGGATGTCTTGTCCAATGCCAAAATTCTTGGGTCTTTTCTCAAACAGGGGCCTGACAACCTTCTTAGCCTCCTGCTCTTCAGAAAAGCAGGGGCTGGGACCACCTTCTTCCCCTTAGCCTTCTTTCCTTTTGGCATATTGGATGGCTGGAGGAGAGAGTGGTGTAATTTTAAATGAGAGTGTTTTCTTAATTTCTCTTTCTGTTACCTCATTATTGGTGTATAGGAATGGAACAGATTTCTGTATATTAATTCTGTGTCCTGCAAATTTACTGAATTCATTTATCAGTTCTCATAGATTTTTGGTGGAGTCTTTAGGGTTTTCTATATATAGTATCATGTCATTTGTCATCTGCAAATAGTCACAGTTTTACTCCTTCTTTACCAATGTGGATGGATGCCTTTTATTTATTATTATTATTATTATTATTATTATTATTATTATTCTGATTGCTGCAGCCAAGACTGCTAATACTATGTTGAATAGAAGTGTTGAGTATGGACATCCTTGTCTTGTTCCTTATCATAGATAATAAGGTTTCAGTTATTCACCATTAATTATGTTGTTACTATGGGTTTTTCATATATGGCCATTACTATGTTGAGGTATGTTCCCTCTAAACTCACTTTGTTGAGAGTTCTTTTCATGAATATATGTTGTATTTTGTCAAATGTTTCTTCTGAATTTATTGAGATGATCATACAGTTTTTTCCTTTCTCTTTGTTAATGTGATCTATCACATTGATTGATTTATGAATATTGAACCACTCTTGCAACCTGGAATAAATCCCATTTGATTGTGGTGGATGACTTTTTAAATGTATTGTTAAATTTGGTTTGTTAATATTTTGTTGAGGATTTTTGCATCTATGTTCATCAGAGATATTGGCCTGTAGTTTTCTTTTTTTGTCATGTCTTTGTCTGGTTTTGGTATTAGGGTAAGGCCAGTCTCATAGAATAAATTTGGACATTTTCCTTCCTCTGCTATTTTTTTGCAATAGTTTAAGAAGAATAGGTATTAACTCTAAAAGTTGGTAGAATTCATCAGTGAAGACTTCTGTTCCTGGACTTTTTTTTGTTGGGAGTTTTTTTTTAAATTACTGATTCAATTTGATTACTAGTAATTAATCTGTTCAAATTTTCTATTTCCTCCTGATTCAGTTTTGGAAGATGGTGTGTTTCTTTCTTTTTTTTTTTTTAAAGATTTTATTTATTTATTTGAGAGAGAGAGAGAATAAGAGACAGAGAGCATGAGAGGAGGAGGGTCAGAGGGAGAAGCAGACTCCCTGCCAAGCAGGGAGCCCGATGTGGGACTCGATTCCGGGACTCCAGGATCATGACCTGAGCCGAAGGCAGTCGCTTAACCAACTGAGCCACCCAGGCGCCCTTGGAAGATGGTGTGTTTCTAGGAATTTATCATTTTTTCTAGGTTGTCCAATTTGTTGGCATATGGTTTTTCATAATATTCTCTTATAATCTTGTGATTCTGTGGTGTCTGCTATTTCTCCTCCTTCATTTCTGATTTTGAGTTTTTTTCTTGATAAATCTTGCTAAAAGTGGATCAATTTTGCTTATCTTTTCAAAGAACCAGCTCTTGGTTTCATTGTTCTTTTTTATTGTGTTTTTAATTTTTATTTCATTATTTCTGCTCTGATCTTTATTGTTCCCTTCCTTCTGCTAGCTTTGTTTGTTCTCCTTTCCCAACTCCTTTAGGTGTTTATTTGAGATTTTTCTTGTTTTTTAGTTAGTTCTGTAATGCTATAAACTCCCCTCTTAGAACTGCTTTTGCTGGTCCAAGATATTAGACCCTTGTGTTTTTATTTTCATTTGTCTCCATGTATGTGTTGGTTTCTTCTTTGATATCTTAGTTGACACATTCATGATTTAGTAGCATGTTGTTTAGCCTCCATGTTTTTGGGTTCTTTCCAGATTTTTTTGTAACTGATTTCTAGATTCATACAGTTGTGGTTGGAAAAGATGTTTGATATGATTTCAGTCTTCTTAAATGTATTGAGACTTGTTTTGTGGCCTAATGTGATCAATCCTGGGGAATGCTCCATATGTACATGAAAAGAACATATATTCTATTTGTTTTGGGTGGAATGTTCTGTATATATCTATATATATACAGATATATCTTTTTTTTGTTGGGAGTTTTTTTTTAAATTACTATTTAAAAATTTAAAGTCTATCTAGTGTAATGTGTTATTCAAAACCACTGTTTCCTTGTTGATTTTCTGTCTTAATGATCTATCCATTGATGTAAGTGGGATGTTAAAGTCCCCTACTATTGTTGTATTACTGTTGATTTCTTCCTTTATGTCTGCTAACATTTGCTTTATGTATTAGGTGCTCTTACTTTGGATGTATAGATATTTACAATTGTTATATCCTCTTGTTGGATTGACCCTTTAATCATTATGTAGTGCCCTTCTTTGTCTCTTGCTATAGTCTTTATTTTAAAGTCTATTTTGTCTGATATAAGTATTGCTATCCCAGCCTTTTTTATTTGTATGGTATATATTTTTCTATTCCTTTATTTTCAATCTGTGTTGTGTAGGTCTGAAGTGAGTCTCTTGCAGGCAACATATAGATGACTTTTGTTTTTGTTTTTGTTTCTAGCCATTTAGTGACCCTATGACTTTTGACTTGAGCACTTATTTAGTCCTTTTATAATTAAAGTAATTATCACCATTTTGTTAATTGTTTTCTGGCTGTGTTTGTAGTTCTTCTCTGTTTCTTCTTCTGTTGCTTTCTTCCCTTGTGGCTTGATGGCTTTCTTTAGTGTTATACTTGGATTCCTTTCTTTTTATTTTTTGTGTAATTTTTTTTTAAATTTGTGGTTATCATTGGGTCCATATAGAACATTATATGTGTGTAACAGTCTATATTAAGTTGATGGTCCAAGTGGTTTAAGCACACTTTAAAATAACTAAATTTTTACTCCCCCATCAACATTTTATATATATGGTGTCATGTTTTTCATGTTTTTATTTTGTGTATCCCATGACTAATTTTTTGTAGATATAATTGATTTTACTATTTTCGTGTTTTAACCTCCATACTGGCTTTATAAATGATTAACCTACCACCTTACTGTATGTTTGCTTTTACCTATGAATTTTTTCCTTTCATATTTTTTTTACTTCTACTCATGGCCTTCTCTTTCCATGTAAAGAATTCCCTTTAACATTTCTTCTTGTAAGGCTGGCTTATTGTTGATGAACTTTAACTTTTGCTTGTCAGGGAAACACTTTATCTCTCCTTCTTTTTTTTTTTTGCCCCTACCCTGTTTATCTCTCCTTTTATTCTAAATAATAACCTTGCTAGATAGAGTATTCTTGGTTGTATTTTTTTTTTTTTCTGTCAGCACTTTGAATGTATCATGCCACTCCTTTCTGGCGTGCAATATCTGCTGAAAGACCAGCTGATACCAGCTTAGTTCTTGATTGAACCAGAAAGGAGAAACATTTTCTGATAGGAAAAAAATACAATCTTCAGCTGCTATGATTCCTTTTTAAATAATTATCAGCATTCTATAAAAATTATGAGACAGGAAAAAAGCAAAAATGTAACCAATAATCAAGAAGAAAGGAGCCAATATACGTAGACCCACAAATAGACCCACAATATATTAAAGAAGATAGAGAAAACAGTGGGCCAAATGGGTGAAAAGGTGGAGATTTTCTACAGAGAAATGGAATATGCAAATAAAAATCATGTGGACATTCTAGAACTGAAAACTTTGATATCTGAAATTAATAACTCATTGTACAACTTTCACAGAGATTGGACACAGAAGACAGAATTAGTGAATTTGAAGACAGATCGATAGAAATTCCTCAAATCAGCATACACAGAAAGAAAGAAATGAGGAGAGATGAGATGGCAGACTGTGACTACTCATATGAAGTCCTCTGCACCATTTGATTGTTTAACCACATGCATGATTTTTTAAAACATGTGCAATGCTCTCCTGCCTGATGAGGGGTTCTGTGGGAACTCAGTGCCCACATTGGCCCTTGTGCTCATAACATAGGGTGGTGGGAGGGGAAAGGACATAGGCTAGAAACCAGGGGACCTGGGCTTCAGGCTTAGCTCTCCCATCAACTTGCTGTGTGATCTGGGTTTGCTTGCCTTCCGAATGAGGGACAACTGATGAGTACTGTGGCCCAGTGGGCTGAAGTAACTAGCCCCCAACATAGATTCTCTAGAGCCAAGTTAGACTTGTTACTATCCAGTTACTGCAACCCAGCTGTAGCACACATAACTTGTCTTGGGAAAGCTGCTATCACCCTGTCCTACATCTCACTTTATAATAAAAGCAGGACTCTGTGGAGACACTCAACAGTGATGTGTCAGCCTTAAGGACCCTGTGTTGCCATAGCCAGCCCCATTCAGCTCCAGCCTCTGCCAGAACCTAAGGATGCCCTCACCTGTCCTGTTAATTCCTTGCTCTGCTGAGGTATCTCCAGGACTGACATTAAGTAAGAATCCTCACCTGGAGTCAGACAAATCTGGGGGCAGATCTTCATTCTCTCCATACTTACCATGTGCATTTGGAAAGTATTTAACCTCTCTGAGCTTCAGTTTCCTCATCTGGGTAAAGTGGAAGAGCAACAGCGTGCATCTCTTAAGATCACTTAGAAGATTAAATCAAACTGCATATAAAGGGCCTAGAAAAATCCCTCTTTCTTAGCACAGGTCCAGAACAGAGTCTGACTTGAGAATTTCTGGGAACTAGAAAGATTATGGTGTGTTCCTATTCCCCCCATCTATAATTTAAAATAAAAATAATACTAAACCACAAAATAAGTGCAATAAATTCCATTAAAATTCTGACTTTCCCATGATGACTACATTCTTTTTTCTTAAGATTTTTATTTTTAAATAATCTCTTCATCCAACGTGGGGCTCAAATTTACAACCCCAAGCTCAAGAGTCACATGTTCTACCAACCAAGCCAACTAAATGCCCCCATGATGACTACTTTCAATGCCTTTTTTTCATTCTTGACAGATCCTTTTAAAACTCACTTTTTCAACTGTTTCAGTGACCTAAGCATCTGCTTGTTTGTCCCCTGAGACAGGACTGCAGCCCTCTGGGTGGGAACAGATGAGGAACCACCTACCATGGGGAAATACCCTGAACAGAGAGGGCAGGCACTGTCACCTGCCTGCCCTTCCATATCCATTCCTGGCCAAGCCCCATGGAGTCCCCAGAAGGGCTACAGCCAGGACCAGGCCTAGCCCAGCACCTGCCAGTGGAGCCTGCCAAGGGGCAAGGCTGAAGTTGGCTAATGACTGACCTATTCCAAATATTGACAGAGCCCAGGTCCTGCCATTGCCCAACCGTACATGATTTCCATCTGTAAATTGGCTCTATGTCACAGGGGACAGAACAGGGACTTTGAGGCCTACCACAGATTCCACCCAATTCCCCCATTAGGGACAACTTAGGTAGTCCCTCTGAGCCTCTTTCCTCCTCATCAATATGAGGAGAGTCAGCAGTTACCCCCCCCCGCCCCAGTTGCTGTGAGACAACTGTCATCACAAGGTTAACTAAGTGAGGGTGACCAATACAGCTACTCTCATCCCTGCCCTCAGCCTGCAGCCTCCCCTGAGACAGCTGGGGTTGGCAAGCCATCTCTTCCCTGGGGCCCATCTCCTTGCTCAGCCTCTCCTGGCCTCCCTCGGGATTTGGTCCACCTATTCCTGAACCTGTGCCCACCAGCTCACCAGTCCCACCATCCTGCCACCTCCCCCCATCTCTCCCTGGTCCTCTTGGCCTCAGTTTAGCTAGCAGTTTCCTATCTGTCCTTCCACCCCTGCTCTGCGTCCTGGTTAAGCTGGGTGGAGGACTCCTCAGGAAGGAGAAACCCCAACCCCTCAGCCCAGCAACCCCAGAGCAGGATTCTCTGCTCATGGCTGACTTCCACTGGAGAACTGCACTCCCACTTTCATAGATGACTCAGCCTGTGCAGATCTCTTCCATCTCTGAAGAAGTTTTAGTTGCTGTGACCCTCAGTCCTAGACTTTGCATAGAGTAAGGACAGAAGGGGAAGGAAGAGTCACTGATACTTCCAGGCACCCTGCAGATTTTTATTTTGTTTTATCCTAACAACCACTAGGGATATAGTGGATATAAACCCAAGTTCTTAGATGAGGATATGAAGGTTCAGGGTCAGGCAGCAAGCCTTAGGCACCAACTGGGAGATCTATGGCACTACATATAAAATGATCTGGGCAGCTGCTGCTGGTTTTTTTGTTGTTGTTCATTTTGAAGTATGAATTTGTTTAAGATGGGAACTGCCTGTTCTTTAAAAGTTTGATAGAATTCACAGACACAAAACAACATGTGTCTGAGGTTTGGAAGGGAAGAAGGGATGGTTTTCAGCACCACTTCAATTTTCTTCTTGTGTTTTCAAGAATGTATCTATTTCATTTATGTTTTCGAGTTTATTAGGTTCTAGCAAAATAGTTCCCAATTCCCTCTCCTTTCTATTTTATTTTTTTATTGAGATATAATTGACATTTAACATTATATTAGTTTCAGGTGTACAAAATAATGATTTAATATTTGTATATATTTTTAAATGATCACCACAATAAGTCTAGTTAACATCCATCACCATATATAGTTACAAACTATAGGAGAACATTCAAGATCTACTTTCTAAAAGTGAGGAGAACATTCAAGATCTACTTTCTAAAAGTACAATTACAATACAATATTATTAACTGTAGTCACCATGTTGCACTTACATCCTCAAGACTTATTTATTTTATAGCTGGAAGTTTGTGCCTTTTGACCCCCTTCACCCATTTTTCCCACCCCCAAATCTCCTCCTCTGGCCACAACCAATCTGTATCTATGAATTTAGTTGGTTAGTTGGTTGTTTAGTTAGTTAGTTAGTTAGGTTGCATATATAAGTGAGAAACTATAGTATTTGTCTTTCTTTGTCTGACTCATGTCACTTAGCATAGTAACCTCAGGGTCCATTCATTGTTGCACAAATGGCAAGATTTCCTTTTTAAAGCTGAATAATATTCCATTTTGTGTGAGTGAGTGAGTGAGTGAGTGAGTGTGTGTGTGTGTGTGTGTGTGTGTGTGTGTGTGTGTGTGTATCACATCTTTATCCATTCATCCCTTGAGGTACAATGTGGTTGCTTTTAGGTCTTGGCTATTATAAATAATGCTGCAAAAAACATGGAGGTACAGATATCTTTTCAAGTTAGTGTTTTCTTTCCTTCAGATAGATACCCAGAAGTGGAATTACTGGATCATATGGTATTTCTATTTTTAATTTTTGAGGACCTCCATGATGTTTTCCACAGTGGCTGCAGCAATTTGCATTCCCACCCAACAGTACACAGGGTTCCCTTTTCTCCACATCTTTGCCAATACTTATTAGTTCTTATCTTTTTGATACTAGCCATTCTAACAGGTATGAGGTGTTATCTCATTGTGGTTTTGATTTGTATTTCTCTGATGGTTAGTGATGTTGAGCACCTTTTCACATACCTGTTGGCTATCTGTATGTCTTCTTTGAGAAAAGGTCTATTCAGATCCTCTGCCTATTTTTAATCAGGTTGGGTTTTTTGCTGTTGAGTTGTATAAGCTCTTTATATATTTTGGCTATTAATCCCTTATCAGATATATGATTAGCAAATACTTTCTCCTATTCAGTAGTTGCCTTTTCCATTTTGTTGATGATGTCCTTTTCTGTGCAGATGCTTTTTAATTTTATGTAGTCCCACTTGTTTATTTTTGGTTTTGCTACTTTTACTTTTGGTGTCAAATCCCCCAAAAAAATCATCACAGAGACTCATGTCAAGGAGTTTACTTCCTATGTTTTCTTCTAGGAGTTTTATGGTTTCAGGTCTTACACTTAAGACTTTAATCCATTATGAATTAATATTTGTGTATGGTGTAAGATAGTGGTCCAGTTTCATTCTTGTGCATGTGGCTCTCCAGTTTTCCCAATACTATTTATTGAATAGATTGTCCTTTTTCCACTCTATATTCTGGCCTTCTTGTAAATTAATTGATCATGTATGTATGGGTTTATTTCTGGGCTCTCTTTTCTGTTCCATTAATCTGTTTTTATGCCATGTATGTACTGTTTTGATTACTGTAGCTTTGTAATGTAGTTTGAAATCAGGAAGTGTGATATCTCCAGCTTTGTTCTTCTTCCTCAAGATTGCTTTGGCAATTCAAGGTCTTCTGTGGTTCTATACAAATTTTAGGATTTTTTTTTCTATTTCTGTGAAAAATATAATTTGAATTTTGATAAGAATAACATTGAATCTCTACATTGCTTTGGGTAATATGGACATTCTAAAAATATTAATTCTTTAAATCATAAGCATGTAACAGCTTCCACTTATTTGTATCTTTGCTTTTTTTCATCAATGTCTTACAGTTTTTAGTGTACAGATCTTTTGCCTCCTTGGTTATATTTATTCCTAAGAAATATTCTTTTTGGTACAATTGTAAATGGGGTTGTTCTCTTAATTTCTCTTTCTGATAGCTCACTATAGTACATAGAAATGCAACAGATTTTTGTATATTGATTTTGTATTCTGCAAATTTACAGATTCATTGATTAGTTCTAACAGTTTTCTGGTGGAGTCTTTAGGGTTTTCTATATATATCAGGTCACCTGCATATAGTGACAGTTTTACTTCTTCCTTTCCCAAATTGGATGCCTTTTATTTCTTTTTCTTACTTAATTCTGTGACTAGGACTTCCAGTATTATACAGAATGGAAGTGGGGAGAATGGACATCCTTGTCTTTTTCCTGATCTTAGAGGAAAAGCTCTCAGATTTTTATCACTGAGTGACATTGGCTGTGGGTTTGCCATATATGGCCTTTATTATGTCTATATCCACTTTGATGAGATGGATGTTGAATTTTGTCAAATGCTTTTTTTGCATCTCTTGAGATGATCATATGATTTTGATCCTTCATTTTGCTAATGTGGTGTATCACATTGACTGATTTGCAGATGTTGAACTATCCTTACATCCCTGGAATAAATCCCACTTGATCACTGTATATGATCCTTTTAATGTATTATTGACTTTGGCTTGCTAATATTTTGTTGAAGATTTCTGCATCTATGTTCATGAGGGATACTGGCTGGTAATTTTCTTCTTTAGTGTTGTCCTTGTCTGGTTTTAGTACCAGGCTAATGCTGACCTCATAAAACGAATTTGGAAGTGTTTTCTCCTTTTCTAGTTTTTGGAAGAGTTTGAGAAAGATTGGTATTGATTCTTCTTTAAATGTTTGGTAGAATTCACTGGTGAAGACATCTTGTCCTGAACTTTTCTTTATTGGGAGGCTTTTGATTATTGATTCAATCTTCTTACCAGTAGTTGTTATGTTCAGACTTTCTATTTCTTCATGATTTAGTCTTTGTAAGTTGTATGTTTTTAGGAATTTATCCATTTCTTGTAGATTGTCCAATTTGGTGGCATCTAATAGTTCACAGTAGTCTCTCATCCTTTGTATTTCTTTGGTAACCATGGTAACATCTCTTCTTTCATTTCTATTTTTATTTATTTGAGTCCTCTCTTTTTCTTTGGCAGTCTAGCTAAGTATTTGTTGAATTTATCTTTTCAAAGAAATAGTTCTTAGTTTCATTGATCTTTTCTATTCTTTTTTTAGTCTCTATTTCATTTATTTCCTCTCTGATAACATACTGCCTTTCTTCTACTAACTTTGGGCTTTGTTCTTTTTCTAGTTTTTAAGGTGTGAAGTTAGGTTGGTTGAGATCTTTCTTGTTTGTTGAAGTAGGCATTTATCACTATGTACTTCCCTGTTAGAACTGTTTTTGCTACATTCCCTAAGTTTGGTATGTTGTCTTTCCATTTTCATTTGAGTCAAGGTATTTTTTTTTTCTTTCTCTTTTGATTTCTTCTTTGACCCCTTGGTTGTTCAAAAGCATATTGTTTAATATCCACATTTTTGTGAATTTTCCAGAGTTCTTTTTGTAATTGATTTCTAGTCTCATACCATTGTGGTCAAAAAAGATGCTTAATATGATTTCAATCTTCTTAAATTTATTAAGACTTGTTTTGCGTCCTAACATGTGATCTATCCTACACTTGAGCACTTGAGAAGACTGTGTATTCTGTTGCATTTGGATAGAATGTTTTATATGTCTGTTAAATCCACCTGGTCTAACATTTCATTTAAGGCCAATGTTTTCTTATTGATATTCTATTTGGAGGATCTATCACATTGATGAAAGTGGGGTATTAAAGTTCCCTACTATTATTGCATTATTTCTCTCTTTAGGTTTGTTAATGTTTGCTTTATATATTTAGGTGCTCTGATGTTGGTGAATAAATATTTACAGATGTTTATCCTCTTGTTGGATTGACCCCTTTATTTTTATGTAATGACATTTTTTGTCTCTTATTAGTTTTTTTCTTAAAGTCTATTTGTTTGATATAAGTGTAGCTGCCTCACCTTTCTTTTGGTTTCCATTTGTATAGAATATATCTTTCCATCTCCTCATTTTTAGTCTGTGTGTGTGTATCCTTAAAGCTGACATGAATTTCTTGTAGGCAGCATGTAGATGGATCTTGTTTTTTTTATTCCATTCAGTCACTCTATATCTTTTTATTGGAAAATTTAGTTCATTTATATTTAAAGCAGTTATTGAAAGTTATGTACTTATTTCCATTTTGTTAATTGTTTTCTGACTGTTTTGTAATTCCTTTGTTCCTTTCTTCTTCTGCTGCTTTTTTCTTTTATAATTTGATGATTTTCTGTAGTGGTATGTTAGAGTCTTTTCTCTTTATTTTTTGTGTATCTACTGTAGGTTTTGTGGGTACTATAAGGCTTACATAAAACAAGTTATATTTGTAACAACCTATTTTAAGTTGATAACAACTTAAAGTTGAATGCATTCTAAAGCCCTACATTTTTACTCACCCATCTACCACATTTTATGTTGGGGGGGGGCACAATTTATATCTTTTTTTTATCTTGTGTGTCCATTAAATAATTATTGAAGTTGTATTTTTACTGCTTCTGTCCTTTAACCTTTATACTAGCATGATAAGTGATTAATTCTCCACTTTTACAACATTATTCTAAATTTTATCATATATTTACCTTTACCAGTGAGATTTTTACATTCATATGTTTTCCTAATGTTTCACTAATTAGTGCCCTTTTGTTTCAGGTTAAAGAAGTCCCTTTCACTTCAAAAATGTCCCTGTAAGTCTGCTTTAATGGTGATGAATTCCTTTAGCTTTTGCATATCTGGAAAATTCTTTATCTCTCCTTTAATTCTGAGGACAGCTTTGCCAGATAGAGTATTCTTAGTTGGCAATTTTTAACTTTCAACACTTTGAATATATCATGCCATTCCTTTCTGGCCTGCAAAGTTTCTGGTGAAAAATCGGCTGATAGCTTTTTGGGGGCTCCCTTATACTTAACAAGTTGTTTTTCTCTTGTTGCTTTTAAGATTCTGTCATTAACTTTCAACACTTTAATTGTAATATATTTTGGTGTGAGTCTCTTTGGGTTTATTTTTTTTCACACCTCTAGGCTTCCTAGATCTGGATGTCTGTTTCCTTTCCCGGGCTGGGAAAGTTTTTAGCTATTATTTTTTCACATATGTTTTCTGACTCAATTGCTCTCTTCTTCTAGGACACCTATAATGCAAATGTTGATCCACTTGATGTTGTTCCATAGGTCCCTTAAGCTATCTTTGCTCTTTTTCATTCTTTTTTCTTTTTCCTGTTCTGATTATATGAGTTCCTTACCCCATCTTTGATTTCACTGATCCTTTCTTCTGCATCATCCAGTCTACAGTTGAGCCCCTGTAGGCTATTTTTCAGGTCAGTTATTGTATCCTTTAGCTCTGTGACTTCTGTTTGGTACTTTAAAAAAAATTTCTGTCTCTTCTTCTATTTTTTGTCCCCAAGTTCAGTAAGCATCTTTATGAACATTATTTTGAATTCTATCAGATGAGTCACTTATCTCCATTTCATTAATCTATTTTTCTGAGGTTTTATCTTGTTCTTTTTTTGGAATATATTCCTGTGTTTCTTCATTTTACTCCACTCTTTGTTGTTTTTTATGCATTAAATATAAGAGCAACCTCTCCCAGCTTTGAAGGGGTGGCTTGGTGTGGGAGATAAATCTTATCATTTGACCCTGCCCTAGATCTTAGTTCTCTCTCAAACCCCTGTAATTTTCTAAGCAGCCTATTTTATTTTTTAGTGTGTCCCAGTAGTTGAGGGTGTGCCAAGACTGTCAATGTCCCAAAGGGAAGGATCTCAGTCAGCACCTAGATTCAGGTTGTTGGAAACCAGACCCTCGAGCAGCAACTTTTAAAGTATGCAAATATACCTTTTTCAGGGGAAGACAGGGAGATGGACATTTCTATCTGCTTCCTTTGTGCTGAGCCCTGGGGTGATAGCCAGTTAAAAGCTGTTTTTTTTTTTTTTTTTTTTTTTTTTTTTTTTTTTGCTACTCTCCCACTGAACCCATGAGCACAAGCCCCATTGGCCACCAGAGCCAGGCTACCAAGGGATATATCCTCTGGGTAGCAGACACAAAAGCCAGGGCACCAGACTTGTACACACTTTCCTTTCTCAAAAACATGTACAACCCAGGGCTGAGCAGAGGGAGAACATGAAGATGGCATGCACTGGCTTCCTTTGTCTCTGGAGAGGATTGCAATCAGCCCCTAGAAATGTGTTTAATTAGAAGCCTGCCCTCAGACCACAGCCATAAAAATAAACAATTAGGCCTCTCACAGGTACCAACAACCCAGAATGAGCCAGAGGGAGAGCAAAAAGGTGGTACCCACCAGCCTCCATCCCTAGAGAACACCTCAGTAGGTTCCTAGATACGTGCCAAACCAGAAGCCTGCTTTTACGCTGAAGCTTTGAGATGAGTAAATGGGCCTCTTTCACAGAAAGACTGGGGGTATATTTCAGTCTGCTGTCTCTGAGCTGTGCCCTGGGGGAGGTAAGTAGCGGAGAACTGTCTCTCACTTTGTTACAGTCCTATAGGACCTGTGAGCATAAGGCCCATTGGCCATCAGAGCCACATGATCTAGAGGTGTCCTCTGGGTAGCAGCTGCAAAAATCAAGGTGCCAGATGAGGGTACAAGCTCCTTTCAGGGAGATACTGGTGAGCTGGAGCAAGGCAGAAGGAAAGTGCAAAGATGGTGCCCATTGGCCTCTGTCTTTGGAGAGTATTTCAGCAGACCCCTAGGCATGTGTTTAATTAGACATCTGCCCCTCAGGCCGGTGCTTTAAGATAAGCAAACAATCCTCTTTCACAGAAAGTCTGAGCACTTTTCATTCAGCTGCCTTTGTGTTGGGCTCTGGGGTAGATGAATTTGTGCATGGGAGCCTTTTTAGGAACTGTTTCTCAGTTTGCTATAGCCTTGTGGGTCTTATGGACACAAGCCCCATTGGCTTTCAAAGGTAGATGTTTTGGGGGCTCATCTCTCAGGTGTAGGTCTTAAAAGTTGGGATGCCTGGTGTGGAGTTCAGACTCTTCACTCCTCAGGGAGAAGCTCAGGGTTTTGCATTCCCTCCCAGTTGTGGGTTGCAGCACCAGGGGTGGGGTTTATGGCAAGACTGTCTCAGCGTCTCCTACCCACTTCGATGTGAATTTTTTTCTTATTTGGCTGATGTGTAGGAGTCACTCAGCTAGCTTTTGGTCTGTTTTGTGTGTGTGTGTGTGTGTGTGTGTGTGTGTGTTTATTTTTCCCCCCAGAGGAAATTGTTCCATATGTAGCTATAGATTCAATGCATATATGGGTAGGAGTGAGTTCAACATCCTTCTCCATTGCTGTCTTGAACTGGAACCTCAGATAGGCTCTCTTCATTCTTATCTTTCTGATCTGCACTTCCCACTTTTACCCTTGCTAGAAGTAATTTTTCAGTGCACCAGTTTTAGTTTTGTTTCTCATCTCCAGTTCACCATTTCCCTTTCTGTTATTACACTGATTTCTGCTCCTTTATCTTTATAGTTCCTTACTTCTTGTTCCTTTGGGTTTGTGTTACTTTTCACAGCTTCTTAAGTAGAATTCTTGTGTCACTTGCTGTATATATTAGTTTGCTACTGTAACAAAGTACCGCAAACTGGGCAGCCTAAACACAGAAATGTATTGTCTCACAGTTCTAGGGGCTAGAAGTCCAAGATCAAAGTGTCAGCAGCGTTGGTTCCTTCTGTTGGCTGTGAGGAAAATCTGTTCTATGCTTCTCCCCTAGCTTCTGGTGGCGTGATGACAATCTTTGGAGTTCCTTGGCCTGTAGGCACATCACCCCAATGTCTGACTTTATGTTCACCTAGCATTCTCCCTGTGTGTTCACGTTGTTTTCCCTCTTGGTGTGTCTATATTCAAATTTCCCCCTTTTTAGGAACACCAGTCATATTAGGGGTCCGTCCTACTCCTGTATTGCCTCACCTTAGCTAATTACATCTGCAATAACCCTATTTCCAAATAAGGTTACCCTCTGAGGTTCTGGGGAATTAAGATTTCAACAATTGAATTCCAGTGAGGGGTGGCACAGTTCAACCTTTTGCTGATGGTTAATTTTATGTGTCAAGTTAGCAGGACTATAGTGCCCAGATATTTAGTAAACATTATTCTGAATGTTTTCTTTGAAGAGCACTTTTAGGGGCACCTGGATGGCTCAGTTGGTTAAGTGTCTGCCTCTGGCTCAGGTCATGATCCCAGGGTCCTGGGATCGAGCTCCACATCGGGCTCCCTGTTCAGCGGGGAGTCTGCTTTTCCCTCTGCCTGCCTCTCCCCCTGCTTGTGCTCTCTCTGTCAAATAAATAAATAAAATCTTTGAAGAGCACTTTTAGATGAGAATAATGTTTAAATTGGTAGACTGAGTAAAGCAGATTACCCTCCATAATGTGGGCCAGCCTCATTCAATCAGCTGAAGGCCTTAATAGGACAAAGACTGACCTCCCCTGTGCAAGAAGGAATTCTGCTAGCAGATGATCTTTGGACTAGAACTGCAATTCTCCCCTGAGTCTCCATCCTGGCAGTCTATCCCATCGGATTTTGGACTGGCCAGGCCTTCATAATCACACAAGTCAGTTTGTTAAAATCAATTAGTCAATCAATCTCTCTCTCTCCATCTCTCTCTGTCTTTCTCTCTTTCTCCATCTTTCTCTCTCTCCTGTCTCTCTCTCCCTTCCTCTCTCTTGGGCTATGAAGGATATATATAATATATATTATAATATTATATATTATATAATTATATATGTGTATTATATATAATATGTATTATAATTATTATATATATATCCTTGCTGTTAACTTTTGTTTCTTGATAAGTATGTTTAAAGATATAATTTCCCTTTATGCCTTGCTTTAGCTGTGTCTCACAATTTGACATTTGTCTTACTATTTCTTAATTTTTCTTATGATTTTTTACTAATATGTTACTTTGAAAACATAAGAGATTTTAAAACATTTTTTTGTTAATTTATATTTGCATTGCCTTTTGGCTAGAGGATATGTTCTGGATCATATTGAACCCTTGGAATTTATTCATGTTTCCTTCATGGCCCAGTATATTTTTATAAATGTTCCTAGTATGCTAAAAAAGAATCACTCAAGCTTACTAATTTTATTGTCCAGATATTCTATTTGCTACTTGTTTTTTAGATCTGTTTGATTTATTGGTTTCTGAGAGAGTTTTTAAAATCTGCAATATAATTGTTTATTTCTCCTTGCACTTCTGTCAATTGTTAGTTTATATATTTTGAGGTTATATTTTTAGAGGCACATATGATGATTACATGATTGATTCTTTCATCAGTATTTAATATCCATCTTTGTTGTTTATGATTTCCATTTTATCTATTATTAAAATCACTGTTTTAGCTTTCTTTTCATTCAAGATGATGTGGAATTTCTAGTATTATTTATTTTCAATATTTCAGTGTTTTTGTTTTTAGGTTGTGTGTAAATAATATATGGCCAGATTAATTTTTTAATTCTGAGAGTTCTCCCTTTTCTTTTTTTTAAATTTTATTTAGTGATTCATCACTTACATACAACACCCAGTGCTCATCATAACAAGTGCCCTCCTTAATACCCATCACCCATTTAGCCCACCCGCTACCCACCTCCCTCCACCAACCCTCAGTTTATTCTTTATCATTAAGGGTCTCTTATGGTTTGCTTCCCTCTCTCTCTCTCTCTCTTTTCCTTCCCACATGTTCATCTGCTTTGTTTCTTAAGTTCCACATGTGACTGAAGTCATATGGTGTTTGTCTTTCTATGACTGACTTATTTCACTTAGCATAATACACTCTAGCTCCATCCATGTCATTGCAAATGGCAAGATTTCATTCTTTTGATGGCCAAGTAATATTCCATTTTATTCCATTCCATTCCATGTTTTTATATATATATAAACCACATCTTCTTTATCCATTTGTCATCAATTGATGGACAGTTGGGCTCTTTCCATAGTTTGGCTATTGTTGATAATACTTCTATAAATATTAGAGTGCATGTACCCCTTCAAGTCTGTATTCTTGTATCCTTTGGGTAAATACCTAATAGTGCAATTGCTGGATCTCAGGGTTGTTCTAGTTTTAGTTTTTTGAGGGACTTTCATACTGTTTTCTAGAGTGGCTGTACCAGTTTGTATTCCTACCAAAAATGTAAGAGGATTCCTCTTTCTCTACATCCTCGCCAACATCTGTTGTTTCCTGTGTTGTTAACTTTAGCCATTCTGACAGGTGTGAGGTGGTACCTCATTGTGGCTTTGATTTGTATTGCTCTGATGATAAGTGATAATGAGCATTTTTTCATGTGTCTGTTGACCATTTGTATGTCTTCTTTGGAAAAATGTCTATTCATATCTTCTGCCCATTTTTAAACTGGATTATTTGTTTTTTGGGGAGTTGAGTTTGACAAATTCTTTATAGATTTTGGCTACTAACCTTTTATCAGATATGTCATTTGCAAATATCTTCTCCCATAGGCCCAGTATAGTTGGGTGATTGTTTCCTTCACTGTACAGTTTAGTTTAGTTGATTGTTTCCTTCACTGTGCAGAAGCTTTTTATCTTGATGAAGTCCCAATAGTTCATTTTTGCTTTTGTTTCCCTTGCCTCCAGTGACATGTCTAGTAAGAAGCTGCTATGGCTGAGGTCAAAGAGGTTGTTGCCTGTGTTCTCCTCTAGGATTTTGATGGCTTCCTATCTCATATTTATGTCCTTCATTCATTTTGAATTTATTTTTGTATATGGTGTAATAAAGTGGTCCAGTTTCATTCTTCTGCATGTTGCTGACCAGTTTTCCCAACACCATTTGTGGAAGAGACTGTCTTTTTTCCATTGAATATTCTTTCCTGCTTTGTCCAATATTAGTTGACCATGTAGTTGTGGGTCCATTTCTGGGTTTTCTATTCTGTTTCCTTGATCTATGTGTCTGTTTTTGTGCCAGTACCATACCGTCTTGATAACTACAGCTTTGTAATAAAGCTTTAAATCCAGAATTGTGATGCCTCCAGCTTTGCTTTTCTTTTCAGAATTGCTTTGGCTATTCAGGGTCTTTTGGTTCCATACAAATTTTAGGATTATGTGTTCTAGCTCTGTGAAAAATGGTGGTATTATTTTGACAGGGATTGCACTAAATGTGTAGATTGCTTTGGGGAGTATAGACATTTTAACAATGTTTCTTCTTCCAATCCATGTGCTTTTCCATTTCTTTGTGCCCTCTTCAATTTCTTTCATAAATGTTCTCTAGTTTTCAGAGTTCAGATATTTTACATCTTTGGTTAAGTTTATTCCTAGGTATCTTCTGGTTCTTGGTGTAATGGTAAATGGGACCGATTCCTTGATTTCTCTTTCTGCTGCTTCATTATTAGTGAATACAAATGCAACAGATTTCTGTGCATTGGTTTTATATCCTGTGAATTTGCTGAATTCATTTATTAGTTATAGCAATTTTTTGGTGGAGTTTGTTGGGTTTCTACATGGAGTAACATGTTGTCTGTAAATAGTGGAAGTTAGACTTCTTCCTTGTTGACTTGGATACCTTTTGTTTCTTTTTGTTGTCTGCTGAGGCTAAGACTTCCAGTACTGTGTTAAAAAGTAATGGTGAAAGTGGCCCTCAGCTTTTCCCCATTGAGGATGATAATAGTTGTGGGTCTTTCATACATGGCCTGTATGATGTTGAGGTATGTTCCATCTATCCCTACCTTTTTGAAGGTTTTTATCAAGAATGGCTACTGTATATTGTCAAATGATGTTTCTGCATCTATTGAGAGGATCATATAGTTCTTATCCTTTCTTTTAGTAATGTGGTATATCACATTGATTGATTTGTGAATATTGAACCACACCTGCAGCCAGGAATAAGTCCCACTTGATCGTGGTGAATAATTCTTTTAATGTACTGTTGGATTCGATTTGCTAGTATCCTGTTGAGAATTTTTGCACTCATGTTCATCAGGAACATTGGGCTGTTATTCTCCTTTTCAGTGGGGTCTTTGTCTGATTTTGGAATCAAGGTAATGCTGGCCTTGTAGAAGGAGATTGGAAGTTTTCCGTCCATTTCTTTCTTTCTTCTTCTTTTTTTTAGAACAGTTCAAGAAGAGTAGGTAGTAATTCTTTGAATGTTTGGTGGAATTCCCCTGGGAAGCCATCTGGCCCTGGACTTCTGTTTTTTTGGGAGTTTTTTGATTACTGATTCAATTTCTTTGCTGGCTTTGGGTCTGTTCAAATGTTCTATATCTTCCTGTTTCAGATTTGGTAGTTTGTATGTTTCTAAGAATTTGTCCATTTCTTCCAGATTGCTCAGTTTATTGGCTGTAATTTTTCATAATATTCTCTTGTAATTGTTTGTAATTTTGTGGTGTTGGTTGTAATCTGTCTCTTTCATTTGTGATTTTATTTATTTGGGTCCCTTCTCTTTTCTTTTTTATAAGTCTGATAAGTCTGGCTAGGGGTTTATCAATTTTATTAATTCTTTCAAAGAACCAACTCCTGGTTTTGTTGATCTGTTCTGGTTTTGTTTGTTTGTTTATATATCATTTATTTCTGCTCTAATCTTAATTATTTCCCCTCTTCTGCTGGCTTTAGGCTTTATTTGCTGTTCCTTTTCCAGCTCTTTTAGGTGTATAGGTTGTATATTTGAGACTTTTCTTGCTTCTTGAGTTAGGCCTATATTGCAATATACTTCCCTCTTAGGACCGTCCTTGCTGCATCCTAAAGGTTTTGGACTGTCATATTTTCATTTTCATCTGCTTCAATACATTTTAAAAAAATTTCTTCTTTAATTTGCTGGTTGATTATTTGACAGAGAGAGACACAGTGAAAGAGGGAACACAAGCAGGGGGAGTGGGAGAGGGAGAAGCAGGCTTCCCGTGGAGCAGGGAGCCCGATGTGGGACTCAATCCCAGGACCCTGGGATCATGACCTGAGCTGAAGGTAGACGCCTAATGACTGAGCCACCCAAGTGCCCCAACCCATTCATTCTTTAGTAGGATTTTCTTTAACCTCTGTGTATTTGTGGTCTTTCCAAATTTTTTCTTTTGGTTGACTTCAAGTTTCAAAATGCTGTGGTTGAAAATATGCATGGTATGATCTCAATCTTTTTGTATTGTTGAAGGCTGATTTGTGACCCAGTATGTGATCTATTCTGGAGAATGTTCCGTGTGCACTTGAAAAGAATGTTTATTCTGCTGCTTTAGGATGAAATGTTCTGAATATATCTGTTAAGTCCATCTGGTCCATGTGACTTCTCTCTTTTAATTGGTAAGTTTAACCTAATTATATTTATTATTATTTCCATCTTATTCCATAGTTTCCATTAACTATACTTTCTTCTTGTCTCATTTTATAGTTTATGTCCATTTTGATTTACTTTTTGTATAAGGTGTGAGACTTAGATTGGGTTTCATTTTTTGGCCTACAGATGCCCAACGGTACCAGCTTCATGGGTTGAAAATCTCTCCTTCCTCCATTGAATTGCTTTTGCAGCTTTGTAAAAAATCAGATGGCCATAGTTGTGTGTTTAATTTATATCTAAGTACTTCATTTTCTTTAGGTGGTTGGAAGTGGTATTGTGTTTTTAATTTTGATTTGCACATGTTCATTGTTATATAGGAATGAAATGTATATATGTGGGCTCCTTATTTATTTTTATTCTCCTTCTTTGTTTTCTGTTGGACAGATCAAGTTTTCTTGTGTGTGTTTAAAAGATGTATCTTTGTTCTTGTTTTGTTTGCCTTTAGGACCATTTCCAGAGACTTTAAATATTTGTTTTTATAATTTTCACTAGTTTCACTAGGGAGCAGGTCAGTAGATCTCCTCATGCTGTCATACCAGAGTTTTCTCACCCATGCTAGTTAACTGTCTTTACAGGAAGCTCACCTGGTGCAAAGACATCCAGCATGCTGTCACTCTTTCAATCCATTATGTCCCACTGCAAGTGTCAGGGACTCTGGCCCAATGCACTAATGGGGAGGTGGTTCCAACCCTGGACCTGACTTCCTCCCAGTTCCTAGCTGTCCCATCTATGCTTTTCCTGGGTCTGTTAGGAGATGAATTTGGCAGGCTCCTTCTCAGGCACATCTCTTCTCTTCTGGTTGCACATAGATAACTCCATGGGTCCTGGTAGCTCTCTGGTCTGTAATTAGCAGCTGTGGTTCTGACAAGTTGGGTATAATCCCAAGTCAGGGCCTCCTTCACTATTAACTCACTTGTGCTATCCTTTCTGAGATTGCTGGTCTTCATTCTCATTGGTCCTGACGCTTGGAACTAGCACCTATCCAAGCAGAAATGGCCCTTAAAGACCATCTGGTCTAGTGGCTTTTAACCCCAGTCACACTTTTTTTTTTTAAATTTTTTTTTATTCTTATGTTAATCCCCATACATTACATCATTAGTTTTAGATGAAGTGTTCCATGATTCATTGTTTGTGCATAACACCCAGTGCTCCATGCAGAATGTGCCCTCCTCAATACCCACCACCAGGCTAACCCATCCTCCCACCCCCCTCCCCTCTAGAACCCTGTTTGTTTTTCAGAGTCCATCGTCTCTCATGGTTCGTCTACCCCTCCGATTTCCCCCGCTTCATTCTTCCCCTCCCACTACCTTCTTCTTCTTCTTTTTTTTTTTTTCTTAACATATATTGCATTATTTGTTTCAGAGGTACAGATCTGAGATTCAACAGTCTTGCACAATTCACAGTGCTTACCAGAGCACATACCCTCCCCAGTGTCTATCACCCAGTCACCCCATCCCTCCCACCCCACCCCCACTCCAGCAACCCTCAGTTTGTTTCCTGCAATTAAGAATTCCTCATATCAGTGAGATCATATGATACATGTCTTTCTCTGTTTGACTTATTTCACTCAACATAATACCCTCCAGTTCCATCCACATCGTTGCAAATGGCAAGATCTCATTCCTTTTGATGGCTGCATAATATTCCACTGTATATATATACCACTTCTTCTTTATCCATTCATCTGTCGATGGACATCTTGGCTCTTTCCACAGTTTGGCTATTGTGGACATTGCTGCTATAAACATCGGGGTGCACGTACCCCTTCGGATCCCTACTTTTGTATCTTTGGGGTAAATACCCAGTAGTGCAATTGCTGGATCATATGGTAGCTCTATTTTCAACTTTTTGAGGAACCTCCATACAGTTTTCCAGAGTGGCTGCACCAGCTTGCATTCCCACCAACAGTGTAGGAGGGTTCCCCTTTCTCCGCATCCCCGCCAACATCTGTCGTTTCCTGACTTGTTAATTTTAGCCATTCTGCCCCAGTCACACTTTTAAATGACCTAGGGAGTTTTTAAAATACCAATGTCTGGGTCCCCTACTCTAAAACAGTTAAACCAGAGTCTCTGAGGGTGCAACTGGAGGTAGATGTTTGTGAAAGTTCCCCAGGGCGTTCAAATGTATAGATAGGATTGAGAACCACTGCTTTCATTTAATCCCTTTATTTTACTGATGCCCCTAGAAGAGAATGACTTGGCCAAGGCCACACAGAGTTAGATGACTTGTATGACTTTCAGCTAATTGTCTCAGCTTGTCTCACCTCTATCCCTTTTTATCAGGTATATCCTTACTTCTTTCTCTGTCTCATCCAGTTATGCCTAGAAGGCTGGGTCAAGACAGAACTTCTTGCTTACTGCTGTTCACAATTGTGTGACATTGTCCTTAAACAGCTTCCCCAACTACACTGTGAGCTCATGCTGAGCTGAACCAACACCTTCTTGGTCTCTGGCTACTTCCTCCACTGGACTGATAATGGCCTCTATACCCAGCAGGTGCTCAACACAGCTGCCCTCCAAGAACAGACAGGGCACAGCGGTTTGGGAGTCAGACCTAGACTTGGAATCCTGGTTCTACCATGTAAACACTCCTGAACTTCAGTTTCCTCCTCTGTAATATGAGCTCAAAACCTCTCCCTTCATTGTTGGGTTTGCCGTAAAGCTCTGGCCTCCATATCTCTGTTTCGTGTAGGCTCCTTCCAAGACCCTGGGAGGAGCTCTCACAGTTTTATAGGCACATTTTTTATTCTTTTTCGTATAGAGAGGCCCCTCCAAATGTTATCGGCCTCAGACTTCACCAAACTTGGACCTACTCTTCCCCACCCCACAGAGTTGTTTCGGAAGTTAAATAAGATTGTGTTCATAAAGTGTGAGAAATGCAGTAGATGCTCCACAAATGTTACTTCCCTCCAGAACAGCGCAGAAAAGGGACACAAAGACAGACAGAACTGTAGCTGGTGTGCATGTTACATGTCCCCTTTAATGTCTCAAATATTGCCATTCAGCAATCCAGCCCCCATTCCACGAGTGGCCTCTGGGGTTCGGACACAAGCCTGAGGGATGCTAAGGTACCTGGTTCTCGGGGGAGGCCTCCTCAGCTCTAAGGTGGCCGTGGATCCAGTCAAGGTAGCGGCTGACTTTAGTGTATATGCCGTAATTGTGGAGGCGCCCGCAGCCCTCGCCCCAGCTCACCAGGCCCACCAGGAACCAGGTGCCACGGAAAGATACAACCATAGGCCCCCCACTGTCACCCTCACAGGCATCCCGTGAGTCCCCAAGGATGCCCGCGCACAGCATGTTCTCAGAGATCATGTTGTGCATGGCCTGGATGCACTCGTTGTGCGGGGCCACGGGGATATTGATGAAGTTGAGGACGAAGGTACGGTTTCTTTTGGTCTCGCTGCGATAGCCCCAGCCGGTCACCACGGTCTCCTGGCCCACCTGGGTGAGTTCACGCTCTGCAAGGCCACTGTCTGGGAGGCAGATGGGCACAATGGTCTGTGAGAGGATAGCAGGCTGGGCCAGGCGGAGCAGCGCGATGTCATTGTCTGTGGTGCTTTTGCTGTAGTTGGGGTGCACGAGAATCTCCTTGATGTCCACATCCATCTCCCACTTCTCCCAGCGCCGCAGGTCATACTCCCCTGTGGGGCAGAGGAGTGGTTAAAGTGCTTTGGGGCAGCCAGTGGGTCCACACCAGGAGTGGTCGCTGTGTCTCCCAGGCACTGTCACGAGTGCCATAAGTCTGTGCCTCAGATCCCTGCCAGTGGTAACGGCTGTGGTGTCAGGCCTAAGGGGGCCGAATGCTGGTTGGAATTCGGTACTCACTCCCAGACGGAGCAGCGAGGCCTGGCAAGTAAGCAGCAGTGGGCAGTCGGCAGGGAAGCCCAGGACACACACCAGAGCCCCAAAGGGAATGTGGAGCAACTGCAGTGGAGAGACACAACTCTCATCTAGCAGTGCTGGCCCGAGAGCAAGGTAGTGACAAGCCACGATGGGGTCAGGGCAAGAGCAGCAAGACCCAGGGAGGACCCACAGGCTCTGCCAGGGAAGATCTGGATCACACACAGGAGACAAGATCCTCTCCAGCAAGGCTGATGGCTGCTGCAGGGACAGGGGCAGTGGTGGGGGTGGGGGTGGGGAGTTGGAAATCCTAAACCGAGTGCCACGGGAGGCCACTGGCCATTGCCCGTGCTGGAGGTAATCGAAGGGAATATGAATTTGGTCATTCTCAATATATCTTCTCCTTCTTTTCTGCCTACACAGTGGGGAGAGCCCCCTCCAGAACTTGGTAGAGTGGGGCCCAGGTTTGTGGCCCTGGACTGCTCAGCTCTGTTCTCGTCAGTCTGTGCAAAGCATGGCCCTGAGGCCAGGCCATGTAGAAAGAAGCCTTGTGAGTCTCCTCACCAAGGGTGCTGGAGGTCCACACACACAGCCGGCTATGTGAGTGGGACCCCCTCACTTTGCAAACACATGTCTGTAAGCGCCTGGGCACCAGATGTGAAGAGAATCCCCTACCTGCCAAACACCAGGTGCCACTGTGTCTAAAATTTCACCCTAAGAGTGGCTAGAGGGAGCACATAGGCCTCTTCTCCCCAGACACCCTCCATGGGACCTTAAGCAGCCTCTTGCGCAAGCACCCCAAAGACGAGGGTCCCCAAACCTGGCTAGCCTGTCTGGTGCCACCCCTCCCGGAGGCCTCTGGCGGCCCCCTCCTGCCTGCTCCAGCCCGCACCAAGCCTGACGGTGAGCTTCTTTGAGTCCTCCATGCAGTGGGCCGCTGTCAGCACCCAGGAGGTGTGGATGAGCACTGCCCCGCAGGCCAGCTTCTTCTTTGAGTCCAGCAGGATCACCTGGAATGGGAGTGGGCAGTGACATCACAAGCCTACCTCTGACAACTCCAAGTCAGGGCCTGCGGCTCTCGGCACAGCCCCAGCATGGTTCTCAAGCCTGAGGCGCTGGCTGCGTAGCTAGGTCTTTCCTGGGTTCCCTGGTCACACAGGCGTGGACTTACAGTCCTTGGCTGGCACTTTCTACTTTTGTGTGTCTTACAGAGTTGGACGGTTGGAGGGCATCTCCTTGCCTTTGCCCTGCCATTGCTATAGTCATCCTTAGCAGCACCCAGAGAGTTCTGCTCACCCTTGGGGCTCAGGCTGGGACTCAAGTCCTCTGAGAAGCCTTTGAAGCCTGCAGGCTGCATTGAGTATCCCCCTCAGGGTTCCATAAGCCCCTATCCCACTGGCCATCCTGGCTTTGGTCCCACTGAGCGGCTTGTTTAGGGGCCTGACCCTCCCAGGATCGATGAGCTCCCCAAGGCCTGCCAATCCCCTGCTTATTGATTTCCATACCCCCCCACCCACCCAGTACCTGGGACCAAATAAAAGTGTTAGTTCCCATGGTGAGTCTGGAGAGGTACCTCAGGGTCAACCCTCCCTCCCAGCTCTCTCCCAAGCAAAACACCTCTCCCATTGGCAAGGCCTCTGCCTAAAATGCCACCAGCAGCGCAATATCTTTCCAGCTCTTTGTTAAAACTATGACTCACCTTCCTGCACATCTGCCCCATCCTGACCACTACTCTCCTGTCAGGTACCCCCATCTTTCCCTGAAACTGCTTCACCATTAGCACAGCCCCCTACCCCAAGTGAAGGCAGCATTTCCTCTCTCCATCTGTGCATCCTGACCAGGAACTCCCTGCAGGGGCTCAGTGATTCCTGACCCAACTGCTGAACAGCTGCTTCTCCTCTCACCTGCCAGGGGCTCTCTCCCCATTTGGTCTCCTTCCCATTGACGAGCCTTGGATCTACTTGGTCAGTTTGGTTTGTGTCACGTTTCAAGTGCTTGCGCTTCTTCTCCAGTCGCTTCCCTGGCTTCCCACAAGGGAACTTCACTGAAGATAGGGGGAGGCAAGTGAGTTCCTGCCAGGCACTACTCCCCAAGACTGCCCTCCCATCTTTGTCTACTTCCTGCCTGCAGGCTAGTTTGCTCCATTGTAGGGGTGAAGGGATAGGAGATGCTGAGGCACCCAATTCCAGTAACCTGCCAATCCCCTTGGGTTAGTGAGTCAGTCAACAAACAGTGCCACCTAATGGTAAGAGCCACACCAAGCAGCATCACTATCTATCTGTGTGTCCTTGGACAGATTAAACTTCTGAGTTCAGTATACCCAGGGCTGCTGGGAGTAATCCCTGAGGTACATAAGTAAAGTCTCATGCTGGGATGCCACCAAGCTCTTAACACAGGTAAGAAATTATGGGGAGGAAGTGGTGGGCATTCCTGGAGGGCCCCCAAAGTAGCTCTGAGCATGGTCGTGAGGTCCTCTGCCAAGAGGAGAGAGCACAGAACAGAGAACTGAGGGCTGGGAGGGCTTCCAGCATCTGCTCATGATGGACCATGCATGCGAGGTTGAGAGCTTTAGACTTGTTGTAGGAGCAGTGGGCAACCATCAGCAGGGGAATTGCATAGCAGCAGAGAATAGAGGCAGACAACAGCAACAAAACTCCAGAAGCTGGACATGGTAACTGACTTGGCTGACTGAGAAAGTGAAAACCTCAGCCAGTAATAGGGGATTCCAGCAGCAGACTGCTTTTGTTACAAAACCTCCCAGAAGCCTCAGTGCTTCTGAAGGACACAGTGTAGGCTGGGACTACAAACAGGAATGTTGAGTTTGGAAGCGAAACTGCTAGAGCCCTAGACCTCTCTCCCTGGCGCCCAGTGGCTTGACTCTCCTCTCTCAGCCCTGCAAAAGACCACAGGTGTCTTCTCTGCACAGGGTGAGCCAGAGACTGTGATCTGGGGCTCCAGCCACATGCAAGGCTGACCAGAGGGAGTCACACAGGTATCTGCAGACTGGGCAGACACCAGCTCCTCTTCCCTACTCTGCTCCAGGGGGCTGGAAGGCAGGCTGTGCCCACTCTCACATGAGCCTGGAGGATTCCTCTCAGGACAAGGCCTTGAGACCTGAGGAGCTGGGCAGTAGGGGTTCTGCCAGTGACCTGGGCTTTCCAAGGGCCTCTCAGGAAAGCCCCCAGGCCAGCTGGTCCACAGTCATTTCCTTGTAAGTTCCTGTGAATCTCTATTTCAAAATAAAAAGTTAGACATTTCTTCCCAGTAAAAGGGTTGGAATATAACATTGTGGAAGGTTCCCTGAAAGACGAACATGAAGTCAAAGCGATGGAAAACAGAAGTGATAATAAACCTAGAGGGGCAGTCCCGAGGAAAGAGATCTGAGTAACAGGAGGTCCAGGAGGCGAGAATAGAGACAGCAGGGGGAGGATATCAAAGAAATAACTAAGGAAACGTGCCTGAGGCAGTAGATACGAATTTCCACATGAAAAGGGTCCATCAAGGGCCTTGTACAACGAATAAGAAAAGACCCACACTGAGGAGCAACCTGCTGAAATTCATGATAAGAGTTGTAAAATTCTCACTTCCTAGGACATATACAAAGTTGATAAAAATTAAAAGGTATAAGAAGGAGAAGGCAGACTCGTGGTTCCTGTCTCTCCTCAGAGAAGCCAGAGGTAAAAGAGGAAATGGGATGCCAGGCTGGACAAAGTGTCTTCAGAAAATAAAGCCATCCAAGGTAGATGGAGGAAGATGCTGGAGGCCTGGCCCCCTACACCCGCTCAGGGTTTGGGAGATGAGCTACCTGGCGGCCCGCCTCCACGCCCCCTCTCTGGGAGCCTCCCGGTGCCGCCCCCACCCCTGGGATGGGCGGGGAGGGGGCTCACCTGTGGGCTCGCACTGCAGGTGGTCGTCCCCCAGCCTGTAGCCCGGCGCGCAGCTGCAGCGGCGCCGGCCCTCCCCCTCCAGGCAGTGGTGCGCGCAGCCGCCGTTGTCCACCGAGCAGTTGAAGTAGCTCACCTCTGGGCAAACCGGGGACGAGGTGCGGGGAGCGCACGGTGGCGCGGCGCGTCCCGGCCCCCGGCCCCCCGCCCCGCCCCCGGGCCCCCGGCCCGCCCCCCGCTCCCCGCCCCCCTCCGCGGCCGGCCGTCTCACCGTGCCGGCAGAAGCGACCCTCCCAGCCCCGGCCGCAGTAGCAGCGGAAGGCGCTGATGCCGTCGATGCACGTGCCGTGCCCGCAGCACGGGCTGTCGCACGGGTGCTCCGGGGGTAGGGCCGCGCACTGGTCCCCGTCTGCGACATGGGAGGAGGGGCGTCACTGGTGCCGCCAGCCCCCTCCCCGTCCCTGCAGCGGCCCAAAGAACCCGAGGGTGTTAGGGGCACCGCAGCCCGGGATCTAGAGCGCACTCACCGATGTACTTGGACCAGTAGGTCAGCTGTGGAGAAAAGGGACAGGGTCAGAGGCCATCCTCCCATGTATAAGTATTGGGGAGCCCAGGGGCGCCTCCTGAGTCTGGCCCACGTGGGGCAGGGGAGGGAAGGGCTTCTGGACAAAGAGGGGTCTACCCCTGCTTGTTGCCAGCCGCTGGGGCAACTGCGCTCTGAGCAGGCCTACAGTCCTCCTTGCCCCCTGCTGCCCATCTCCACCCCACATCCCAGGCACCCCCCCCCCCCAATGCGGCTGGAAGCTTGCTCTCTGGACGGTCTGTGACCACAACAGCCTTTACACTGGAAGGGACCCAAATCTCCCACCCAGCTGCTCTGCCTCCTTCCAGCCTCCATCACTCCTTTAGGCTTCTCTGGACCTCTCGTGGATGTGATCTTTTCCTGAGACATGTTCTCAAAGTGGAGACCTTGTTGGTTAGAAGTTGATTGCTGATTTAGAAGGTCTGCTTGTCCAGCTGAGGCCCTGCTGCTGCTGCTGGTCTGGGACCATCCAGCCTGATGGTCCCTTTAGCAGTGGCTCTGCCCTGCTGGGCCTGGGAGAACTTAGGGTAAGGTGCTCAGATTGTGGCTGCAGAAAGTCCTTTGGGCATCTGTTGAGGAGCGCATTTGGGAAAAGAGGCAGTGGAGATCTAGGCAAGGAGGTAGCCGCTGAAAAGGCAGACCAGAGCTCCCCCCTTAGCCTTGGAAGGAAGGGCATCCCTATAGACAGCTTAGAAGGGGACCCCAGGTAACAGCACAAATTCTGGTCCTAGTAGCTCAAGTAAGCCCTTGGGGATGGAGTGGGTCCGAGCCTTGTATCGGATAGCCACCTCCTTTCCCAGTCCATCCTTCCACCTCAGCGCTGCCACCACGGGGCCCTGGGAGCCAGAGAGGACATGAACTCTTCCCTCTGATTCCCTGAGCAATCAGATTTTGCCTCTCGAGAATTTGAACTGAGGCACAGAGGGAGTGTATATAGATAGACATCAGGGAGTCTTGGGTCACACAGCCCCTGACTGGCAGGTGCTTGGCTGGAAGCAGAGAGGGTGGCATTTTGGTCACAGAGAACAGGGGGACACAGCAGTGGCCAGTTGTGGGCAGAGGACGGGCTGAACTTCCTCCAGTGGGGTTGTTGGGAATCCCAGCTTCCCCAAACTCCCTATTCCTGGAGCTAATTGCAGAGTTCTGTTCCTTGCAGTCACATGTGCCCTGACCAAGACCGTAGGGCCAGCGTCCTCTTCATTCCACTCGCACACCCCCGCCCCCCCGAGCGAGCTGGATGGAGAAGGGGCTGGTGCCCACTGCCTCCCCAGACTCCTAAGAGGGCCTCAGCAGTGGGGCCCCAGCTTGCTCCTCCAGACCCCTGCTGGCCACCAGCCTGCCCCTGATGCTCGTCCTCTGCACCCAGCCAGATGGCCTTACTGTGTCATCCACATTTTGGAAAATCTCCTGGGCCTCCTCGAAGTCACAGATCTCCTCTATGCACTCCCGCTCCAGGCTGCCTGCCCGGATCTCCTCTAGGAAGGAGTTGGCACGCTTGTGGATCCGCAGAACCTGGTGGGCCCTCTTGCTGCTGGAGAACACTGAGTCTGGTTGGGGGGGAGGGGAAGCTCATTGGGGGGAGGGGCCTGGGGTAGGGGCCACTCTGTGGTGAGTCCCAGGAGATATTTTTGTCTTGGGCCCTCAGGCCTTAAAGCTCCCCTGCTCCTCTGCTCTCTTCTTCCACACACAGCAGATGGCCAGCCTTGGAAGACAGGAGACTTGGCCATTCAGAGTACATGCGCTGGACAGACAGCCCTCCCTTTGGACCCAGCCTGACCTCTGTGTGACCTTGAGCCAGTGCCTTTGCCTCTCTAAACTTCAGTTTCTTCGCGCAACCCTGAGGATGAGATAATGGTGCCAAGCCGCGCAGTGTCTGACCTAGGAATGAGCACCCAGGGACGCGTGTTGGCTGGATGTTGGGGTTATTACCAGGCCTGCAAGGTTCACTCTGTCTCGTTGCTCTCGAGTCCCCCTGTACAACCCTATCTTGCCGCTGTCCCGCCTCCCTCCGCTCCCCTCCTTGGCCTCCCCCGAGTGGAGCATTTCCCCTGCCTTCCCATCTGGCGGGCAAACCAGGAGGACGGCAGCCCTGTCTCAAAGATCAAGAAGCTCAGGAAGGGGCTCAAATGCTATAGCAGCAGCCGTGCGCCTCCAGGAGCCTCGGGGCGGGGCCTGCTAGAAGGTACTGGCAGCTCATTCCCCCTCAGACCTCCCAGGCACCCTGGCTTCCTCCTGTTGGGGGGTGGGGGGAGGCGGCAAGGGAGGGGTGGAGCGGGGCAGTCCCTGCACTCGAGCCTTGGAGGATAGGCTGCCCTGCGGTGGCGTGGGTGCTGGCCAGGCCCAGCTTTGGCACTTACGGGACTGGGTGGGTGGAGGGGAAAGGCCCAGGGGACTGTGTGGGGCACTCCCAGACTGGAGGAAGGAGCTTCGGGACATGCCCCCACCCCGGGGGCTCCTTGAGGTCACCACAGTACTCTGTCATCACAGTAACCCCCCCCCCCCACCGGCCCCTGCCCAGCGGGGGCAGCTGCTGGATTCCAACAGGGGACTGTCAGGCAGTTCCTCCCCACGGTGCCTCTCGTGTCACACTGAGGCTCAGAAGAGATGCTGCACGGGGTGGGGGCCTCGTGCGGCGCCAGAGAGGGTCTCGTGAGGACCCCGAGGGCCCCAGGGAAGGGGGACAGTGGCCTTACCAGGAGGAACTGGTGTGCCGGAAGTTCCCCAGATGGTCACCAACAGTAAGAGGCTTGCGAGCTGCCACATTCTGGAGTTGCTGCCACCTGTCTGAGGAGGACTTCTGAGCTTCCAACAGCCCCACTGGCCCCTGCTCTGCCTGCCGCCCCGGCGCCAGATGGGAGCTGACTGCAAGGGCTGGGGCTGGGGCTGGTGGTCCCTGTTCACTAGACGGACAGCCGCTGGTGCCTCAGTGTCCTTGCCTGTGTGGGGCTAGGATCACAGCAGCTGCCCAGCATCGGAGGGCTGAAGAGAAAAAGTGGAAAGGGCACGGAGTCCTGGGGAAGATCAAAGGGGACTCAGCACAAAAGGGCCATGGCAGGTGTCCTCTCTTGCCCTGTTCTTTGAGGGTCAGGGGGTGGTGCCTTTGCTGAGCTAATGGCCAGGCTGAGAGGCATACCTAACATTTATCAGACATTCATGGCGTTTTTCAAGCAATTTATACATGGTTCAGAAGGCAGGACACCAAAGTCAGACCACTTGGTGCAAATCCCAGCTCTTGGACAGCAACACTGGGCAAGATACCTAACTGTTCCATGCCTCAGTTTCCTGGTTAGAAAAACTGTGTTTCTGCCTTATAGGGTTATTGTGAGAATTAAATGAGTTAACCCACATAATGCTCTTAAGATGGGGTTTGTATACAGCAAATGCTCAGGAAATATTAGCTTTTATTATCTCAGTTAAAACTCATAACGCCCACGAGGGAGGTATTAATGTCATCACCCCATTTCATAGAGGGTGGTCACATTGAAGCTTAGAGGAGGGAAATAGCTTATTGAAAACCCACAACCAGGACGTGACAGAGCTAGGACCCGAGCCCAGGCCTATGTGGCTCCAGGCTTGGAATCTTAACCCCTGCCCCAAACTACCGGGTGCCCCACAAAGCCCCAGAAGTAACCCTGCTGGCTGTAAACGGAGGAGGAGGGAGCCCTCCACTGCCTCCAAGCCCGAGGGCTAGGCCTGCCTGCCCCACCTGCAACCTCCCCCACTCCATCTGACATCACTTTCTGTCTTCATTGACTCCCCCGGAGACTGTTTCTGACATTTGTTTAAATCAGACACCCTAGGTTTAGAGGTGGGGGTGAGGTGGGGAGAATGGGGAGTCCTGCGCTCCAAGCTGCCCCTGACGATGTCCCTTGGCCCTGGCGGCCCTCAGACCACTTCCACTTGCCTCCAAGTCTGGGAAAAAGGCCCCTGGGGACTGTGGCACCCAGGCCTGAGGAATGCCAGCCGACGTCCTGGCCCGGCCCGTGGCAGAGCCCTGATATCCCAGTAGCCCAAGCTCTAGCCAGCCTCTGGAACCCTGGCTGGAGGATTCGACCTTCACATCTGCTCATCCCTCCTCCATCCCCCGTCACAGACCTGCCATGAAGGGGACTTACTGGGGTGGGCCAGGGAGAAACTGCAGGGTCGCCGTCCCACTGCCATGACAGCCTGAACCGGGCGTGAGTTAATCCATAACCTCAAATATTTGCTTGGCCCTCAGTGCTGAGGCCTCCCCCTCCACAGATAAACAAACAGCCTCCCAGCTCTGGATGGCCCTGTTTGCCCAAAGCCCACCTTTGTCCCCCAGTTGGTGCCATCCAAGAGGGAGGGCGGGGAGGGATGGGCGATTGTCAAACTGTCTACAGATGAGGTCTCATTTTGGCCTCAAAGGTGGTTGGCTGAAGGAGGGACATTGTGTCTATGTGGCAGATGGGGACATTTTTACCCAGAGATATTGCAGTTTTCCCCAGATCAGCTCAACTGGTAATGATTCCATATTTCACCAAACCTAGGATGCCATTAATTATAAGATGCACCTATTTTATGTGGCAGTAACACTGTCAATTACACAGGGACGCAATGTCCCGATTTCCAATTTTCATGATGAAAAGATACTCCTCTCAGGGTCCCTGCCACGTGAGCGCTGGCCACTCAGCTCGACCCTGGGCTCCAGTAGCTCCTGTAGCTGCCCGCACAAGGGCACGTGACTACTCCCATAATCTCTACTTTGCAGATGAGGACCCTCAGAAATCTCTTATTAGCTGCCCAAATTCACCAAGCTGCGAAGTGGCCGGCCTGGCGTCGACTCAGGTCTTCCTGGCACCTCTTGGCCACCTTTGCAAACAAGTGAGAAAAACAAACCTGGTTCTGGAAAGGCTGCTGTCAGTCCGTGGCTGGGACGCTGGGGAAGAGAAGGACAGAAGTACAAGGTCCAGCTTGAAGCCTTGGCGCCAGTCCTTAAGTCTGTCAACATTTATTAGGCATCTCACGTTCCTGTACCTGCTGTGAGGGCTTGACCACACCCCTCAAAGCCCGAGCTCCTTCAGGGGTCATGTGACCCTGTCCCGCTGACCTCCAGGCCTGCCCAGGAAAGTCGCCTGACCCAGGGGTCAATCCAGTTCTCCACCCCAGCCTGCAGGAGTAGGGCCTCGGAGCCCTCGTTCCACTGTGAGCGCTGGACTGGGGAGATTCTGAAGCCCAGAGCCCGGGCATCCATGTTTGGGCCCAAAGCAGAGGAAACTGAGGAGGAGGAAGACATAGACGCAGGAGAGAGGCTGAGACAGGAGACCTTGGACACTCAGGAGTGGGAGGGAGCAGCAGGGGCAGGCCCCTACCCTCCAGGGTGGGCACATCCTGGCTCTGGGCTCATGAGGGTCCCCTGCCCTCCTAGGAAACCCCCTCTTCCCTTAAGTTCCCTTAAATTGACTGGGGCAGCATGCGTTCCGTAGGACAGGCCCGCAGCCGCCGGAGAAGGCAAGAGGAGCAGGGCGAGGGGACGAAGGGACGTCACACAAGCTGGGGTGGCCAGGGAAGGCTGCTTGGGTGAGGTGGAGCTTCAGCTGGAGGTCCCAGGGCAGGCAGGACCCGGGAATAGAGGAAGGGCCCTGAGGAGGGGAGGGAGGGGAGGCACAGGAGACCCAGAGCGGAGAAGCAGAGGAGAGGGTGAGAGGGAGGGGTGGAGGAGATAATGGAGTTTGGAGTGCAGCCTGGGGCAAGTGGGGCGCCAGCGGCTGTCTTGCGAGGGGCTGCGGCGGCCGCCTCGGGAAGGGGCCGGGCGGTCCTCGCAGGTCAGGCAGGAAGCTCGGAGTCCGTGAGCTTGGCCACACAAGAGGGCAGCTCGGCCGCCCCGGACCTCGTAAATGCCTCCGGCGCCCACGTTCTCGCTCTATAGGCGGCCTCCCTGTGAGTCCGCCGCAGATGCCGTCCTGGGCTCTCCTCACGCGCACTTACTTCCCGCTGCCCCCTTCGCCAGGCTCTCTGGCTGTTCCCTGGGGCTCCGTCCTCCTTGCCTTCCCCCCCCCCCCCGCCAGGCTTCTCACCTGCCACCTGCCCCCCAGCTGGCAGCGGCGATCGGTTCAACGGGACGTCTAGGTAGGGTCCACACACTGATCCTGAAGGTGGATGAGGGACTGTGTCTGAGGCCCCCACATCCAAGCCGGCCCAGACGCCCAAAGCATCGGCAGCCAGAAGTGCCAGGGCAGCTGCAGGGGGAGAGGTGACCAGTGTGGGGGTCTGGCCAGGCCTTGAAGGCTGCCGGGAGCGGGGACAGGAGGGCTCCTCTTGCTTGTTGGCCGGCTGGGGCACCTGAGCAGGGGTGCCTTCCTCACGCCTCCTCCCCGGCGGGCAGCGCAGGGAACCGGAGCCACCTCCCTGAAGCAGGGATGCTCCCCTCCACCAGCTGCTCCCCAGGTTTGTGCTGGCTGAACGGCTGCCATCCCCCGAGAGTGCCGCCAGGAATCCAGGTGTCTGTGCTCACTGGCAACAGGTTCCAGCGGGGGGCCACTGCTCTGGTCCCCTGGGAGGGTGCGGGCTGCCCTTCCAAGGGGCGGCCTCGCCTGGCTGCTTGGCCGCTGCTCATTTGCCTTGTCTGATGCTGGGGTTTTCCTTCCCAGATGTGAGTCAGCCCTGTTGGGCCTGAATTCAGTCAGGCCCACTCTCCCGATGCCAGAGCAGGACTTTGGCGTCACAGCCAGCCATGATTCAGAGAGCGGAAGGACGTCTGTGTGCAGGTAACGGACTGCATTTGTGAGGACGTGGGCAGAGGACTAAGAAGCAAAGGTGTGGGGTTCGGGGTGAAGGGGGAGAGGAGTTTGGGGGGAGGGCTGCAGAAAGAAAGCCAAAACTAGGAGATGGCATCAAGCAGTGGGGTATTCAAAAACCTCATCTTTGATGTCAGGCTCACACAGGTTTATTGTTTTTTAATTAATTAATTATTTATTTTTAAGATTTTATTTATTTATTTGAGAGAGAGAGAGCGCACCAGCAGAGTGAGAAGCAGACTCCCTGCTGAGCAGGGAGCCCGATGCGGGGCTCGATCCCAGGATCCTGGGATCATGACCTGAGCGGAAGGCAGATGCTCAACCGACTGAGCGACCCAGGCGTCCCCTCACACAGGTTTAAACTTCAACTTTGTTCCTTCCCTCAGCTTCAGTTTCCACATCTGTAAAATGAGGCCAATAATAGTGTGCGCCCCAGGTGGTTGTTATGAGGGTTCAATTAAATATTTTCTACAAGGTGGACAGAGACTTAGGTGATGTCTCTGTCAACAACAGCAATGTCCTCTCTTGACTCCCCAAGTATCCTAGAGAGAAAGTGAGGTACCACATGAAGCTTTGTGAGGATCAGCCACCCGGGGAAAATGGGTGCCCCCCCCCCTTCATGAATGCCTGTGAAGGCATGGGGGAGGTGACCCAGGAGGGGGACAGGAAGGGCCAGCTGCTGTCTGTGCAGCCACCAGCTCCGAGTATCCAGGGCCCCCGCACTCCCCAGGGCTGGGGTGTGCTCTTATCCAGCACTGGCCCTCAATCTCGAATCTCAAATAGAATCTCGTAGAACCTGAGCTACCTCTCCTGATCAGGGGGTGGGATGGAGGGCTCACCCCAGGCCCGCTCCTTGGTGGGCGTCTTGTCCATTCTCTCTGCTGGGGAAGGCCTGGAGCTGCTCAGGGCTCAGCCCAGGGAGGCCAGGGAACAGAGAAACCAGAGGCCCTGGGGAGCCCCCTCCCCCACTGGGAAGAAGCCGAGGTGGATGGATGCAGCCAAGGTCAACGGCACTACACATTGAATCTTTTTTTTTAATCAGGTTTGAGGAATAATATACATACAATAAAATTTGCTTTTTAAATATTCAGTTCTGTTGTTTAGACAAATGTATGTAGTAGCGTAACCACCACCACAGTTAGGATTATGGGACATTTCTGTCACCCTCAGAAGTTCCCTGTGCCCCACTGCCACCCTGGCAACCTTTGATCTGGTTTCTGTTGCTTTCTCTAGAATGGCATATAAATGGAATCCTACAGTATTATAGCCTTTTAGGACTGGCTTCTATCACTCACCAAAGCTTTTGAGATTCTTCCATGTGGATGTGTGTATCAGTAGTTTCTATAGCTGAGTAGTTTCCATTATATGGATATACCACAATTGGTTACCCATTCACCACTTCCTGGCTATTATTAAATAAAGCTACTGGAACATTCATGTACAGGTCTTTGTGTGGATATGTTTTCATGTCTCTTGGGCAAGTCTCTAGGAATGGGACTGCTGAGTCATGTGGTAAGTACATTTATTTCTATTAAAAAACAAAAACAAACTGTTATATAAAGTGGCTGTACCATTTTGCATTCCCACAAGCAAAATATGAGTGTTCCAGTCGTTCTGCATCTGCTCCAGCACTTGCGTGGTCAGTTTTTTATTTTGTTATTTTTGGCCATCCTAATAGGTGTGTGGTAGGATCTCATTTCATTTCCCCAGTCACTAATGATGTTAGTCATCTTTTCATGTGCCTAGTTGCCATTCATATATCCTCTTTGGTGATGTGGCTGTTTCAATATTTGGCCTGTTTTTTAAAATTGAGGGTTTTTTTTTTTTAAAGATTTTATTTATTTGAGAGAGAGAGAGTGCAAGAATGGGCGGTGTGGCAGAGGGAGAGAGAGAATCAGACTCCCAGGCAAACAGGGAGCCCAATGAGGGCTGGATCCCAGGACCCGGGACCATGACCTGAGCTGAAGGCAGATGCTTAACCGACTGAGCCACCCAGGCACCCCGGTCCTTTGCATTTGTATACACATTTTAGACTCAGCTTGTCAATTTCTTTAAAACCTAAAAAAAGCTTGCTGGGATTTTGAATGGGACTGAGTTGATTCTATAGAACAATCTGGAGAGAAGAGACATCTTACTGGTGGGTCTTTTGATCCATTAGCCTGGTATTCCCATTTAGGTCTTTGTTAACCTGTCTCCCCAATGTTTGATAGTTTTAAGTATATAGATCTTGAACATATTTTGATAAATTTATCCCTACTTATTTTGTTTTTTTAATGCTATTGTAAATGGCATTTTTACATATTGCAATTACAATTTTGTGTTGCTAGTATACAGAAATACATTGATTGTTTTATATTGAGACTTATTTTTTTCAGTTTTACTGAGATAAAACTAACATATAACATTGTATTAGATATAAAGGCATACAATATGATTTAATATATGTATACATTGCAAAATGATTACCACATTAAGTAGAGTTGACATCCATCACCTCACATAGTTACAATTTTTTTCTTGAGAAAATTTTTTTTAATATTTTATTTATTTGACAGAGAGAGAGAGAGCACAAGCAGGGGGAGCAGGAGAGGGAGAAGCAGCCTCCCTGCTGAGCAGGGAGCCCGATGTGGGACTCGATCCCAGGACCCTGGGATCATGACCTGAGCCGAAGGCAGACCCTTAACCGACTGAGCCACCCAGGCATTCCGAGATGAGAATTTTTTAAATCTACTGTCTTCATGACTTTCACAAATACAATACAGAATGATTAACTCTAATTACCATGCTGCACATTACATCCCCAGAACTTATTTATAACTGGAAGTCTGTACCCTTTGACCACCTTCCCTCTCGTCCCCCACCTCTAGTAACCACTAATCCGTTTTGGTTTTTTTTTAAGGATTTTATTTATTTATTTGTCAAAGAGAGAGATGGAGAGAGAGAACACAAGCGGGGGGAGCAGGCAGAGGGAGAAGCAGGCTCCACACTGAGCAAGGAGCCCGATGCAGGACTTGATCCTAGACCCTGAGATCATGACCTGAGCCGAAGGCAGACGACCCATAGCATCCCTACTCGTCTGTTTTTGAATCTATGATGAACTCATAGATTTTTACGCTCCACATGTAAATGAGATCATACAGTATTTATCTTCGACTTATTTCTTGATTCCACAAGCACGTGCTGGCGTGACCGACCATCCTAGTTTGTCTGGGACTGTTCTGACTTTAGCCCTAAAAGCCCTACATCTAGTAAACTCTACCCTCGGATGAGAAAACTCCCAGTTTTCACTGACAGGTACAGAAGGTTAGGGGAAAGGTACAAAACACAAAGGTGACCCCCAAAAGCGGGGCTGAAAGCAACATTGGTTTTAGTACCAAATGGACCCAGGACTTTCCCCAGTCCCTGCTGCTGCTGACGGTGACAGCCATGATTGGCAGTTCGTGAGCATGCATCAGCCATTATTAAACCCCCCCTCCCATCACTTAAGAGTGCTGGCATCTGGAGGGCGAACATTCACTTTGCCTGTGGATTCACTGTTGTGCTTTGTATCTAGACAGTGCTAGTTTAATTTTTAACATGATGAATATTGCGACCATGTTTTTTTTGAGTTCAGATGATGAACACGAGCATGATTACAAAACCAATGCCAGCATGCGCCAGACGTCATGGTCATTTAGAAAGCTAAACGTGGGCCGCCTGGGTGGACATTTATGAATGGTTCTTCCAAAACTGCTGATCTTTGAAAAGGCCAGAAGGATCTTGAAAAAGGATGATCCGATGGCACCTGAGTTGTTCAATGTTCTGTATAGGAAGTAACAAAAACTCATGTAATAAAAAGTAACTCAGTTTTGGGGAAATAAAACAAAATGTCACCAGAAGAGGGACAGCCAATTTAAACAGGACTTTCTCACTTCTTTACTAAGACTGGAACTTATTTGTGATGCAACTTTAATATCACAAGTTCAAATACTTCTTTGCTTTAAAGCCATTTTCTCTGAGACACACGCAAGTATGAGAGAGAGAGAGAGAGCGCGCACGCGCTTTAATTTATGACACCCGGTGTGCTTCAAAATGTTTAAAAAGATGGAACTTTGGATGTTGAATTTATTGATGCAAAGGAGCTGACAAAAAGCTGTTTTACCAAAATCAGCCTATAGATACAAAGAGGATGGGCATTTTTGGAGAGCTGGAAGCTAATCCCTACAAGTCTAAAAACCTGCTGTTGTTAGTAAGATCCTAAGTATTCCATGCTCAAATGATTTTGTTGAGAGAATCATTAGCTCGCCATCACACTGGACTGACAGTAGGAATTAGTGTAATGTGGGCTTAATAAGAGCAGGACTGCAAGTCAAAGAATTTTGTTTGGCGATATTCAGTTTGATCACTACATCAAAGAAGGGTTTCCTAAAAGCTGCAGGCAAGGAAACAGAGAGAGGTAAAAATCTCCTCTGCATCATAGGACAGAAATGTTATTGTTATTTTTTTAAATTAAATATTGGTACTATGTTTAGTCCTACTGGATTCACATTCTCTTAAAAAGTCTTACATGTATGTATCTTTTTTTAAAAAGACTATTTTTGTAGAGCAGTTTTAGGTTCACAAAAAATTGAGGGGAAGGTAGAGATTTCCCATATACCCCCCAGTGCTGCACCCCCACATGTATAGACTCCCCATCATCAACATCCCCACCAGAGCGTACATTTGTTATAACTGATTAACCTACATTAACACATCATAATCAGCCAAAGCCCATAGCTTACATTTGGGTTTGCTCCTGATGTGGTACATTCTGTGGGTTTGGACACATGTATAATGACACCATTCATCATTATAGTATCATACAGAGTATTTCCACTGCCCTAAAATCATCTGTGCTTCATCTGTTTAGCCCTGCCTCCCCCCAACCCCCGCCCCCCAACAACCCCTGGCAACTACTGATCTTTTTTTACCATCTCCATACTTCTGCATTTTGCTGAATGTCATATAAGAATGTCATGGAATCATACCATATGTAGCCTTTTACATGTATGTATCTCAATACAAATTTTAAGTATCCAATGAGTTAAAATAAATTGCTGTATCAGAGATTAGAAACATATTTTTATATTTCTTTCTCACAAAGTAGTCCTACTAATTATTATTTGCCATTGTTACTAATCCTATTGTTCTGTTTAAGTAATAGCATTTGTGTAACACAAAAGTAAATAATACAGAATATATAATTTACAATATACACCTATTTTTCATATTTTGATGCTATTTATAATTCTAACATGATTTCAAATAAACTTTTTCATATTTCTATGTTAAAGCAACATATACACATGTATGTGTATAATTATTTTTAACATATTATTACGGGTTTTGGGGGTCTGGCGTGGCTGTGTCCCAGGCTGGATCTCTAAAGTTGGTCACGCGTATACATGTCCCACCTCCTCCTCTGCCTGGGCTCTGTTTAAGCCAAGGTATGCAGAGCCTACGAAGGCCTGGCCGCTGTCCTCAAGGGGCCCACAGCCTGGTGATGAAGCCAGACCCAAAACAGGACGGCACAGAGCAACGCCGAAGGTGCCAGGATGGAGGCTCCCCCAGGTAACCCAGCCCGGAGTAGGTCTTCTGGGAAGGCTTCCTGGAGGAGGCGGGCCTGGGCTGGCGCGCGGAGGCGAAGGACGGGACGCGGGGTGGCGGCGGTGGTGTTTGGAGTCCGGGGAGAGGGCGTGTGAAGTGCCGGGCGGAGCGCGGCACCGGGGTCTCTCGGGGCAGGTGCACAGCCCGGTCCCTATCCGGCCGCCCCTCGCGCCCAGTGCCCCGCGTCCTCCAGACGGTCCTCCGTCCCGCTCCGCGGAGGTCGGAAGCCGGAAGGGCCGCTCCTGCGGCGGGGCGTCCGCTCCCGTCGCGAGCACGGCCGCCGACACCGCCGCCAGCACGCCTGGCGCCCCGCCGGCCTCCCGCGGGCGTCTGCTGGCAGCGCGCCTCCCGCTGAGTCAGCCTGTGAGTCAGCGCCCCCTGACCGCGCCGGCCCGCCGTGTCTGGGCCCCGGTTAGGGACGCGGGGCGGGGGCGGGGAGAATGGGGACGGGAGGGCAGGGAGGAGGAAAGAGGGGAGGGGAGAGGACGAAGGAAGGAGGAGTAGTGGGCAGGGGCGGAAGGGAGGAGGGGGAGGGGAGGGAGGGGAGAATGGGGACGGGAGGGAAGGGAGGAGGAAAGAGGGGGAGGAGAGGGGTGAGGGGAGGGGAGGAGGAAAGGAGATGTAGTGGGCAGGGGTAGGAAGTGAGGAGATGGAGGGGAGGGAAGGAGGAGGGGGAGGAGGAAGGAGGGAGGGAGGAGGGAGAGGAGGAGGGGAGGGGAGAACAAGGGCAAGGTCCAAAGTAAGGGTTCCAAACCTTTGGCCTACGGGCTAAATTTGGCCTGTCTTCTGTTTTTGTTCAGCTCAGGAGCCAAGAATGGTTTTCACATTTTGTAACTGTTGAAAAATACAGAGATTTAATATTTTGTAACAAATGAAAATTATATAAAATTCAAATTTCAGCGTCTACGAGGAGTTTTATTGGAACAGTAATGCTCATTTGTTATGTCTGTCCATGACTGCTTTGCAGAACAGCAGGGTTGAGCCATTATGAGAGACCATGAGGCCCCCAAAGCCTAAAGTGTTTACTACCTGTACCTTTACAGGTTTGCTGCCCACATTCCAGGGGCTGCTCAAGGCCCTGGCTGTTAAGGAGGGGGTGGCGGGCCTCGGTCTGAGGGAGGAGTCCCAAGCTGGGGAGCCATCCCAGCCCTGCTCAGCCTTACCCTAGGGCTTGTCAGCTGGCGGGAGAGCCCTCCTTACCTGCCCCGCAGGCCACCCTATGTGGGGGCACGTGGGCGAGCTCCTCCCTGCAGCCCGGGGACCCAGGTTTGTCCCACACCATCTTTGGGAGCCTTTCCCCATGTGGTGGGCGGGGGCCGTGGGACCGTGTACTCCCAGCTAAGTGGTTGTTCCTTCTGGTTACCCATTAACCAGCTAGTCCTTACCCAAAGTTTCAAGGAAGTCAGGCCTACACATTTATTGCCTTGTTGCTCCCGGGAACGTGACAAGCCCTGTCACCTGCACCCCAGGACAAACGGTCTTGGTGATCCAGGTTCTGGCCTTGTGCAAGCTATTGTCTAAGGCAGTGTTTGAGACTTTATTTATTTATTTATTATTTATTTATTTTTAAAGATTTTATTTATTTATTTGACAGAGAGAGAGAGACAGTGAGAGAGGGAACACAAGCAGGGGGAGTGGGAAAGGGAGAAGCAGGCTTCCCGCTGAGCAGGGAGCCCGATGCGCTGCTCCATCCCAGGACCCTGGGATCATGACCTGAGCTGAAGGCAGACGCTTCATGACTGAGCCACCCAGGTGCCCCGAGACTTTGTTTTTTTTTTTTTAAACCTCAACCCTCAGTTAGAAATACATTTTACATTGTAGCAAAGTTTTACAAAACTATCTACCCCTATTACAGGTGATGTACTCTTGCCAGTGTTCCTTTTCTGTTTTTTAAAAATGATGATCATGAAACACGAAATTGACTTTATGAACTACTAACGGGTTGCAACCAGCAATATGAAAAATGCGTTTGATGGTATTCAGACATATCTGTCTTTTCTCTTTTACAGTACAAAGCACAGCAGCAGCAGAGGGCCTCCTTCACCTGTAGGCAGAGGCTTCCTGGCTCTCAGTCTTCATGTCTCTCCTTGCCGCCCTTGACCTAAGACAGAGCCCTCAACCTCCATGAGGAATAAATCCGCATACCTGTTTGTTTCTACCCCATGTGTATTGAATCCTGTTAACCTTGATTACCTGGAGTGGGGGAGGACGGGAGGAATTGGGGATAGGAAGAGGACTTAGTCTTCACTCTGCTTAAGTAAGTGCTGTTTGAATTCTGTCACATACATAGTACTTTACATTTGGTATTTAAAAACATTTGGAGCCTACAGAAAGGTGTCAGGAACACATGCAACTGTCCTGCGCCCAGCAACAAGTTCATGTACTCTACCTTCCTCCCACTCCTTTCTCCCCACCCCCTCCCCACAGACCTCTTCAACCACCCCCTGCATCTCCCCTGGGAGTGAATGAAGCCTCAGAATGCTTAACATTCCCAGCAGTGGGCAGTGCTGACAACTGATATGTCAGAAGTCCAGTTGAAAGTTAGTTGCCATCCTGGGGCACCTGGGTGGCTCAGTTGGTTAAGCGGTTAAGCGGTTAAGCGTCTGTCTTTGGCTCAGGTCATGAACCCAGGGTCTTGGGATCGAGTCCCACATGAGGCTCCCTGCTCAGCAAGGAGCCTGCCTCTCCCTCTGCCTGTCGCTCCCCCGCTTCTGCTCTCTCTCTCTGTCAGATAAATAAATGAAACCTTTAAAAAAGAAAAAAGGGGAAAAAAAGGAAGTTGGTTGCCATCTTGTAGACTGCCTACCAGCATGCAGTCTTTTTATTTTGAAAATTTAGACTTACAAAAAAGCTGCCAGGATAGCACGCTCCGCTCAGATTCCCCTAATGTTAACCACAGAAGGACCAAAGCCAGGCGATTCACAATGATATAACACTGTTCACTCATCTACTAGCCTTATTTGGATTTTGCCAGATGTCCCACCAGCATCCTGTTTCTGGCCCAGCATCCCATTCGGAATCCCACGTGGCATTTCGTTGTCCTGTCCCCTTCAACCCCCACCTGGGAGAGTTCCTCAGTCTCCCCTTGCCACCTCAGCCCTTTGGCCAGTTATGTTGTAGGACGGATCTCCCTGTTCTCTCCTTCCTAGATTGAAGTTACCCATTTTTGGCAAGAATACCACAGAAGTGATGTGCCCTTCTCTGGATACCCTTATCAGGTGGTCCTGATGTGTCTAATTACTCTCATAATAATTTTGATCACGTGGTAAAAGTGGTGTCTCCCTGAGGTTTCTCCACAATAAAGTCACTGTTTTCCTTTGTAATTAATAAACATTCTGTGGGGAGATGCTTTATGACTATATAAATATCCTGTTCTCTCGTACTTTTTCCTGCTAATTTTACTATCCCTTGATGATTCTTGTTTGCAACACTTATTACTGTGGTTTTTATCAAATAGTGATTTTTCTATTTCCACTATTCTTTTTACATTAAATGGGAATTCTACTGTAAAAAGGAACTATCTCTTTCCCCTGTTTATTTACTTAGTCCATTATTTTTATATCTTTATGGATGGTCTCTTAGATATTTATTTCATTCTGTGGGTTATAATCCATTACTCTTATTTTTCGCTCAAATCGTACCAGATTTGGTGATTGAGAGCTCCTCTAAGTTGGCTTCTGTGCTCCTTGACCTGCCTCCATCATTCCTGGAGCGCTTCCTTACTGTCTGACACAAGATGTTCCAGGCTCTTCTGGTACTTTCCCTGCCCCAGCCCTGGAATCAGCCATTTCTCTAGGAGCCCTAGTTTGTTTTATTGGAGAATGGTATTTAGGAAGTAGGATCTAGGCACAAATCAGATTTAACTTGGTTAAATGAAAATGCAAAACTGGACTGGCCTTTGGAATAGTTTGGGAAGGACAGGGGCAAGCTATGCAGGGCAGAGGGGGGAGGTGAGAGGTGGGGACACAAACAGATACTGAGGTTCAGAGAGAGTGGGCAGAACAGAGTGAGCCAAGGTAGGGAGGGCAGCGTGACTGTTCATTCAGTCCTTGGCTGGGAGTACCTGTGGGAAGCATGGCCTCCATGCAGATAAAAGGAAGGATTCAGGAAGAAACCATCAACAAAACAAAAAAAGGCAACCTACTGAATGGGAGAAGATAGTTGCAAATAATCTATCCAATAAAGGATTAATATTCAAAGTATTTGAATAACTTACACAACTCAACACCAAAAAAAACCAAAAACCTGATTTTAAAAATGTATGGAGGACTTGAACAGACATTTCTCCAAAGAAAAAATACAGATGACCAACAGACACATGAAATGGTGCTCCACATCACTGATCATTAGGGAAATGCAAATCAAAACCACAATGAGCTATTACCTCACACCTGTCAGAATGGCTCAAAAACTCAAAACACAAGACTCAAAAACACAAGAAATAACAAATGTTGGTGAGGATGTGGAGGAAAGGGGACCCTGGTGCACTGTTGGTGGGAAGGTAAATTGGTGTAGCCGTTGTGGAAAACAGTATGGAGGTTCCTAAAAAATTAAAAATAGGATTACCATATGATCTAGTAGCATATGATCCAAATACCCACTACCGGATATTTACCCAAAGAAAAAAAAAAACACTAATTCAAAAAGACACATGCATCCCTATCTTTATGGTAGCATTATTGACAATGGCCAAGATATGGAAGCAACCCAAGTGTCCACTGATAGATGAATAGATAAAAAAAGACGTGGTATATATATACAACAGAATATTAGCCATAGAAAAGAATGAAATCTTGCCATTGGTGACAACATGGATGGATCTAGAGGGTATTATGCTAAGTGAAATAAACTTAGAGAAAGAAATACCATATGATTTTACTTATGTGTGGAATCAAAAAAACAAAGAAAAGGCAGAAATAGACCCATAAATACAGGAAACAAACTGACGGTTGCTGGGGGTGGGGTGGGCAAAATGAGTGAAGGGGGGTGGGAGATACAGATTTCCAGTTATGGAATGAGTAAGTCATGGGGATAAAAGGTACGGCATAAGGACTATCACCAATGGCACTGTCATGCATTGTATGGTGACAGATGGGAGCTACGCTTGTGAGCATACACGTAGACTTACGGAATCACTATTTTGTACATCTGAAACTAAAGTCCCATTGTATATCAACTATACTTCAATTAAAAAAAACCAAGGAGGGATGCCTGGGTGGCTCAGTTGGTGAGCATCCGACTCTTGGTTTTAGCTCAGGTCATGATCTCAGGGTCCTGTGATCAAATCCCATGTCGGGCTCCAAACTCAGGGGGGAGTCTGCTGGAGATTCTCTCTTTCCCTCTCTTTCTGACCCTCTCCCCTCTCTAAAATAAATAAATACATCTTTAAAAAAATTTAAAAAAAATCAAGGAACACTGGGCTGCAGGCAGGGATATGCACCTGGGGTGTGCACCTGGGGCCTGGAGTTGGGAGGGAGGGGATGACCTTTCATTTTTGTCCTTTTATTTTTTTTTAAAGATTTTGTTTATTTATTTGACAGAGAGATAGAAAGAGCACAAGTATGCAAAGAGGCAGGCAGAGGGAGAGGGAGAAGCAGGCTTCCCACTGAGCAGGGAGCCTGATGCGGGGCTCGATCCCAGGACCCCGGGATCATGACCTGCGCCGAAGGCAGACGCTTAACTGACTGAGCCACACAGGTGCCCTTCATTTTTGTCTTTAACAATGTCTGTGTTGTTTCCTTTTCTCAAACTGAAGAACAACGGAAGGGGCGCCAATGGACCAGTGCAGTGGGGTTCACCCTGCACAGACGGTCTTTCCATGGGGGGCCAGCCACGTTGCAGTTCCAAATGCTGAAATCCCTGGGGCTCAGAGGGAGTGCAGCTTTCAAACTGCACTGCTTGTCACATGGCACAAGAACTACATCTTACAACATATCCTAACATACAGACACATATTCCACTTAAACCAGTATCCACCCTTGTTATGTATGACACAAGCTGTTTTCTCTTCCAGGCAGGTTATTTCCCACTAGTTTGATTCCAGAACATACTAATGAATGGATCCGAAACTGCAGTTTGAAAAACACCCCTCCAGGCCATCCTCTTATTGTGCAAACAGGGTAACTGCGGCCCTAAGAAGGGAACTGAGTGCCCCAAATGCTATCGCTTTTCAAGAGGACCTTTTTACTTATGACCTTTCAAACAATGCTACATTTGTATAGCTACTGGGGGGGGAAATAGGTCTGGATAATGAGAGTAGATTTTTGGAAAGTGTGAAGAGTTGGATGAAATTAGGCTAATGGTCTTGAACCAGATTTCCTGGCCTTATTCAATAGCCCGAAATGCCTAATGTTGGAGGCCCTAGGCTCTTGGAAATAAAGTAAATGTTTTGTCCTTCATCTGTCCCTTCACGACTTACTCAGCTAAAGCTCTGAGCAGGCACCTGCAGAGGCGGGCTTGCAGGATGAAGGTGTGAGTGCCTTGCCCTCTGGGTGCTCTCAGCGTCCTTGGGAGCCACAGAGGACCTTGCAGGAAGAGATGTACAGGGTGGGGGTGGGGCAGGCTGAGGATCTGAGGCTGGAGAGCGAAGTGTGGTGGGAAGGACAAGGAGGGGCTGGAGACACAGAAGCTCCATGATGGAGGCCTTCTCTGCCTGCCATCCCACGGAATTTGAACTTCATCCTATGGGCAGTGGGGCCCTGTGATGTGCTCTGAGAAGGGGAGTGACCTGGCCAGATCCTTTACAATGACTCGGGTAGCCACGGGAAGCCGGTGGCCAAAATCTGACGCTGCAGTGCATGGAGGCCACCCTGGGAGGTGACCCAGGTCTAGAAAAAGGGAGCTGGAGTTTTCAGTGAATAGCTGACAGCAAGAGCCGGCAGGCTGAGGCACGAGGGCAGCTTTGCACCCCCACCCCCACCCCCACCCCCACCCCAGAGTGCAGAGACCATGGGCGCTTTTCTAAGGACATAGAGCTGACATCAGAGAGAGTTTTCAGACCCTCTATCCTGAGGCCCTGCCCCAGAGAATCACACCAGCCCACACCCCAGAACTCAGTCCCTGCGCCCCTCGGAGGGCTAGGCACTTGAACACGAGGTGGGGTATTACAGTGAAAAGACATACAGTGCGCTGTTCTGCACAGACCTGGGTTTGAATCCTGCCTCTTCCACATACAAATAGGTGACTTTAGGAAAGTTGGTTAACTCTGCCCTGGACTATATATAGTTTCCTCGTTGTCCAACGGGGAGAAGGGGTAAGTATGGATGAGTTAATGTGTTTGAGGTCTGTTGTAAACCCCCAGTGAGGAGTCACTCTCATAATCATTTAAAGATGAGGAGGTCAAGGTCAGAGAGGTTAAGTGACTTGCCCAAGGCTACCCAGCTGGTGGAACCAGGAGCCCGGCAGCGGTGGTCTGACTGTATGCAGCCCACGTTCCTTCGAGGAGCTGGCGTTTCTCCGTGCTGAGATTCCACAGCAAGCAGAGCCCTGCGGCCTGCACCCTGCCTGAAATGACGTGTGACTATTAACCTAGTCCCAGGGACCAGAGTGTGTAGCGATGAGTCACCCTGAACAGCTCCAACAGAGACCCCCTCCTCCCCAGCCAGCACTTGGGCTGAGACCTGGTTGCCAAGCAACAAGACATAACATATATAAATACAACCCAGTCTCTTGCTATAACCGTGAGGCCTGTTTCTTGCACAGCTGTCTTTTCCTTGCTTTTCCCCTCTGCCCCTCGGCCTTCCCTCCAGCTTCTCCTGGGGCAGCAGGTTTGATCCTCAAGCTAAGAGCTGCGCGACCAGAGTGAATGCGCACTGCAGAGGTGGGTTGCTAAGGGTGGGTGTGGAGCTCTGCCTGGGTGATGAATGGGACAAGGCTGCACAGGGCAGGGTGGGAGGGAGGTGCAGAAGTGTGGGCGGTGGCAGCAGACAGGATGGACTTTTACCATCCAGGCTGGATAAGGGCGGTGGGGGCAAGGACATGACTTCTGGACTCTGAGGCAGGAGCATGGCAGAAGGAGGCTCCTCAGATGGGGGTGCACACCTATTTCCTCGGGGCAGGAGGGCCTTCTGCTGCTCTGGGTGCCCCAAGGGTGGTGACAGCCTCCTGTGTGGGTCTCATGCCATCCCCTCTCGAACCTGTTCTTTTCTCATTCCACTTCGCATTACCAGTTCAGCTGCCGAGTATCTTGAGTGGGGGGCTCCCTTGGGAGGGCCTCTTGCCTACACACTGGCCCTGCTTATGCCCAAGACAGCGTATGTGGTAACAGTTATCATTTTAGGACTCCTCTTGCGGTCAGGCAATGAACTTGGCGCTGCATATATGTCATCCTATTAATCCTCACAATGACAATGCAACGTTGGTATTCTTTTTTCATCAGTTTTATTAGGCTTAATTTACACACAATAAAATATACTGTTTTTACCTGTACAACCTGATGAGTTTTGACAAAAGTATACAATGTTGTGGGGCGCCTGGGTGGCTCAGTCGGTTAAGCGACTGCCTTCGGCTCAGGTCGTGATCCTGGAGTCCCGGGATCGAGTCCCGCATCGGGCTCCCCGCTCAGTGGGGAGTCTGCTTCTCCCTCTGACCCTCTCGCCTCTCATGCTCTCTCTCAAATAAATAAATAAAATCTTTTAAAAAAAAGTATACAGTGTTGTAACCAGCATCACCGTGTTCATGACCTAGAACATTTCCATCGCCCCTCTGCAGCCTGTCCTCTACCCTTGGCCCCTGGCCACCACAACTGACCACTAGAGTTTTACCTTTCCCAGATGTCCATTGAAATGGAAGGTGGCTACGCTAACCACTATACCAGCAACATGAAATGGAATAATACCACATGTAGTCCTTTGTCTGGTGAAAGTCTTGCGAAAGTCTTCTTTCACTTACCATAATGCTTTTGAAATGTTATCATTGTTTTGGTCCTTTCTTTGCTAACCAGCTAATGAATATCTGGGCTGTTTCCATTTGGGGGCTATTATGAAAAAAGCAGCACCGAACATATATGTACAAGCATTTGTATAGACATGTGTTCTCATTTCTCTAGGAGTGGAACTTTCGGTTCATTCAAGAGATGAGAGACTGAAGCTCAGAGAGGTTAAGAAACTTGCCTGAGCTGACACACCTTGGCAGAAATTCACAGCCAAGCCTGACTTCCGTGGCAGGCAGTCACCCATAGGAAATAGGTATTTTTTTAGTTGAAAGTACTTCTTTGGCCAGTAATTCCTGTAGTAGTGCATACCTGGGCTGGGTTCAGCTGGATTCAGGCTCTTAGCTGGCAGAAGTCACCTGCTGCTCAGCACAAGCTGCTGAGTGCACCAGGGGCATAGGTCATTCTTGGGAGGCATTTCAGCAGGTGACTTCCAGAAGCCTGGGTGGCAGGGCTGCAGGCTTTTGTTTTCTGAAGGTGTTTGCCAGCCTTCTCCACTGTGAAATGACTGTTTTCTCTAATTAATTACTTGAGAGGAGAGACTTTGAGTGGAAGCACCCTGCTCCTCATCAAGCTTTTACCCACTGGTCTGAATGTCCATTGTGAAGGTCTGAGTCCATCCTCACTTTTACATCTGTTGGTTGTCGGCATTTTCCTGTTAGGGAGAGCTTTCCCTTCTTCCTCGCATAGGTTTAGATCACTATGCCTCATGAATGATTATATGGGAGATGATCCCTTATTATCATCGTTTTAATGTTCCACATGTCCCAGATTTGGCCCAAATCAGCCCCTTGCAGCTGCCTCCTGTGTCCTTTTCACACACGTACAATGACCCAGGCTTTTGTACTTCTGTAGCAGCCCCAGTCCCTTTGGATAGAGAACGGCATTCAGAAACCCAGAATGGGGCTCTAGGTATATTCATTAGGGCTGGGATGTCCCACTTCTAGGCCTCCTCAGGCTACAGGGTTTTAAGGCAGCAGGGTTACAGAAAAGGCAGGGCTGTGAGACTAGACTTGTAAGTGAGGACTCAGCAAAATCGGGCACCAGTTTCTAAGGGACTCTACACTAGGTGCCAAGTCCACTGGATGGCGGGACCCAGGCCAAGCCAACCAGGCAGGGTGGCTTCTCGGCTCAGAAATCCCTCCACAGGGGCAACTGGATGGCTCAGTCATTAAGCGTCTGCCTTCGGCCCAGGTCATGATCCCAGGGTCCTGGGATTGAGCCCTACATCGGGCTCCCTCCTCGGCGGGAAGCCTGCTTCTCCCTCTCCCACTCCCCCTGCTTGTGTTCCCTCTCTCGTTGTCTGTCAAATAAAAAAAAGAAAGAAAGAAAGAAAGAAATCCCTCCACAAACTTCACAAAGTTTGAGGCAACAACCTCAAGGGTTGAGGGGGCGGGTAACATCTTTCAGCTTTTCTTGCTTTGGCATGAATAAAACTTCCAGGGCAGAGGACATGAGAGGCTGGTGGTGGAGGGCCAGGGAGCATGGGGGCAGGCATGGCAGGGGAAGGGGGAGTCTTAGGGGCTCTAGCAGGTACATTGTGTCTTCAGTGGTGACAGAAAACTGCCCAAGTTCTCCTGGCAAGGCCCCCGTGCTATGCTCAAGGCTGATGCACCAGCTGGCTCATGAGTCTGATCAGAATGAACTCCAAAATTAGAGGTGGGGACTCATAACATGGGGCCACCATCTCAGAGTCGGTCTCCCTGGAAATAACTGCCTTCTGGTTGTATTTGGGCACCCTCCATTTTTTTTTTTTTTTAAAGATTTATTTATTTGACACAGAGAGAGAGAGAGCACAAGTAGGCAGAGCGGCAGGCAGAGGGAGAGGGAGAAGCAGGCTCCCTGATCAGCAGAGAGCCCGATGTGGGGCTCGATCCCAGGACCCTGGGATCATGACCCGAGCTAAAGGCAGTCACTTAACTGACTGAGGCACCCAGGTGCCCTGCACCCTCCATTCTTTTTTTTTTTTTAAGATTTTATTTATTTATTTGAAGAGAGAGACACAGCGAGAGAGGGAACACAAGCAGGGGGAGTGGCAGAGGGAGAAGCAGGCTTCCCGTGGAGCGGGGAGCCCGATGCAGGGCTCGATCCCAGGACCCTGGGACCATGACCTGAGCCAAAGGCAGACCCTTAACGACTGAGCCACCCAGGCGCCCCCGCACCCTCCATTCTTAAGGGGCTGCTAGCTCTACAGTCCACTGGGGCAGGTGCAGCACTGGGCCTCTCCTGGGCAGCAGTGGGGACGAGGCTGTCTGTTTCCAGTGGCTTTCACATGCCTTGCCCCACTGGTGTCCAACACAATCCTGTCTTCTGCTGAGTGAGCCAGGCCGGGAGGGTCAGGCACCGGTCCCTGCCAACTCCAGTGTTCACGGTTCAGCCTGGCCAGAGCCACCAGGCTTGGCCACAGCAGGGCAGCCAGTGTGTGAGGGCACAGGGAACCCCACTCTCTGAGACAGCTCTGAGCAACCTCAGCAGTCTGGCGGGGCCGAGGGGTCCATGGCACTGCCATCTCTCAGGACGCCGAACCCTCTCCAGGGCAGCTCCAGACAGGCTGGCCTCTGATGAAGAACGAGACCTTCAGATGAAGAAAGGACGTCAACCCTTTGAGCAGACTGGCAGGAACCAGCTGTGGAAGGAGCTGCATCACACTGGGTTGAGGGGCGTCATGAGCCAGAAGGATGAAGACGACTAATTCTTCACTGCTGTCTGTTGGCGTCAACACCCATGAAGGTGTACTGGCGTGGGATGGGGGAGGGTCCTGCAAACCAGCTCTGAAAGGGGGCTTGGGGGGCCCTGGAGGGAAGGAAGCCAGTGGTTTCACCACAGGCCAGGCTGAACCTGGAGGGCAGAGCCCCAGGTGCTGGGAGGGGCAGCTGAAGGCAAGACAGGGAGTGGTACCCTGCGGCATTAGGCAATCAGGGAGGGGCTCTGGGACCTGGCATTAGGGAGGAACCCTGAGACACCAGGCACTGGGGAGGACTGGACGCTGGACTCCATTCAGGGCTGCTCCTTTAGGTGTCCCAGCAGCCTGGTAACAGCAACCCCACCTTTGTCTGCCGCTTTTTCCTTATATGCAAAAGGAGAATAATAATTCTGCTGACGTATTTCTCAGGATGTGGGTGAAAAACACCTAATAAAACATGGTAAAGAGAGTGGGGAAGAGGCAGAGAGGGAAGGAAAAAGAGGAACAGGAAGAGAACGAGAAGACAATATAAACAGGAGAAAGGGAAGAAACATACTCCTCATTCTGCTGTCAAGTTACAGAGATCGGAAGCAACGATGGGCCATTAGGGGGTGCTGCAGCGGTGGAGGCCTCCAGGAGGCCCCAAGCAAAGGGCCAACTTCTAAAACAATGAATTATTGTTAACAATTTGATGTTTTAAAGACATATCTTTTACTATAAAGTCTTAGAATGCACTAACTCCGATAACCCGTGGATTTAAGCATCTCTGGGTCCTTTTCCAAAACAGGAAGTTCTCCCCCAATGACAGTCCATAATTTCCTTTTGCACTGTATCATGTCCTATGTAACGCCGGGATGAGGGCTAAGGGAATGTGAAAGGATCAGTCATCTTCTGGATGAATTTCACCTCTCAGACTTCACTTAGCATCGGTGTCTCATGTGATCTGTCATTTTGCCATAAATACCAAGGGCAAAAAGAAATCTCTATTATGTCCTCTGGCAGCCAAGAAGCTGTCATTAGCTCTCTAGTCATTATATAAACATCTTTCATTAACAAAAATTAGAATAAAAGAGTTAAAATTTAAGTATACATGCCAGCTATCAAATTTGTAATCATAGCAGAAAATAAAGTAAAACTACTTAGGTTGCATAAATGAAAAAAGTAGGATATAAAATTGCACGTATAGGATTGCAACTACCTAAAAACTATCTAAAAATGTACCTAAAAGAAAAAAAATACCATCATGACAAAGATCTTTGCAGGGAGAAAAGACTGAATGGAAACAGCTATAGATGGAATGAGAGGGTTTTCTTCCTTGTGTTTCCCACATTTTCCATCAATATATGTAACATAATGGAAAATACACAACAAACACAATTTTAAAGAAATACACATACTAGCAACTGATAAAAGAAAGAATTAGAGATGACCAAGATCACAGAAAATTCAAGACAAGCCTCTGGGGGAAATCTTGTCATATGGCCTCTTTCCACACTCAGAAAGCTTCTTGGGCAATCCTAAACAGTGGAAATCCCAGAAATGACTTGACTTTGCTTGTGGAAGCACTGTGGACTTTTTATCAGGAGATTTACCTTACTAAGGTTTTGCTTTTTGACACAGCAAAGTGAGTGTCCACCCCAACTGCCCTGGGGATGATGACGACAATAATAAAAATAAAAATAAATAAAAATAAATAATGGACTTGCCTCAGATCATTTATACAGCACATGGTATACCTACGGGGTCCCGTTCTAGCTCCCCAAGTCGCAGCTCTCCACATGCTTCTCAGGGAAGACATGGCTGGCTGCTATGTAACAGCCGTCTATCCCTCGGCTCCCTTGTGACCTCTAGCCTGGGTGTGTGGTCAGACACGGCCCAGCAGTGTGCCCAGCCCTGGGGCACACCTCATGTGCGCGGAACCCATCACGGTAGTGCTGACTCCTTTGCAGACACAGGAAAGGGGCTGGCCCGGCTCCAGTCAATGAGATGCTCTCAGGCATAGGTTCAGCTACCAGTGGCAGACACGTCCTCCTCTCTTATGTGAAAGTACAGAGCCCTGTGGTACAGACTGGGATGGGGGTCCTGCTTCTACCACTTCTGTGTGTGGCCCCTTGTCCTCATTCTCCAAGATAGCCTGTAAGGTATTCCAGGATGGAGAAAGGGATGAAGAGAGAGAAGCCAAAGCAGCTTCTCTTGAGGAAGGGGCTCTCAAGAAGGTTCTTGGATGGACACTTCCACTGATTTCCCTTTTACTAGTACTTGGTCACATGACCACATTTAGCTGCAAGGGAGGCTGTTTATTATGGGAGGTCTATTACTCAGCTAAAATTCGATTTTTAAGGAAAGAGGAGAATGAACTCAGGGGCACCATTAGCAGATTTTTAGCAAGAACAAAAGGGGCAGTCTGCTGGAGGGCTGATGTGAGATTGTCTTTGATGAAGAGAATCCCAAGCATACCTAGCTTCAGATTTGGGTTTTTTTGTTTGTTTGTTTAACATTAACATATGATGTGTTATTAGTTTCAGAGGTAGAATTCAGTGATTCACCAGTCTTATATAATACCTAGTGCTCATCACATGACAGGTTTTTAATGTTATTCCCCAATAAGAGAAAACAGGGCTCCGTGGAGAATGGCTGATTCTAGGACTGGGGCAGGAAATATTCAAGATGAGTATGGCACATCTGGTAATGCCAGAAAGTAAGGAAGTACTCAAAAAGTAGAAAAAGAAAAGAAAAGAAAATCCCACAATGATGGAGGTATATGTTCAAGGGTCACAGGAACCAACGGAAAGAGCTCCAAATGGCCAAATCTAGAACAATTTGAGAAACAAAATAAATATATTATATTGGATTACAACCTAAAGTGTAAAATAAATATCTGTAAGTCCATATTAATATAAGTAAATGATTGCATAAATAATAACTGAGGGACAAGAGACACATTTTCCATGGAGAATTCCAAGGAATTTACATAGATACTCTGCACTCTTAGGAAGCGAAACACAACTCCCCATTCCTTAGGTGGGAGCACAGTGATTTCCTTTCAAAGAATACAATATGGAAAGTGGGGGAAAAAAGAGTGTGAGAAATCTGACTAGTGAGGATTCAAACAGGCAACCAAGGTCAACCTCAACAGCCATAAATCATGTTGATAAGTTGTGATAAGAAAGGCACTTCACCTCTGTGATCTTCACCCCCAAATTCATAACCCTAGGTTAAGCATGAGAAAAACATAAGACACACCACAGCGCAGGAATAGTCCACAAAATACCTGACCAGTGCTTCTCAAAACTGTCAAGGTCATCAAAAACGAGGGATGTCATAGCCAAGAGGAGCCTAAGTCGACAGGAGGACTACATATAATGTGGGATGCTGGATGGCATTCTGACACAGAAAAAGGACATTAAGTAAAAATTATGGAAATCTGAATAAAGTATGGACTTCAGTTAATGATAATGTATTAATATTGGTTCCCTAATTTGACAAATGTTTCAGATATTAATAATTGGGGAAAATGGATGTGGGGTATATGGGAACTCTCTGTATTATCTGCTCAATTTCTCTGTAAATCTAAACCTGTTCTAAAAGAGTATGAGAGAGAGAGAGAGAAAGAGAATATATGAGTCCTTCCCCTTCCCTGTGTAGGAGTCCAAGTTATTTGGAGCTAAGGGAGTCATCTTCTGACTGTGGAGATGAAAATTCATGGCCCAAACCAACTTTGGACCCCTCTATTGGGTTTTTATTATATAAGAAAATAAACTTCACAAACAGAGCTTCACAAAACAAAGCTGTTTTGGGCCAGGTGTCTTGTTCCTTGCAGCTGAATGCTTCCCAACTGACAGTCCTCATATCACTTTCACAGCTACTGCTGTGGTTTAGACCTTTATCTTCTTACTCCCTACTTAATCACCCTTCCTTCCTCATCTGGTTGCTCTCTTCTCTGGATTTACCCCCTGGCTACATTTCTCTCAACACCCCAAGGCCGGCAACTCCTGCCCTTCCCAGGACAGGGTTATTCTCTTACCCTTCCAAGCTTGTGCACACTTGAGTCCTTCTGCCTGGGATGCGCATTCTTCCATCCTTATTCCTCCGAGCAAATAACTTCCCGAATTCAAGGTTCAGCTCACCCTGTGTGATGGGCAGGATTCTCATATGTCCCTGAAGATCCCCCTGGTAAACATGGCCTGCATAACTCTTGGTACTGTGAATATAATGAGCTATACTTCTATGATTAGGTTATGTGGTATGACACAGTTCATTTAAAAATTTTTTTTTAAGATTTTATTTATTTCTTTGACAGAGAGAGAAACAGCCAGAGAGGGAACACAAGCAGGGGGAGCAGCAGACAGAGGGAGAGAGAGAAGCAGACTTCCCGTGGAGCAGGGAGCCCAATGTGGGGCTCGATCCCAGGACCCTGGGATCATGACCTGAGCCGAAGGCAGATGTTTAATGACTGAGCCACCCAGGCGCCCCTACACAGTTCATTTTTTAAAAAAGATTTATTTATTTTAGAGGGGGCAGGGGCAGAGGGCAAGAGAGCCCCTAGCAGACTCTACACTCCACGCGGAGCCTCACACAGGTCTCGATCTCATGACCGAGCTGAAACCAAGAGTCGGACTCCTAACTGACTGCACCACCCAAGCACCCGACACAACTGATTTTAAGAACAGGTTATCTGGGAGGGCCCGATTTAATCACATGAACTTTTAAAAAGCAGAGTTTTCTCTGGCTGGTAACAAAAGAGGAAGTCAGGCAGAGATTCAATATGTGAGGGGCACTTGATTTTCAAGACATTTTCCGTTGTTGGCTTTGAGCACGGAGGGGTCACATGATAAAGAATGCTGGTGGGCTCTAGAAGCTGACAGCAGGCCCTGGCTGACTGCCAACAGGGAAACGGGGACCTCAACCCTACAACCACAAGGAACTGAATTCTGCCAACAACACGAATGAGGATGGAGGCAGATCTTCTCCAGAGCCTCCAGATAAGAACAGTCCAGCTGACATCCTGATTTCAGCCTTGTGATACTGAACAGAGAACTCAGCCATGATGCCATGCAAACTCTGACCTAGGAGGCTATGAACTAATAAATAGGTGTTGTTTTAGCCACTAAGTCTGTGGCAGTCGGTTATATAGCAATAGAAAACTCACCATGCTTCCTCTCTGAAGTCTTCCCTCATTCCTCAGGCACACCAGTGACTTCTCTCTGCTGCCGGGGCACCTCATACACAGCCATGCTACAGGGCAAGTCACTAAGTATTATAATGATCCACTTAGCAGTCTGCCCTCCTCACAAGATTCCAGAGTTCCTGAGAAATGTTGGCACCTATCACTTCATCATTGCAATCTCAGGCACAGAGCAGGAAAGCAAAAAATACTGGTTAAATGAATGTTTCATCAAGAAAAAAAAAAATCCCAAGATTACTAATTTGTAATCTTATACACCAAAATCGCCAAAGATGCAGGAGATTTAATGTGTAAGCAAGAGAAAAAGTCACCAATGTAAAAAGAGAATGGAGAAAAAAGTATTAATATACATGTAGGATGTTTCTAGGAACCAGATGTGAATGAAGTCCCCAGGTAAGGTTGGTGAGGGAAGAAGTAAGCAGAAATATGAGGAAAAATCCATCTCTACATTACTTAGTAAACAGTATTTATTGCATGTCTGCTATGCAGTCAGGCCAGGAACTGTGGAAAGCAATACAGGATTTAAAGCTTGCCCTCAAAAATACTGAGAGCCTCCTTTCTGTGGCATACCAGGCTTAGAATGTTAGAGTCAAAACAGTTAAAGACCTTGATTTTGTATGTACTTAAGCTTCAAAATCCTCTACTTTCTAAACAAGTGGGGAGCAAATTGATTTTCTATTGAGCTCTGTATTTTTGAGATTCTTTGGTATTGGCCCTTCTTTGTGTTGGCTGCCTAATTCTCTGCAGAGAAGATGAACCACTATCAGCTCAATCTGATAGTCATTTGGGTTGTTTTGAGGCTTTCACTATTACAAACACCTGTCAAATAGCAACTTCGCTCCGCGCCTTTTACATCTCTGTGAAAGCGTCTGTGATGAGAATTCCTGGAAGCGGACCCAGATACTTTGTTATTACGCAATACTCTCTCCCTCAGTCCCTGCCCCACGAATGCCAGCTCCCTTGAGCAGCTAGGGCTCCCTGAGTTGGAGCAGTCGCTTACCTCCAGGCCTGGCGGGTGCGGCTCCCATCTCTCTCAATTCAACTGCTGTTGTGGAAATGTGGTCTGGAAAAGGCAGGAAGGGGGTGGGATCCATAATGTACCGAGAAACTAAGTAGACGCTGAGCGAGGGAAAAAATAGTACAGGAAATTGTAAGGGGGTACTTGAGGAAAGAAGAGATGGGACGGAAAAGATGCTTTCTGGGTCAGAGTAGCGTGGGCTAAAAACAGTCGGAATACAGATTAGTCACTTCGAGGGCCTCCAACGCCAACGCGATTAATTTGTGTTTTATCCTGTGGGCGATGGGAGCGCAGAAGGGATTCAGTGAAAGATTCAGGTTTCTGATTCTGCCACTAGCTCTAGGGGTGAGGTGTCAACTCATCTCTCTGAGCTGTTTCCGCATCTGTTAACCTGGGAAAGTAGTACTTGCTGGACCTAGAATGGTGATAGGAACTAAACAGAGAAGAGCTGTAAACCTTAGAAGGCCGATCTCGGGTGTGCGTGGGGGGGGGGGGGCGTGGTGGTTTACTGTCAGTTGACAAGCCGACAATAATTTCTGAAGTCCTTGAGAAAAAAATTCTGCAATAAAGTCCGAAAATTAAGAGGCAGATGGCTTTTTGCCTGCAAACAACATGCCATGGACTCAAGAGTTGGTCCCCGCCTTTCCTTGCTCTGCTGCTCCGCGCCCGGCTCAAAGCCCACGCAGGAGACCCTCCCCTGGGTTTGCTTGGAAGTCTCCGGCGCCGAGGACTCCCGCAGGAGGTGGACACAGGCGCGCGTGCGTGTGCGCGACGCACCGGGCCTAGAGTGGCGTCCGGGAGCTCGGAGCGGGGCTGGAACGGGGCTGACCGGGGCTGACCGGGGCTGGGAATCCCCGCACTGCCGAGCGCTGGGGGCAGCAGAGCGTGCGTGGGCGCAGCCAGCCACTGCGCAGGCGCGGGCACGCTCCCCTCGGCCTCCGTGCGGCGTTGCAGGCTGGGCGCGCGCGCCCGCGGCGGGTTCCGCTCCCGGCGGGCGGAGGGCTGCGCGCGCACGGGCGAGCCAGCCGTGACGTGCGCCGCGCTACGCCCGACGTCACGGGTCCGTGTGTAGTGGCGGCCCGGCTGCCCTCAGCGGCGGCGCCTGACGAAGGTGGTGCGGCCGCTGGGTGCGGCGTTCAGGGGTCGCGCGGCGTGCGGCGGCGACGAGGACCACGACCGGCAGGCCGGGCACCTCCAGCCGCGGAGTAGCCGCTCCCGCCCCTTCTCCGGCCTCTGGCGGCGCCCTGCCCACGGCTTCCTCCTTTCCTGCTCAGCTTCGCGCGGGCCTCGGGGCCGCGGCGGCGAGAAGTACCGAGGGGCGCCGAGAGGCCCCGGCCGGCCGCGGCGGTCCACGCGCCCTCCACCCGGCGCGGGCTCCATGTGAAGGAGGGATCCGGCCCGCGCTAGACTCCTCGCGCGCCCCTCCGGCCCCCGGGGGCCCGCGGCCTCCCCCGACCGGGGGGCGCGGTGACAGACCGCGCGGGGGCGGAGGGGCGGGCTCGGAGGCGGTGGCAGCCCCTCCTCGGGCCTGCGGCTCCCTACGTCCCCGCGGAGCGGCCGGTACGTGCCTGTGTTTGTGTGGGGCGGGGGCCGCGGTGGGCCTGTGCGCAGCTCCCGAGGCTGGGATTTCGCTAGGTGCTTGTCCTGCGCCGGGTGGACAGATCTCGGGGTTCTCGCATCCTTTCCTGAACCCCAGGTCTGAGCGAAGTAGACTGCTGGGCTGTGTAGCTGTCAGACACGTACTCTGCAGGGATTTTAGAAGGAAGATTGCAGCTGGTCCCTGGGAGAAGAAATGTTATATGCAGTAAGCGAAAAAGTGCTTGTCTTTGCACTGTCACACTGTGATAATCTATTGATTGGGGGGTTGATTTTTCCGTCTAGCTTTAGCTAGCACTTACGGTGCGGCGGGCAGTTGTCTTGCATTGTCTGCCTTCATCTCAGCACAATGAGGTCGGTACGTGTCTCCCCATTTTACAGATGAAAAATTGAGTCTCGGAGAGATTAGGGAAATTGCCCAAGGTCATGCAGCTGGTAATCCGGGAAGCCTTGATTCTAATATGATGTCTTTTCTGTAGGACTGTATTTTTGAGTCTTGAAAAAATAAATATGTGAGGAAAATTAGAATAGTTGGAGAGTTTCTTCCTGGGAGTAAAATTCTAAACATCATTGGTAGATGTAGTTTTGTACCTCGCGTAGGCTGTTCGATGTGTTTTGCTGCAGCCTAGCCAAATCATTTTCTTGGCTTTTTTTCTTCTTTTTAAAAATTACTTTTAAAAGGTGGCGCAGGGCACCTTTACCCTTTTGCAGTAGGACAGAACAGAAAACAAATTTCACTTTCATTAAGAGAAGAAATGTAATAAAGACTAACACTATTAAAAAAGATGACACAAAAAAGAAGAAATATAATTGGTAAAATGCATATTTCCTGAAAAGTTACAATTTTACTTGTGCAGTTTATTCTTGACACATACAGGGAACTCGCAGTTGGATTATTAGCTTGAGATTTCCTTATTGCAAAACTTGTTGCTGAATTATGTGGCAATGGCTGAACATACTTAGTAATTGGTGCAATCTTATGCAATATTTCTAAATTGTCAAAATTAGTGTGTAGAATATCGTAGAAAGTTACCTTTTAATGGTGTGATTTTTTTCCCTTTCATTTGTGTGTGGTGACTGGTAAGTGTTTATAAACTAAAATTTGTCATTTTAGCATTGGCCTTTATTATTTCTTTGATTATGGTTAGTGAAAAAGAAAATATTTCTCTTTACAGAAGAAAATATTGATAGGTTCCTTTGAGTAGTCGAGGCTTCATGTATAGTTGCAAATGTTTAAGAAATGTACTGATGCCCAATTACACTATTCTCTAATTTTCTCCAGTACATTATCAGGTTTAAGAAAATTTGTAGTTGAATGTTTTTGTATTGTCTTTAGAGAAAAGGTCAAATTATAGAGTTGACAAATGGTTGGTTCATAGATTGATTTGTTGTTTGGTTAAAATGTGAACTATGTTGATTCCTGTTGATTTATGTTGAGTGTGATCTCATAGAATGGGTATCTTGGCACGATCTCCATGTGTCTCTTTTGAGAGAAGTAGCTGTTAAAGGCTTATTTTTAAAAATTGGATTACATTATGGACTCAGTCTATTAATGGATCTTTCATTTTTAGTTCACCTTCCTGCTACCAAAGCGGTAAACTGTATTTAATAGATCCTGTATTAAAGTGAAGTCTTGTTAGGGTCATGACAGCTTTGGTTTTGGGTGGATCTTTTTTTTTTCCCCTTGTAGAATTGGAGTTCTCTGGGCCCCTCAACACTCTCCCCCAACTTTTTTTATTATGAAACAATTTCAAGCGTATAGGAAATTGCTAATAGAGTGAACATCCTTATCATGATCCTCTAGATTCGGTATTTGTTGACATCTTGTTGTATTTGCTTTATCTGTAAATATGTGTGTATTATTTTTGGCTCAGCCATTTGAAACTAAGCTGTAAACATTATGACACTTATCCTAAATATGTCAGCATACATTTCCAAAGATGGACATTTCCTAACATAGCCAAAATACCATTATTGTTAATTTTTTTAGTTCATATTTTCTAATCAGTAATTGATAGTTTCTTAATTGATAATTCCTTAATGTAATCTAACATTCATATTTAAATCTCCCTATTTATACTGTTTGGTCTTTTATGGTTTTTTTACACCCAGCCACACCAAACCAAGATACAGGGTTTATTCACTGCGTTTGGTTAAGTCTCTTTGATCTCTTTGAATCTAGAACAGTTTTACCTCCCCTTTTTAAAATGAGGTTGCCTTTTTTTTTTTTTAAAGAGATCAAGCCAGGGACGCCTGGGTGGCTCAGTCGGTTAAGCGTCTGCCTTCAGCTCAGGTCATGATCCCAGGGTCCTGGGATCGAGTCCCGCATCGGGCTCCCTGCTCTGCGGGGAGCCTGCTTCTCCCTCTGCCTCTCTCTCTATCTCTCATGAATAAATAAAAAATCTTTAAAAGAGATCAAGCCAGTTGTCTTATAAAATGAGTCACATTTTCTATTTGTCTGATTTTTTCCCCCCTTCATGGTGTCATTTAGTGTGTTCCTCTATTCCCCTGTATTAACTATAAACTAGCTTTAAAGGCTTGATTAATTTCAAATTAAATATTTTGGCAAGACTAACCCTTAAGTGATACTGTGTAGTTCATATTGCTTCCCATCAGGTCATATACTGTCAAGTCCCATTATTTGTGATGCTGAGTTTGATCACTTGGTAATGGGGGTTAAGGTAAGGTATATTTTCCCCACTGCAATTAGCAATCTGTGGCATGATAAATTAGCACTGTAGTGCTAGCTGTTCTCCAATAATCTGTCACTGAATAGTTGTAGCATATATTGCTGACCCTTGTTAGGCTAACTTTTGATAATTTCAGTGAAAATCGCAGGAATTATAAAATATCCTATACAGCTATATTAGATTCTGATTTTGTGGGTTTTAAAATTTTGTAATTATGAATTCAAGGTATCTCCTGTTATGAATTAAAAAAAAAAAATCTGGCTTGTGAAAAATGGGAAAAACTCAATGCCTGTCTTTTCCTGGAATCTCACTGAAGGAGTGCGTTTAAGTTTTTCTTAGCCATTATTTGTTGACAAATAACTAGAAATATAATAAAGGAAGAATGGATTCACTAAAAAGCAATTTGAGAAAACTGTCTATTTTCTGGTATAATGCAAGGAGCACTGGATTGAGGGTCAGAAGATCTAAATTCTTTTTTTTTTTTTTAAAGATTTATTTATTTATTTGACAGAGAGAGACACAGCGAGAGAGGGAACACAAGCGGGGGAGTGGGAGAGGGAGAAGCAGGCTTCCCGCGGAGCAGGGAGCCCGATGCGGGGCTCGATCCCAGGACCCTGGGATCATGACCTGAGCCGAAGGCAGACGCTTAACGACTGAGCCACCCAGGTGCCCCCAGAAGATCTAAATTCTAATTGTAATTCTACCACTATGTGAAGTTTAAGAATTAAAAATTTTAAATTAAAATTTTAACATCACTCAGTGTTCTCATTCCATAATGATCAAGTTAGTAAACATTTGTGAATTTCTTTTTATTGAAATATAATTGACACACAGTATTCTATTAGTTTTAGGTCTATATCATTGTTATTCAGTATTTTTATACATTACAGAATGATCTCCACAATTAGTCTAGATACCATTGCTCACCTTACAAATTTATTATAATATTATTGGCTATATTCTCTATGTGGTATATTACATTCCTGTGACTTACTTATTTTATGAATACTATGATTTCTGATAATGAGGTATGTTGGCTACATTTAGAGGTGAACCTCATTTTAATTCAGGTAGAAATAAATCAAATATATGTAATATAAAATTGAGTTTATTTCCCAATTAATTAACTGACATTTAATAGGTTTTTTAAAAAATTATTTTTTAAAAAAAATTTTAAAATTTAAAAATTTTAAAAAAAAATAATTTTTTAAAAAATTATTTTTAGGTTACTGTTTCAAAGAAGGTTTCATAATAGGGTTTACTTAAGTAACACATTCTCTTATTAAAAAATATGATTTAGGGGTGCCTGTGTGACTCAGTTGGTTAGGCGTCCAACTCTTGATTTCTTCTCTGGTTGTCTGCTTGGGATTCTCTCTCTCTCTCCCCCTCTTCCCCTTCCTTTCCCCTCCCCCACTGCTGGTGGGTGCTTGCAGGCATGAGTGCTCTCTCTTCTCTCTTTAAAATAAATAATCTTTTTAAAAAATAGGATTTAATTCATTAAACAGTTTACATGAAGTTTTTTCGCACATTTCTTTTGTAAGTCAGAACGAACTGTATATATTGAAATAAAGACTCTTTCCCCTTATTCTCCAGTGTTGTGTGAGGTATATAGCTCTCTGTCTGTACACATGTTTATAAGAAACGTGTCTGTATAGTTTTGTGTTTTTTGCCTTGTACATCCCTGGGATTTATTGGGAACATTGGTTGACTGCATTTTTTGTGATGTTAATTATGGATTGGCTTTGTAACGTATTTTGTATTGTTGTCTTTATTGTTACTTAACTCTCAGATTGTTGCTTAATTTTTTTGTTACACTTTGTCTTCCCAACTGACAGGATAGGATAGAATCTTTGGAGTCCTTCTTCTCACTTGCACGCAGCCTTTCTTACAAGTGCTCAAGAGTGTTTTGTTTGAGATTCATAGTACCATAAATTTTATAAGCACTGTGTGGTTTATAAACTTTGGGAGGTTTTTCTAAAGGTAATTTTTCCCATTTGTGCAGTTAGTCATTTGGAGTTTAATTAATAATGACTAATTAAAATAATAGTTTAAGATATGATTTTATCAGCATTCTTTGGTAATTCCCAAATTAGGTCCCCTCATCACCACTACCTCAGAATGCTCCTCAAGCACACTGCACCTGCCTCTACCAGGGTACTCACCACATTGTGCTGTAATTATTTCCCCATCCTCCACTAGGAAGTTAGCTCTTTCAAGGACAGAGGCAGTGTTTTGTTGATTTTGGTGCACCTAGGACAATGCCTGGAGCCAAATGTTTATTGAATAAATACAGAATTGATAGACAGAAGGGACGTCTTTTTATAGTGTCCTAAGATTCTTAAAAGGTGGTGCCTACCAAATCACTAATCATTTACAAAATGTTTCTTCTTAATTTGCTGGTTGAGTTTTCTTTGTTCTCTTTTGTGGTATTGTTTATTTAGCAAATTTAAGCACTTTCTACATTATGGGCACTGATTTAAGTACTATGCTAAAGATACTCATTTAATCCCTGTTAACAACCAAATGAATTAGTTACTGTTATTATACTCCTATTACAGATTAGGGAACTGAAGCAGAGACGTGAGTAATTTGCCCATGTTCACACTTCTTGTGCTTGGTGGAGGTGAAACTTGAATGCAGGCAGCCTAGCTCCACAATCTGTGCTCTTAACAATCGCACCATTGTTGCCTCTCTGCTTTATCAGGGCAACCAGAAAATTAGATTTGCTTTGCCAGAGTACTGTCATTACCATTCATGGAGTGCCTACTATGTGCCAGGATGGGGAGGGCACTTCAGAAGGCCTTGAAGAGGAGGCAGTACTAAACTGAGTTAACAAAATTAGTAAACTCTACAGATTAACTGACTGTGATTATAATGTTTATTGAAAAAAATTAAAAACAGAAAAGGTAAAGAAGAAAACATTAATAATCAGTTAAGAGTATGTACTTGGGAGTCAGACCTGAATGTGAGTCCCAGCTCTGTGGTTTAACCTTTCTATACCTCACTTATCTGTAAAATAGAGATAATAGTACTTAACTCATAGGTTTGTCATGAGGTTTACATGAGATAATATGTTTAGTATAGTGCCTTGCATATAAAAAGTGTTCAAAAAACATTTATCAGCATTGTAAAAATCTCCCATAGTTCACTTAGGTTATATCTATTTTAATGTATATAGAAACCATTCTCTTTGATGTGATTAAGACTGGTGGTGTTTAGTTTAATTTTTTAAATATATAAGGGGAATTAAAAATGACACATTTTTACTTTAAATATTTTATTTAAAAAAATGGATATGTAAAGACGTCTGAGTTATGTGATCCATCTAGAATTGTATGATTATTCCCCTTAGTCTTTTACAGTTTTTTCACCTATGCCCACTTTCACAACAGTGTTTTTTTGAAACTAGCCTTTGAGTCTTTCTAAACACTCAACTTCATTTTCATAGAAACAAAAATTCTATTCACATTCACAATTTCATTGGCTTATACAATATTTGAACTATATAATTATAACAAGCACATAAACATGTTTGATTCTTGGTAAATTGATGAGTGCAGAAATGTACTGGTTTGGTAAAAAATGAGCTTAATTAATATCAAATGTTCAGCATTTTATCAGAAGACATTATAGAGAGGTAGAGAGTGTTGGTTAATTTGCCAAGTTGGTTTGTTAAGGAGGTTGGATAAGAGAAAATGTTGATTCCTTGCCTTCTATTTCTGAGTTTATGGATGTATGTATTATACAGATACTTAAATGAATAGGGAATGTAGATTGAAAGCTAATAGTCATAATATCTCAATTTTACCTCAGTTCTTTAAGGTTTTTTTTTTCCCCCCCAATCTGTGTCTTTGCTTTTTCTTTGTATTATGGTTCTTTGGCAGTGTGTATAGTTTTCAGATTTTCATTCTCCATTCTTCATATTTGTCATCATCTCTCAGTATTTTCATCTCTGTTATTTTACTTTGCATCCTAGGAGAGCTGCTTGTGTTTGACACAGTGTGGCTGTAAACCACATTCACAGTTCTGCTCTTTTGCCCTCCAGTGTGTACTAAAAAATATTTTTCATCTCATGAGTATTTTAATTCTATAGTTGAATTTCTATTATCTTAGTAATCCTTGGTCTTTCCCATTTTTTTCCCCTCTCATCCTTGTTTTGCATCTAAAGGTCTTTCCTTTAACTTTCATTTATATTTCATAAGGGCATGTCTTCTGGCATTGAGGATATCCCACAATTTTCTACAAATTTCAGACTGTATCTTGGGAGGAAGAAGTAACATTTGAATGTCTTTTACATGCCAGAGGCTTTACACACACTAATTTTACAGTAACCATGGTAGACCATATTCTCATTTTACAGGCAAAGAAATTGAGGCTTAGAGGTGTTAAGAATCTTGTTCATAGTCACATAGTACAGTTGGGGATTGTGCATGGCTCTTCTATTTAGAGCAAGGGGTCCTTAGCTTTCTCTCTGCCTCCACATTATTTGCAGGAAGCATTCCCCTTGGAAGTATCTTCAATGGAATCTCCTGGGGGTAGGGCCAGCATAGTTTTTGGAAAACACACTCAATACAGATATTATTCTTATCTCTCATTCTTTATAATTGCTAAATCAGAGAGGTCTGATAAATATTTGGGCAAACCTGAATGATTTCTTTGTTTGTGTTAGGCACAATTTTCAGTGGAATGAGAATAAACTGGTCCATTTTAAGTGAATGGTATGGGAAGTATGTTAATTTTTCTGGTATCTAGGAGAAGTGATATGAGAGAGCTTAATGTACTTGGTCAGAGAATTGATGAAATTTCTTGAATGAACATGAGGAATTTCCAGTGTAATTTTTAAATTAAGTTTTAGACTATCATTCTGAATAGGCTATGAATAGTAACCCTCAAACTCAGGGGCTTAAAACAACAAAGATTTATTTTTTGCTCATGGTGTGTGTTCATTGAGGGTCAGTTGGCCTGCTTCTGCTCAACATTGTCATCCTTAGTTTGAATTCCACTTTGGATCCTTACTTTGGGACCTCACTTGGGAGCAGCCACTATCTGGAACATAACTGGTTGCCATAGGTAAAGGAAAAATACACTCTAGTGTGTTTTTCCTTTATATTGTGCTTCCTGGGAAGGAAAAATCTTTTTCTTTATCCTTCTAGGTTCTTTGATAAATTGTCATAAGACTGATAAACTGAATTGAATTACATATGTACGGGAGCCCCATAAGAATATGAGACCCACAGGTAGTCAGGCGGTTGAGGCTTATATGCTGTCTTGAGCAGAGGAGAAGGGGTAGGGGTCTGGGACCTCAAAGTGGGGGAGGAAGACAACAATTTATGGGAGGATGGGAAGAGCCAATGTTTGGTAAACATGTTTGCCGTGCTTTGTGGAGACATTGGGACAGAGGGGAATTTGATCTCCAGGTTCTGCTAGTTCTCTTGCAGTTACCATGCTGCCCCATATTCTTTGTAGTTATCTCTGGTGATAGTTTAGATAGACAAGACCCTCTATCTAAATTCTTTTAGGCAGTTAAGGGGAGGTAAAAAGCTCTTCCTGAATCTTTTGGGCCTTGATTGACTTCAGTTCAAACTAATCCACATGCCAAAGTGGCATATTTGGAGGGGGCATGTTCTGAACCCCTTCACACTTAACACTTTGACACCTCTTGTCACCAGAAATCTGTATGTGGGAGGGGTTTCCACACCTTAAACAATTCTGTAATATCCAGCCAAAGATATTGTCAGATCCCGCAGATTAAGACTGCCTTCCCTTCAGACCTGGTGGCAAGGCTAGGTAGTTGCCTATGCTTCAGACCAATGGGCTGTAAATCAGAGGTTCCCATCTTTGGGATTTTTTGTGTTCAATTACTTTGCTACAGCAACTCACAGAATTCTGGAAAATACTAGATTACTGGTTTATTATAAAAGGATATAACCCAGAAACAAGCAGGTGGAAGAGATGCATAGGGCAATGTTTGGGAAAAGGAGGGGGCCATGGAGCTTTCATCCTTACTTCCAGTGTGCCACTTTTCCAACACCTCTGGGTGTCTACCAACCTGGAAGTTCTCCCAACCCCATCCTCTTTGGTTTTTAATGTAGGCTTCTTACCTAGGCACGTTGATTAAATCAGTTGGCCATTGGTAGTTGAGCTTAATCTCCAGCCCCTTTCCCCTCCCTAAAAGCCATGGGAAGGAGCTCAAAGTTCCAATCCTCTAATCACATGGTTCCCCTTGGCAACCAGCTTTCATCACTAGGCGCTTTTCAAAAGTCATCTCATTAATATAAACTGAGATGTGGCTTAAAGCTATTCGTTATGAATAACAAAAGACACCTACATTATTCTAGTTACACCTGTAATGAGCATATCATAAAGCACGAACTTGTTGAATCACTATATTGTTCACCTGAAATTAAGGTAACATTGCATGTCAACTATACTTCAATTAAAAAAAAGAAAAAAGACCTGGTTTTTCTGAGCTCTTTGCCAGAAATGGGGACAAAGACCAGATACATATTTTTTATTATAAATTACAATCTCACACCAGGACAGAAGGAAAATACAATGTGTGAAAGCATACTCTGGCTTTTTAAAGCTTTTACCTCGGAGAAACGTTCACCACTTCCACCCACATGTATTGGCCAGAGGAAGTCTTATGGCTGTACCTGAGTTGAACAGGGTGAGAAAGTTCAATATTTCCAAATACCCAGAAGGAGAACATCAAGTATTTGTGAACAGCCCTACCACAGAAACAGCACTGTGGAAAACTGTTCAAAAATTATTTTTGGAAATTATTAATAGGAGCCAGTGGGTAAAGTATGACTTGATTTTTTTTTTTATAAGTCTTTGGGAACAGATCTACAGCTTAAAATGAAGTCAGTTTGTAATTGTTTCTATGCTATTATTTAATAATTGCTAAATGTTCTCAAGTCATACTGTATTTTAGATTTGATCTAAAGATGCTTAATTATCATTATTTGGTAAGTTTGTGATTACTGTAATTAAGTTTGACTGACTTGACTGCATTTTAATGGTATTTGTGGAGGTTTTTTGTTTTTTTTTAAGATTTATTTATTTTAGAGCGCGTGCGGGAGGGGGTGTGGAGGGGCAGAGGGAGAGAGAGAGAATCTCAAGCAGACTCTGAGCTGAGTACGGAGCCTGATGTGGGGCTTGATCCCAGGATCCTGAGATCACCACCTGAGCCTAAATCAAGAGTGGGGCGCCTAATCGACTAAGCCACCCAGGCGCCGCTCCCCTTTTATAAAGTAGGCCTCCTGCCTAGCGTGGAGCCCAACTTGGGGCTTGAACTCATGACCCTAAGTTCAAGATCTGAGCTGAGATCAAGAGTCAGATGCTTAGCTGACTGAGCCACCCAGGCACCCCTGTGGAGTTTTAATACAAAATATTTTGGTTTTTTATTTTAATACAATAAGGAAATGAGACTAATGGCCTCTGATTTAATTTAAGGAGAGATTAACATCATGATATATGTGGTGGCTTTAATGTATTTTTAAATCAGTTTAGACATTTAAAAATAGCCTGTGGACTCCTTTTTAAAATTAATAATAGGGGAGGGGGGAGGGATGGCGGAAGAGTAGGGGACCCTATTTCAACTGGTCCCCGGAATTGAGCTGGATAACTACCAGACCACTCTGAGCACCCACGAAACCAGCCTGAGATGTAAGAAGATCTGGATCTCAACAACAAAATATCGCAGGCGGTTGGTTTTGAGGTACGAAGCGGAGAGCCGTGATCCTGCGGGCAGATATCGGAGGATAAACGGAGACGGGAGGGTGCCTGGATGTGGGGATCCTACACCGCCGGTGAGTGACAGCCTCGCGCGCTGCGGATGGGGTACAGACTTGCAGACCGGTAGTGTCGGGAAAGAACTTTAGGGCAGCCCCCGGGGTGGAAAACCAGACTGGCGGGGTCGCGCGCACGCGAACCGCAGGCCCCCTGGACAGAAACCGGAGCGACGGTCGCACGCACACGAACTGCAGCCTCTGAGACGGAAACCCGGTGCGCTGGGGTCGCGCCGGTGAACTGCAACCCCCGGGGGTGGAAACCCCAAGTGGTGGAGTCACGCAGGCGCGAATTGGGAGCGGCTGGCGGTTTGAGAAGCACAAGGGGCAGAGACGTGCCCCGACCTGGAGGCAAGACTGGGAGCGCTGCCGAGGGGCACACTACCCAGGACGCTTCAGTTTATAGCAGCACGGACAGAAACGGAGACAGTGTGGCCTGGAGAGCTCACTGAAGAACAGAGTGCGGTCTCTCTGCTCTGAGGCAGAGGGTTGGAAACGGTCTCTTCTGCTCTGACTCAGGGAAGAGAGGCGGAAAGCCGCCAGGGAAAGGCGCCAGAGAACAAAAGCCCCAAAGACTGATTCCCACTGAGCCCGTCCCCCACCACAGGGGCGCAGGGCAACTCCGCCCAAACAGAGTTGCCTGAGTAACAGTGCGGCAGGCCCCTCCCGCAGAAGACAGGCTGGGAAAACAAGAGACCAGCAGCCCTAAGGTCCCAAGAAAACAGGTGCATCTTGCTTGGGTTCTGGTCAATAATTTCGACTCTATACATTCCCTCAAACACCCATCAACAGAATGACTAGGAGGAGGAACCCCCAAAATAGAAAAGACTCAGAGATTATGACTTATGCTCCAGATTTACAAATGGATACAGATATAACCAAGATGTCAGAGATGGAATTCAGGCTAGCAATTGTGAAGACAATGGCTAGAATGGAGAAATCAATTAATGGCAACATAGAGCCACTAAGGACAGAAATGAAAGGTGAATTGGCAGAACTTAAAAATGCTATCAATGAGATCCAATCCAATCTAGATAATCTAACAGCTAGGGTAACTGAGACAGAAGAGAGAATAAGCGATCTGGAAGACAGTATAATAGATAAAAAGGGAAAAGAGGAGGCCAGGGAAAAACAACTCAGAATCCATGAAAATAGAATCAGAGAAATAAGTGACACCATGAAGCATTCCAGTGTCAGAATAATTGGAATCCCAGAGGGAGTGGAGAGAGAGAGAGGGCTAGAAGATGTATTTGAGCAAATCGTAGCTGAGAACTTCCCTAATCTGGGGAATGAAACAAACATTCGCGTCCTAGAGGCAGAGAGGACCCCTCCTAAGATCAAGAAAAACAGGCCAACACCCCGGCATGTAATAGTAAAACTTGCAAATCTTAGAACGAAGGAAACCATCTTAAGGGCAGTTAGGGGGAAGAGATTCCTTACGTACAGAAGGAGGAACATCAGAATAATGTCAGACCTATCCACAGAGACCTGGCAAGCCAGAAAGGCCTGGCAAGACATATTCAGAGTACTAAATGAGAAGAACATGCAGCCAAGAATACTTTATCTGGCAAGGCTTTCATTTAGAATGGATGGAGAGATGCAGAGCTTCCACGACCGGCAGAAGTTGAAAGAAATGTGACCACTAAGCTGGCCCTGCAAGAAATATTAAGGGGGGTTCTATAAAAGGAGAAAGACCCCAAGAGTGATCTACAACAGAAATTTACAGGGACGGTATATAAAAACAATGTCTTCACAGGCAACATGATGACAATTAATTCATATCTTTCAATAATCACTCTCAACGTGAATGGCCTAAACGCTCCCATAAAATGGCCCAGGGTTGCAGATTGGATAAACAGACAGGACCCATCCATATACTGTCTACAAGAGACTCATTTTGAACCTAAAGATACATCCAGACTGAAAGTGAAGGGATGGAGATGTATCTTCCATGCCAGCGGACCTCAAAAGAAAGCTGGGGTAGCAATTCTTATATCAGACAAATTTGATTTTAAACTAAAGTCTGTAATAAGAGACACAGAAGGACACTATATCATTCTTAAAGGGTCTATCCAACAAGAAGATCTAGCAATTGTAAATATCTATGCCCCCAACATGGGAGCAGCCATCTATATAAGCTAACTGTTAGCCAAAATAAAGAGTCATACTGATAACAATACGTTAATTGTAGGAGACCTCCATACTCCACTCTCAGCAATGGACAGATCATCTAAGTAGAAAATCAACAAGGAAACAAGAGCTTTGAATGATACATTGGACCAGATGGACCTCATAGATACTTACAGAACATTCCACCCTAAAACAACAGAATACTCATTCTTCTCGAGCGCACATGGAACTTTCTCCAGAATAGACCACATACTGGGTCACAAATCAGGTCTCAACCGATACCAAAAGATTGAGATTATTCCCTAGATATTCTCAGACCACAATGATCTAAAACTGGAACTCAATCACAGGAAAAAATTTGGCAGAAATTCAAACACTTGGAAGCTAAAGACCACTCTGCTCAAGAATGTTTGGGTCAACCAAGAAATCAAAGAAGAACTTAAACAATTCATGGAAATCAATGAGAACAAAAACACATCGGTCCAAAACCTATGGGATACTGCAAAGGCGGTCCTAAGGGGGAAATACATAGCCATCCAAGCCTCACTCAAAAAAATAGAAAAATCCCGAATTCACCAACTAACTCTACACCTTAAAGAACTAGAGAAAAAGCAACAAACGATGCCTAAGCCACCCATTAGAAGAGAAATAATTAAAATTAGAGCAGAAATCAATGAATTAGAAACCAGAAACACAGTAGATCAGATCAACAAAACTAGAAGTTGGTTCTTTGAAAGAATTAATAAGATTGATAAACCACTGGCCAGACTTATCCAAAAGAAGAAAGGACCCAAATTAATAAAATTATGAATGAAAGGGGAGAGATCACGACTAACACCAAGGAAATAGAAACAATTATTAGAAATTATTATCAACAACTATATGCCAATAAACTGAGCAATCTGAATGAAATGGAGGCCTTCCTGGAAACCTACAAGCTGCCAAGACTGAAGCAGGAAGAAATTGACAACCTGAGTAGGCCAATAACCAGTAACGAGATTGAAGCAGTGATCAAAAACGTCCCCAAAAACAAGAGTCCAGGGCCTGATGGATTCCCTGGGAGTTCTACCAAACTTTCAAAGAAGAAATAATACCTATTCTACTGAAGCTGTTTCAAAAAATAGAAACAGAAGGAAAACTTCCAGACTCATTCTATGAGGCCAGCATTACCTTAATCCCCAAACCAGGCAAAGACCCCATCAAAAAGGAGAATTTCAGACCGATATCCCTGATGAATATGGATTCCAAAATCCTCAACAAAATCCTAGCTAATAGGATCCAACAATACATTAAAAGGATCATCCACCACGACCAAGTGGGATTTAGCCCCGGGATGCAAGAGTGGTTCAACATTCGCAAATCAATCAATGTGATAGAACACATTAATAAGAGGAGGGAGAAGAACCATATGGTCCTCTCAATTGATGCAGAAAAAGCATTTGACAAAATACAACATCCTTTCCTGATTAAAACTCTCCAGAGAATAGGGATAGAGGGAACATTCCTCAAGCTCATAAAATCCATCTATGAAAAACCCACAGTGAATATCCTCAATGGGGAAAAGCTGAGAGCCTTTCCCTTAAGATCAGGAACATGTCAAGGGTGCCCACTCTCACCACTGTTGTTCAACATAGTACTAGAAGTCCTAGCAACAGCAATCAGACAACAAAAAGAAATAAAAGGTATTCAAATTGGCAAAGAAGAAGTCAAACTCTCTCTTTTCGCAGACGACATGATACTTTATGTGGAAAACCCAAAAGACTCCACCCCCAAATTACTAGAACTCATCCAGCAATTCAGTAATGTGGCAGGATACAAAATCAATGCACAGAAATCAGTTGCTTTCTTATACACTAACAACGCAATTGTAGAAAGAGAAATTAAAGAAACGATTCCATTTGCAATAGCACCAAAAACCATAAGATACCTCGGAATAAACCTGACCAAAGAGGTAAAGGATCTATACTCTAGGAACTACAAAACACTCATGAAAGAAATTAAAGAAGACACAAAAAGATGGAAAAATATTCCATGCTCATGGATCGGAAGAATAAACATTGTTAAAATGTCTATGCTACCCAGAGCAATCTATACCTTCAATGCCATCCCGATCAAAATTCCAATGACATATTTCAAAGTGCTGGAACAAACAATCCTAAAATTTGTATGGAATCAGAAAAGACCCCGAATCGCCAAGGAGATGTTGAAAAAGAAAAACAAAGCTGGGGGCATCACATTGCCCGATTTCAAGCTGTATTACAAATCAGTGATCACCAAGACAGCATGGTACTGGCACAAAAACAGACATACAGACCAATGGAACAGAATAGAGAACCCAGATATGGACCCTCAACTCTGTGGTCAAATAATCTTTGACAAAGCAGGAAAAAACATGCAATGGAAAAAAGACAGTCTCTTCAATAAATGGTGCTGGGAAAATTGGACAGCCACATGCAGAAGAATGAAACTCAACCATTCTCTAACACCACTCACAAAGATAAACTCAAAGTGGATGAAAGACCTCAATGTGAGACAGGAATCCATCCAAATCCTAGAGGAGAACATAGGCAGTAACCTCTTTGACATTGGCCACAGCAACTTCTTTCAAGATACATCTCCAAAAGCTAGTGAAACAAAAGCAAAAATGAACTTTTGGGACTGCATCAAGATAAAAAGCTTCTGCACAGCAAAGGAAACAGTCAACAAAACAAAGAGGCAACCCACAGAATGGGAGAAGATATTTGCAAATGACACTACAGATAAAGGGCTGGTATCCAAAATCTATAAAGAACTTCTCAAACTCAACACCCAAAAAACAAATAATCAAGTCAAAAAGTGGGCAGAAGAGATGAACAGACACTTCTCTGAAGAAGACATACAAATGGCTAACAGACACATGAAAAAATGTTCATCATTAGCCATCAGGGAAATCCAAATCAAAACCACACTGAGATACCACCTTACACCAGTTAGAATGGCCAAAATGGACAGGGAAAGAAACAAATGTTGGAGAGGTTGTGGAGAAAGGGGAACCCTCTTACACTGTTGGTGGGAATGCAAGTTGGTACAGCCACTTTGGAAAACAGTGTGGAGGTGCCTCAAAAATTTAAAAATAGAGCTACCTTATGACCCAGCAATTGCACTCCTGGGTATTTACCCCAAAGACACAGATGTAGTGAAAAGAAGGGCCATATGCACCCCAATGTTCATAGCAGCAATGTCCGCAATAGCCAAACTGTGGAAAGAGCCGAGATGCCCTTCAACAGATGAATGGATAAAGAAGATGTGGTCCATATATACAATGGAATATTACTCAGCCATCAGAAAAGATGAATACCCAACTTTTACATCAACATGGATGGGACTGGAGGAGATTATGCTAAGTGAAATAAGTCAAGCAGAGAATGTCAATTATCATATGGTTTCCCTTATTTGTGGAACATAAGGAATAACATGGAGGACATTAAGAGAAGGAAGGGAAAAATGGGCGGGGGGAATTGGAGGGAGAAATGAACCATGAGAGACTATGGACCTGAGAAACAAATAGGGTTTTAGAGAGGAGGGGGGATTGGTTAGCCCGGTGATGGGTATTAAGGAGGGCAAGTACTGCATGGAGCACTGGGTGTTATATGAGAACAATGGATCGTGGATCACTACATCAAAAACTAATAATGTATGGTGACTAACATAACATAATAAAATTAAAAACTCCAAAATATTAATATTTTATTATATGACATAATATATAAGAAGAGTACATCAAACTATATATAAAATTTCTGAGTTGCTTAGACACTATAGGGAAACAAAAGAAGTAGAAGGTAGCTGAGCCTTAGTGTTGATAAAAATCTACTTTGAGAGATGGTATGATGTTAACTATCTAGTCTGTAAGGAGTACATGGCTGCATTCTAACAACTTCACCCCTAAACCATGTCCCTGTTTATATAATCTTGTCTCATGATTTGGGAAAGGGTAGATTAGTTATGCGGTCTGAGATCATGTAATGTATATTATTAATTAGTATTACAGAGTTTGCCCTGTAGTCATGGACTGTTGCATACTGTACTGTTGAGAGGTTTATTCAGGGATGTGCCAGAGGGATTTCTTGCCTAGAGTTTTTCTGAAGGGAGTACCACAAACTGCATTCCATACTGTTTGTTGAACACTGATGGTAGGTGGAAAGCCTTCAGTCTTAAATCTGACATTAATTAGAAATAGACTGGAACATTTCTGAATTTGAAAAAGTTGCTCTAGGTGATTTTTAAGGACCTGTCTAGCCTGTGAGACCCATAACATAATAGAAAATAGTAGAGAGTCAAAAGAGATTGAAGTTCTCCTGCTTGAGGGGGTTGTTAAGATGACAGTAGTCCAGGGAAGATTTGTTATAGGGCAGCATTTGGAGGCTAAATAACTCTGTTTAAGTGTGACTAATTTGTCAGACTAAGATATCTTAAAGTTGTTTTGTAGCCAGATACCTTGCATTGAGCTTGACGTATAGTAGGCTTTCAGTAAAATGCTTGTTGAAAGAGTGAATGAATAACTTCAGAACTAATGTGATAGAAATCAGAATCATTTGTGGACAGTTTAGTGATAAAATCCAGGATAGTAAACATTGAGCCCTAGAAAGTAACAAAGAACTGAAGTATTCTCATGTTATGAACAGGGAACCAAGACTTTGGAATACTATAGCTGAAAAGAGAGGGAAGATCTTTTTGTAAAAGGAACAAAAAAATATTGGAAAAGTTGTACATTCAGTCTCTAATGCCCATTAGAAATTTTTAAATAATTTAGGGATATATTTGGATAAGCCCAAAATGATTACATAAAAAAAATGAAGCTTCCCTACTTCCCAGTTGAAAAACATTTGGGACAAACCACACATTAACAAATATTTTTCTTCTCAGAATTCTTCCATATCCTTGTTCTTTGTTTCTCCATCTTCACATCTCCAACCAGAGCATAGAAGTACCTTAAGTATTCTTAGCTTATTTTGTTCTTAGTTAATAAATTGATACTGACATGTTAATCTGATGCCCACTCTAATGTTTTCTGTCATTTAAATCTTGCTTTTTTGTAAATGGGATGATCAAATAGGGAGATACGGTTTCTTTTTTCTTTCTTTCTTTTTTTTTTAAGATTTTATTTGAGAGTGAGTGAGAGAATGAGCCTGAGCATGAGCGTGGGGGTGGGGCGTGGGAGGGAGAGGGAGAAGCAGGTTCCCTGCTGAGCAGGGAGTCCTGACTCAGGGCTCAGATCATGACCTGAGCTGAAGACAGATCCTTAACTGACTGAGCCACCCAGGTGCCCCACGATTTCTTTAGAATAAGGGACACTTCAGCCTGTTTGGAAGCAAGGATGGGCAGTGTAGAACTATAAAAGAAGGCTTGATTGGAGGCTGTGAAAAGACCAAGTGGCCTAGATTTGGTTATGCCGGAAGATTTCAGAAGGAAAGTTTGCAGAGATTTCTTGGTCATTGGATTGGGAGGAGGCTTGGGGCAGCTGGTAGAGCATGTGACTCTTTAAATTCAGTTAATTAACATATAGTGTATTATTAGTTTCAGAGGTGGAGTTCGGTGATTCATCAGTTTGTATAATACCCAGTGCTCATTACATCAAGCATGTGATTCCTGATCTTGGGGTTGTTCGTTTGAACCCCATGTTGGGTGTAGAGATTACTTAAAAATTAAAAAAAAAAAAAAAGATTGGGAGGGGGTTCGAGTAGTTGCATTAGTTAGGGTTCAATCAGAGAAGGAGAAGTGCTATATTATGGAATAAGGGATTTATGAAAGGAGTAAAACCTTACACAGTTATGGGAGAAACTCAGAAATCAGAGTCTGTAAGGGGGAATTGGCAGATCAAAGTGAGTCATGAGGCGTTCTGAAGCAGTGGTGCAATGGGTAAGTGAGAATGTAGATAAATCTGAGGAGTCTGGTATGCCAGGTGCTGGAGTACAGCCATAAAGTAGAGCTGGTAGAGAGTCTGTGGAAAGCTGTTGCCTCTGCATAGCTACCTCTTCTGTGTTTTTCAGTCAAGTTTTTGGTGGTGAACCTGCGGGTGCTGTTTGGTCAGCGAGGTGCAATCAGGAAGAGCTGTATGCAGAGCAGGGGAGAGCAGAAACATGGTGGAATCTGCTGGCAACTCTGTGCCTGTTTATCTAACCCTGATCTTCAGAGTAATTTCCTCCTTTGGCCAACTCTAACCTGGAGCCATATGGGAAGAGGATTCTGGGAAATGTAGTTTAAACTTAACCAAGTTGGCATAGTACAGACTGCCACAGCAGGTGAGTGTGGGGTGGGTGGGGAACTACAGTGTGGGATGTGATTGTGGTGACAGTGATACTTTATAGATCTAGGTTCATTCTACTATGAGAGCAAGTTCTTTAAATTCTCCAAGGCTTTTTCCATCTCTCTGAAATGGGGAGCTAATATCTACCTCATGGGAGTGTTCTAAAGATTAAGTGAAATGTTTGAAAGCATTTAGCAGAGTGTAAGCACAGTGCAAGCTATTATAAATAGTAGCTTTTATTAAGAGTAGTAATTAGTAGTGAGAAGGGAAAAGTATATTTTGAAAGGGGAGGGGTGAAGTGCAGGGAAGAGAGATGGATGGTGAGAAGAATAAAGTAGAAGACATGGTTCCTGTATTTGAGAATGTTGTAGTCTGGCTGCAGGGAACTCATGTAGACACATAGGTGATTTAGGAAGCTATTCTAGGAAGTAATATCCTTTAAGAAAGATGGTTCTTTGTCATGGTGAGTGGAGAGACAGCAAGTGCTGTCATTTTAGTGTAGTTTAGGTTAAGTGGTAATATATGTGAAATGCCTAGCATACATAGAGAGGATAATTATTTTCCACTTCTGTCATTTATAGAGGGAAAGATGACCAGGTGAGGACAATAGGGAAGGTTTAAACTGAGTCTCTAAAAGATGGTTTGGACAGGTAGAAAAAAGGGAGGAAGCATTTCAGACAGAAGAAATAAAAGGTGGGCATCAACAAGACATGTAGTACTTCATTAGCACAGCTCAGTACCTGTTGATTCCTACTGTTTGCTTTTGGTAATCTATTTGTAATTTCTAGAGATTGTCTCTGTTTGCTCCTGCTTGAGTCAGTTGCCTACCTCTAGGCCATCAGTTTAGTGAGGGGTGTGGGACCACACTGTGCTAGTTTGGTGACACTCAGTAATTCAGTGGGTGATTGGAGGTGGGGATGGTCAAAGGGACAAGTTTCCAGAAGGCCACTATGATGGCTAAATAACTTCAGTCACTCCCTTTGTTGTAGTTGTTTCCTATTATAATTCTACCTTGCCCCCCCCCCTTTTTTTTTTCCTTAGCACAAGCAGGGTGGGAGTGGTGGGGTGGGCAGGGAGGGGTAGAGAGAGAGGGGGAGAGAGAATCTTAACACAGAGCTCAACGCGGGGCTTGATCTCAGGACCCTGAGATCATGACCTGAGCCGAAACTAGGAGTCTGGATGCTTAACTGACTGAGCCACCCAGGCGCCCAGTAATTCTACCTTGTCCTCTTCAGTTCCTCGAATTAAGCATTTTAATCTTGTTTCATACAATTAATATTTGTTTAGGTTTACCACATTTGCCAGGTTTTTTTTTTTTGGCTAGCATTTGTTCTCCTGGAATCACTTTCTTTTTTCTTGAAGTATATCCTTTAGAAGTTCCTTAATTAAGGATCTTTTGGTGGTAAATTATAATTGTCAGAAATCTTTAGCTCTTGTTCTTGAATAATATTTTAGTTGTACATGAAAATCTAAATTGGCAGTTATTTTTCCCTCGCATTTTGAAGATACTATTCCATTTAGTTTTCTGCCATATAATCGGACATAAAGGGCTGTATGGATGTTTTATTAGTGATAATGTATTTTATTGTGTTGTTAGTATATAATTGACTTTTGAATGGAAATATTTGTGTTGGTTTTCTTTTTCTTACTATTTTAATTTAAAAATTCACCGAGTAATGGGGTGCTTGGGTGGCTCAATTGGTTGGGTGTCCAGCTCTTGGTTTCAGCTCAGGTCATGATCTCAGGGTCAGGGGATTGAGCCCAATGATGGGCTCCAGGCTCGGTGGTGAGTTGGCTTGGGATTCTTTTCCTCTGGTTCTCCCTTTGCCCCTCTCCTGCACGTGCACTCTCTCTCAAATAAATAAATAATTTTTTTTAAAGATTTGTTTATTTGAGGGGCGCCTGGGTGGCTCAGTCGGTTAAGCGGCTGACTTCGGCTCAGGTCATGATCCTGGGGTCCTGGGATCGAGCCCCACGTCCGGCTCCCTGCTCAGTGGGGAGCCTGCTTCTCCCTCTCCCTCTGCCTGCCGCTCTGCCTACTTGTGCTCTCTATCTCTCTGTCAAATAAATAAATAAAAATCTTAAAAAAAAAAAAAAGATTAAAAAAAAAAAGATTTGTTTATTTGAGAGAGAGAGATTGAGAGAGTGTGTGAGCATGCAAGTGAGGGTGGGGCAGAGGGAGAGGAGAGAGAATCCTGAGCAGACTCTGGCTGAGTGTGGAGCCTGACCTGGGGCTTGATCTTGCAACCCACAATATCACAACCTGAGCCAAAACCAAGAGTATGTTGCCCAGCTGACTGAGCCACCCAGGCACCCCTAAATAAATCTTAAAAAAAAAAATTCACTGAATATTTATTGAAAATCTTAGGAATATCAAAGGGATGAGTAAAATAAGCCTTTAAGCAATTTGTATTATAGTTTTATAATACACAGTTGTTCACATGCAGTTTCTAAAATTTTTCACATGCACAGTTTCTAAACTTGTTTACATGCACAGTTTCTAAAATTTTTGACTACCTTCTCTGTTTTAGCACTGAAGATAGATAAACTGGTCATTATTTCTATAATTCTAGAGCTTCATTTTGGTGAAAGGGAGGCATACACTTTAGGGTGACTATACAACTTATTATCCAAAGTATGCTACTTTTAAAGATTTTTTATTTATTTATTTGAGAGACAGAGAATGAGAGACAGAGAGCACGAGAGGGAAGGGGATCAGAGGGAGAAGCAGACCCCCCGCTGAGCAGGGAGCCCGATGCGGGACTCGATCCCGGGACTCCAGGATCATGACCTGAGCTGAAGGCAGTCGCTTAACCAACTGAGCCACCCAGGCGCCCCAAAGTATGCTACTTTTGAGAGTGAAAGGAGACTGTCTTTTTTTTTTTTTTTAAGATTTTATTTATTTATTTGACAGAGAGAGAGCACAAGTAGGCAGAGTGGTAGACAGAGGGAGAAGGAGAAGCAGGCTCCCTGCTGAGCAGGGAGCCCGATGTGGGGCTCGATCCCAGGACCCTGGGATCGTGACCTGAGCCGAAGGCAGACGCTTAACGACTGAGCCACCTAGGCGCCCCGAAAGGAGACTGTCTTAATAATTATCCTGGGACCACAGAAATAATCTGGGACTGTCCTTAGCAAACTGGGACATATGGTTTACCCTACCTATGTGCAGATGAGTTACAGGAAATATGTTACAGGAAATATGTACAAAGTACCATGAGAACATTATAAATAATACAATATTATAAAATACAAAAATAATATTTGTAGGGGTGCCTGGGTGGCTCGGTGGGTTGAGCGTCTGCCTTCGGCTTAGGTCATGATCCTGGGGTCCTGGGATCGAGCCCTGCATCGGGCTCCCTGTTCGTGGGGAGCCTTCTTCTCCCTCTCCTCCCCATTCATGCTCTTTCTTGCTATCTCTCTCTCTCTCTTTCAAATAAATAAATAAAATCTTTAAAAAAAAATATTGAATACAAAAGTATAAGTAGTAGTATGTAAATATCCAAATACTGAAGCAATATTTAATTAATGATAGCTGTAATACTTCTGATTTCCTAGGAATGAAGCATACCTAGATGTCAGCTTAACCTAATGAAAATATGACAAAAGCCACAGTTGACAAAAAATTTTAAGAAATCTCTAATTGGATACATAGGAGACCATGCCCAGAAATGAAAGAAAATGGGGTGCAAAGTGCTCATAGTGGCAATTAAGTTAACTAGAGAAGGTTTTCTGAATAAATTGTTCTGAGATGGATATTAGGAGTAAGAATTCCTAGAGAGGAGGGAGAGATGGGCATTCAGGGGACAGGCAGAAGCCAAGGACCAGGGGGTGGGATCTGTTAAATCATTTGGGAAAGGCAGGTAGGTTGGATTGACTAAGACAGATGTGTGCTGTGTCATGTTGTGGTTGTAAGGAGAGTAAGATTTGATATTTGTTTATTTAAGGTATTGTTAGTGGGCTTGCCATGTAGAAAGTGCTTTTAGGTCCTGTGGGAGATAGAAAGATATGTAAGTAATATTTCTTGTCCTTAAGGAGCTTGTTATAATGAAGACAGCCAGGTGCCCACATACAGTCTTTTTACAAAGCATGAAATGAAAGGGATTATGGGAATTAATTTGATGAAAATATCTAGCCTTGGGGTTTTATGTTGGAGTTTGAGGTTCTGGCAATATATACTGACTTCAGAGTTCTGACAGAGAAGTACTATGCTTGATATTATTTGGGATTTTTGATACGATAAGCAGCAAAGTGTTCTGCCTATCAGCAGAATGAGTATGTTCAATATAATCCTATTTTGACCATAACCCTGGTCATGATTTTATTACACCAGTATTAAAGTATAAGTATTTGCCTTTCTAAGCTTTGGAAAGATTTTGGAATTTTAAAAAGACATTTCATCATTTTCATAATTCAGGTGATCAGTGAGGGGAGCATACACAGTAGGCATGTATTAAATATTGGTTGAACAAATAAACAAATGAGAGACAATATAATGTAGCATGTAAAAATGGATTCTAAACAAGATTGTCTGGGCTCCGATGCTGAACTTAGTAAATGTTAGCTGTTGTTATTTTTTGGGTGTTCACTATGCTCTGGTATTGTTCTTTTTTTTTAAAGATTTTATTTATTTATTTGACAGAGAGAGACACAGTGAGAGAGGGAACACAAGCAGGGGGAGTGGGAGAGGGAGAAGCAGGCTCCCTGCCGAGCAGGGAGCCCGATGCGGGGCTCGATCCCAGGACACTGGGATCATGACCTGAGCCGAGGGCAGGCGCTTAACGACTGAGCCACCTAGGCGCCCCACTCTGGTATTGTTCTAATAAGTGCCTTATAAATACTTGATTCAAAACTTATAGTAATCATATGAAGTGGGTACAGTTACTTTCCCCAGTTTACATTTAAGGAAATGGGCACTGAGAGCCATTATTATTATTTTGTCAGTGAACCATTGAATAATGTTTTTGGAAAATCATTTATTAGTCTTTTTTTTCTAGTGCCTGATAGAAATATCAGGGAATGACAGCCAGGATGCAAATATCTTATCTACATCAGCCTATAGTGATTTGAGAGTTTTTGGGGAAAAAAAAAAATTGTCTTCAGAGTTTTTGAAAACTTGCAATTAGGATATATCTGACCAATGATGGCAATTTTTATTTTTTAGAGTCAGAATTCATTTATAGTCTGACAAAGGGGCTACCAGTCTGAGTAATATTTCTAAAAATCAGACGAGGGGTATCTGTAAGGTAGTGAGATTCCTGGTATGACATAAATTGGCTTAATCATGGTCAGCGTTGCAGTGTTTGTAGTGTTATAGAATAAAATTTTTGTAGCTTGATAGAGATATTGACATAAACTGCACATTTAAAATATGTAATTTAGTAAATTTAGACATATGTATATACGTGTGAAACTGTCACCCTTATTAAGATTGTGAATGTATCCATCACGCCCAAAAGTTTTTCATTAGAGTATTGATTTAAGAGCTACTCTCTTTAAGATAATCTAATGCAGGAAAAAAATTAAGATTCATACACATTTAAAATTTCCTAGTATTCTCAGTATGGTTTAGGAAGTAAGAGAAAAAAATTTAAGTATATCAAATTAACAAATGTTTATATAATTATTACCTTATGCCAGGCCCCTCTAAGCACTTTATAAACATTAACTTGTTTAATTCCTATGGCAATCCAGTGATGGTATTATACCCAGTATACCAATAAAAATCTTTGTATTACAGATAGGGAAACTAAGAGAGATTGAGTCATTTGCCTAACGTCACAACGCTAGTGAGTGGCAGATGCAGATTTCAAACCCAGGGAATTTGGCTTTGAAGTCTGAGCTCTTAACCACTATCCTTGCTGTTTTTTTTTTTTTTTTCCCCTTCCTCCCTCCCTTCCTTTCTTCCTTTCTTTTTGTAGTTTTGTTTTTATTTAAATTCCAGTTAGTTAACATACAGTGTAATATTAGTTTCAGGAGTAGAGTTTAGTGATTCATCACTTACATACAACACTCAGTGCTCATCAAAACAAGTGTCCTTAGAGCGCCTGGATGGCTCAGTCAGTTAAGTGTCTGCCTTGGGCTCAGGTCATGATTCCGGGATCTTGAGATTGAGCCCTGCATAGGACTCCTTGCTCAGCGGGGGCCTGCTTCTCCCTCCACCCCTCCCCGCTACTTTGATCTCTCTCACACGCTCTCTCAAACAAATAAGTAAGTAAAATCTTAAAAAAAAAAAGTGTCCTTAATACCCATTAAACATTTAACCCATCCCCCTGCCCACCTTCCCTCCAGCATCTCTCACTTCGTTCTCTATTAAGTTAAGAGTCTCTTTAATGGTTTGCCTCTCTCCTCTTTTTCTCCTATATTCATCTGTTTTGTTTCTTAAATTCCACATGAGTGAAATCATATGGTATTTGTCTTTCTCTGACTTAGTTTGCTTAGCATAATACTCTCTAGCTTCAGCCACATAATTTCAAATGGCAAGATTTTTTTTTATGGCTGAGTAACATTCCATTGTGTGTGTGTGTGTACACAGTATATATATATTATACCACCCTTTATCCATTCATCAGTCAGTTCAGTCAGTGGACATTCAGGCTCTTTCTATACTTTGGCTATTGTTGATAATGCTGCTGTAAACATTGGGTTGCATGTACCCCTTCTAATCTGTATTTTTGTATCCTTTGGGTAAATACCTAGTAGTGCAGTTCCTGGATCCTAGGGCAGTTCTAGTTTTAATTTTTTTGAGGAACCTCCATAGTGTTTCCCTAGAGTGGCTGCACCAGTTTGCATTCCCACCAACAGTGTAAGAGGGTTCCCCTTTCTCCACATCCTTGCCAACATCTGTTGTTTCCTGTGTTGTTAATTTTAGCCATTCTGACAGGTGTGAGGTGGTATCTCATTGTAGTTTTGTATTTCCCTGATGATGAGTGATGTTGAGTATCTTTTATGTTTCTGTTAGCCATCTGTATGTCTTCTTTGGAAAAATGTCTGTTCTTCTGCCCATTTTTAAACTGGAGTATTTGCTTTTTGGGTGTTGACTTTGATCAGTTCTATAAGATTTTGGATGCTAACCCTTTATCAGATAAGTCATTTGCAAATATCTTCTCCCATTCCAGAGCTGGCCTTTTAGTTTTGTTGTTTCCTTTGCTGTGCTTTTTATGCTGATTGTAGTCCCAATAGTTTATTTTTGCTTTTGTTTCCCTTGACTCAGGAGACATACCTAGTAAGAAGTTGCTGCAGCCGATGTCAAAGAGGTTCCTGCCTGTGTCCTCTAGGATTTTGATGGTTTCCTATCTCACATTTAGGTCTTTCATCCATTTTGAATTTATTTTTGTGTATGATATAAGAATGTGGTCTAATTTCATTCTTTTGGCAATTTCATTTCCCAACACCATTTGTTGAAGAGACTTTTTTCCATTGAATATTCTTTCCTGTTTTGTCGAAGATTAGTTGACCATAGAGTTTTGGCTCCACTTCTGGTTTTTCTAGTCTGTTCCATTGATCTCTGCTGTTTTTATTTTTGTAGGGAGCATGACCCACTGAGAGATTAAATGTGGATGAGTATGAAGTAATGTTAGAGATGACAAATATATTCAGTTTTTATATAATACTTTAAAAAGAAAAATCAGGGGTGCCTGGGTGGCTCAGTCATTTAAGCGTCTGACTTTGGCTGAGGTAATGATCTCAGGGTCCTGGGATTGAGCCCCATGCCAGGCTCCCCACTCTGCAGGACGTCTGCTTGTTCCTCTCCCTCTGCCCCTCCCTCTACCTGTGTGCGCATGCTCTCTTTCAAATAAAATCTTAAAAAAACATTTAAAAAGGAGAAAAATCAGAATTTGCTAATTTCATAAAAATTGATACTCTGCATTCTGAATGGCCAGGTTTTGCATTCAGATCCCTATGTGATTCTAAAACATTCTACTGTAATACTCTGCTTCCCAAGGAGATGTGAAAACTCATATTTGATTTGCCAAATAAACTACATATTCTTTTGAAATATGAATTCAAGAAATGATAAAACATTTTAACTAAAAAATCCTTCAGAACTTGTTAAGAGGAAGGAAGCAAATCCTAAATATAATAACTATCCTGTCAACAGGGATCGCTCGATGGAAATTAGACTTTATCTTTTAAGGATGTGCAGGCATGTTTACAAATGATTACCATTGTATATGAGGTGTGATCATTCAACCAATTTGAGATTACATATGAGTTGTGGCTAATAAATTATCGTTAAGAATTAACCATTTATTGCATCTAGGTAAATACTGTTTTCTTTAATCGTTCTGGGAGACTATTGTCATATTGTTTAAATGTTTTGGGAACACTTTTAAAATTCTCTTTAAATTTGAATTTTTATGGTTTCGAGTAGATTCTATGGTACAAAGTTTAAAAAATATGAAAAGATACACAGTGAAAGTCTTTCTCCCCAGCCATTCCATTCTTCTTAACCAGAGGTGACCAGTATTACTAAGGAAAATCCATCATATTGTCTTCAGGGGCGCCTGAGTGGCTCAGTCAGTTAAGCGGCTGCCTTTGGCTTAGGTCCTGAAAGCCCCACATGGGGTTTCCTGCTCAGTGGGGAGCCTGCTTCTCCCTCTCCACCCCCCCCCACCCCCGCTTGTGCTCTCTCGCTCTCTCTCAATAAATAAATAAAATCTTAAAAAAAAAATTGTCTTCAGAGTTTTTGAAAACTTGCAATTAGGATATATCTGACCAATGATGGCAAATTTTATTTTTTAGGATCAGAATTCATTTGTAGTCTGGCAAATAAAGGAGCTACCAGTCTGAGTAATATTTCTTAAAAATCAGACGAGGGGTATCTGTAAGGTAGTGAGATTCCTGGTATGACATAAATTGGCTTAATCATGGTCAACGTTGCAGTGCTTGTAGTGTTATAGAATAAAATTTTTGTAGCTTGATAGAGATATTGACATAAACTGCATATTTAAAATATATAATTTGGTAAATTTAGACATATGTATATACCTGTGGAACTGTCACCCTTATTAAGATTGTGAATGTATCCATCACTCCCAAAAGTTTTTCTTCTTTTTTTTTAAATATTTTTTTTATTCTTTTAAGATTTTATTTGTCAAAGAGAGAGCACAAGCAGGGGGAGTGGCAGGCAGAGGGAGAAGCAGGCTCCTGCCTGAATAAGGAGCCCAATGCGGGACTTGATCCCAGGACTCTGGGATCATGACCCGAGCCAAAAAGGTAGACGCTTAACCGACTGAGCCACCCAGGCGTCCCACCCCCAAAAGTTTCTTCATGCCTTTTTGTAATCCCATTACTATCTTGCTTCTATCCATTATCCCTAGGTAACCAGGGATATGCTTTTTGTCACTGTAAATTAACTATTCACTTGGTGATGGACATTTGAGTTTCCAGTTTGGGGCTATTACACATAAAGTTGCTGTGAACATTTTTGTAGACATATGCTTCCTGGTTTTTTTTTTTTTTTTTTTTGAGTAAATACCATTTCTTTTTAAGAATTTTTTCCATTTGAGAGAGAGAGAGCATGAGAGAGAGAGACAGCATAAACAGTGGGGAGGGGCACAGGGAGAGGGAGAAGCAGACTCCCTGCCAAGCAGGGAGGCCGACATGGGACTGGATCCCAGGACCCCAGGATCATGACCCAAGCAAAGGCAGACTTGAACCGACTGAGCCACCCAGTAAATACCATTTCTCGAATGGAAGGGGTGGGTTGTAGCAAATTGCCAAACTCTTTTCTAAAGGGGTTGTACCGTTTGACATTCTTACTGGCAACGTGAACGTTTTAGTTGCACAACATCCTTGTCAGCACTTTAGATTGCCCATTCCTTTGAATCTCAATGTGGTTTTTCTCCCTGCCTTCTTTCCAAAGATGGAAAGGAGGGAATTTTACCTTTTTTTTTTTTTTTTGGACCAGTTTTAGGTTTACAGAAAAATTGAGGGTAAAGTACAGAGTTCCCACATACTCTCTTACCCCCTCCTAGTTCTCCAATTTATTAACATCTTGCGTTAGTGTGACACATTTGTTATAATCGATGAGCCTATATTGATAACATTATTATTAATTAAAGTCCGTAGTTTACATTAGGGTTCACTCTCTGTGTTGAATATTTTGTTTACACGTACTTACCGTTATTACAATATTATGCTGTAATGTGAACAGTTTCACTGCCCTATAAATCTGTGGTTCACCTATTCATCCCTTCCTCCTGTCTCTTGATCCCAGGCTCCTGTGATTGAGCCCTGCATTGGGCTCCTTGCTCAGTGGGGACCCTGCTTCTCCCTCTCCCTCTCCCTCTGCCTGCCGCTCCCCCTGCTTGTTCTCTTTCTCACTCTCTCTGTCAAATAAATAAAAAATCTTAAAAAAAAAAAAGAAAATGAAATCTTTACCAAACTCAAGGTCGCAAAATTTTTTTCTAGTATTTTTGTAGTTTTAGCTCTTATATTCAGATGTATGATCCATTCTGAATTAATTTTTGTATATGAGATAAGGGGGGAGGTATCCAATTGTTCTGCCACCATTTATCGATAAGATTTTTCTTTCCCCGTTGAATAACTCTCTAACACCTTGTCATTGAGCTGTAATTCACATATACAGTTCACCTATTTGAAGTGTATAATTCATTGGTTTTTAGTAATATTTACAGAGCTGTGCAACCAGAATTGCAATCAATTTTATAACATTTTTATCACAACAAAAAGATACTTTGTACCCTTTCACCGTCACCCCCATCCTCTTATCTTCCTAGCCCTGGGCAAACACTTTCTGGCTCTATAGATTTGCCTATTCTGGACGTTTCATAAGTGAAATTGTATAATTTGTGGTCTTTTATGATTGGTTTCTTTCACTTAGTGTAATGTTTTCAGGGTTCATCCATGTTGTCTGATGTATCAGTATTTCATTTCTTTTTATGGCTGAAATATACTCCATTTTGTGGATATAGCACTTTTGTTTATTCATTCATCAGTTGAGGGACATTTGGGTTGGAACATTTACTTACAAGTTTTTGTATGAACATATGTTTTCAGTTCTCTGCGGTAGTAATTGCTGGACCCTATGTTAAAGCTTTTGATGAGGAACTGGTGGACTCTTTTCCAAAGTGACTGCACCAATTTAAATTTCTGCCAGAAGTATGTGAAGATTGCAGTTTTTGCACATCCTGGTCAACACTTGTTACTGTTTTTTATGATAACCATCCTCGGGTATGTGAAGTGGCATCTCATTGTATTTTGATTTGCTCTTCCCTGAGAGCTAGTGATGTTGAGCATATTTTCGTATATTTATTGGCCATATCTGTAACTTCTTCAGAGAAATACCTATTCAGATCCTTTGCACATTAAAAAAGTGGGTTGTCTTTTTATTAGTGAATTGTAAGAGTTCTTTATATATTCTAGATACAAGTCCTTTATTATATATATGCTTTGCAAATTTTTTTCCCTTTCTGTGGATTTTCTTTCTACTTTTAAAAAATCTGTTTATTTTAGGTGTTTTGGAGGAGAGTTATGTTTCCTAATCAGTTTTTTCAATAAGAGATGTTTATTTAGAATGTTAAGCCAGTTTTAATTAAATACATTAACTCTACTGTAAAAGTTAAAATTTTATCAGTAAAATTTAAAAAATACCTCTGTAGGAGATGGCATAACATTGTAATAAAGAATAACGATGTAGAGTCAAAACAAATGGGGTTTGATTTCAGCTTCTTTACTGATAGCTGCAGGACCCTGGGGTGTGCACTGTAAGCATTAAACATCTCTGTTTTCTTTTTGTTGCTTCCTTATTTTTTATTGAGTTATGGACATAAAACATTATATTAGTTTCAGATGTACAACTTAATGATTTGATATTTGTATATATTGTGAAATGATCACAATAAATCTAGTTAACATCCATCAACACACAGTTACATTTTTTTTTTTTCTGGTGATAGGCACTTTTAAGATCTAGTCTCAGCAACTTTCAAATATACAATGCAGTATTAACTATGGTCACTATGCTGTACATTACATCCCCAGGACTTATTTATTTTATAACTGAAATTTTGTACTTTTTGACCACTCTTACTCATTTCACTCACCCTTCAACTTACAGCCTCCAGCATCCACCAGTCTGTTTTCTGTATTTATGAGCTTGGTTTTTTGTTTTTTTTTCTTCCTTTGGATTTTGTAGATTCCACATATAGGTGAGATCATATGTATTTGTCCTTCTCTGACCTGTTTCATTTAAGATAATGCCCTCAGGGTCCATCTGTGGTGTTGCAAATGGCAAGCTTTCATTCTTTTAAATGACTGAGCAATATTCCTGTGTGTGTGTGTGTGTGTGTGTGTGTGTGTGTGTGTGTGTGTGTGT
>NC_058405.1:84660935-84828302 GCF_002201575.2 Neomonachus schauinslandi
TGTGTGTGTGTGTGTGTGTGTGTGTGTGTGTGTGTGTGTGTGTGTGTGAGACATCTTCTTTATCCATTCAGCAATCTATGGACACTTAGGTTGCTTCCGTGTCTTCGCTATTACAAGTAAATAATGCTGTAATGGACGTAGGGATGCATATATTTTTTCAAGTTAATGTTTTTATTTTCTTCAGGTAAATCTCCAGAAGTAGAATTATGGGATCATATGGTATTTCCAGTTTTACATTTTTTGAAGAACTTCATATTGTTTCCCATAATGGCCATACCAGTTTACATGTTTAGATTCCCATCAACAGTACACCAAGGTTCCTTTTCTCCACATCCTTGCCAACACTTGTTATTTTTTGTCTACTTGATGATAGCCATTCTGACAGGTGTGAGTTAATACCTCATTGTGGTTTTGATTTGCATTTTCCTGATTAGTAATGTTGAGCATCTTTTCATGTGTCTGTTGGCCATCTGTATTTCTTTTTTGGAAAATGTTCACTCATATTTATGAGGTCCTTACATATTTTGGATATTAGTCCTTTATCAGATACATGATTTGCAAATATTTCTCATTTGGTAGGTTGCCTTTTCATTTTGTTGGTTTCCTTTGCTGTGCATCTTTTCACTTACTTGATGGTATCCATTGGAACACAAAGGTCTTTACTTCTGATGAAATCTTTACCTATTTTTTCATTTGTTGCTTGTACTTTTGGTGTCATGTCTAAGAAACCGTTACTTAGCCCAAGGTCATAAAGATTTAGTGCTATTTTTTTTTTTCCTGAGAATTTTCCAGGTTTAGCTCTTACATGTCTGTCTTTGATCCATTTTGAGTTAATTTTTTGTATATGGTAAAGAAAGGGCTTAACTTCATTCTTCTGTATGTGGCTATCTAGTTGTCCCAGCACCGTTTGTTGAAAAGACTATTCTTTTCTCATTGAGTCATTTAGACCCCTTTGTCATTTACCTTGTTTTTGATCTTGAGGAAAGCATTCAGTCTTTCATCAGTAAAAAAGATTTTGACTGTTTTTCCTAGATGCCTTTATCAGGTTGAGGAAGGGTCCTTTTATTCTTTGATAGGAACCTTTTTTTTTTTTTTTTTAAATCAGGAATGGGTGTTCAGTTTTGTCAAATGCATTTTTCTGTGTCTGTTGAGATGATGGTTTTTCTTTTCTTAGTTTGCTAATATAGTGAATTACATTGATTTATTTTCCAGTGTAAACCAATTCTGCATTCCTGGAATAAATATTACTTGTCTTGATATATTATTCTTTTCAAGTGTTCCTGGATCCAGTTTGCTAAAATTTAGTTATGTATTTTTGTGTCTATGGTAATGAGGTATATTGGTGTCTCAGTTTTTTTATTTTATGTCTTTTATTTTATTTTTTAAAAGATTTTATTTATTTTAGGGAGAGAGAGAGAAAATGAGAGAAGGAACACAGGCGGGGGGGAGGAGAAGGAGGAGAAGGACAAGCAGTCTCCACGCTGAGCGCAGAGCCCGATGTGGGGCTTGATCCCATGACCTGGAGACCATGACCTGAGCCGAAATCAAGAGTTGGACACTCAACCAACTGAGCCATCCAGGCACCCCCACATTTACCTTTTTAAAGAGATTTTTTTTTAAAGGTTTTATTTATTTGTGAGAGAGAGAGAGCACAAACAGGGGCAAGTGGCAGGCAGAGGGAGAAGCAGGCTTCCTGCTGAGCAAGGAGCCTGATGTGGGACTTGATCCCAGGACTCCAGGATCATGATCTGAGCCGAAGGCAGACGTTTAACCATCTGAGCCACCCAGGCACCCCTTAAAGAGATTTTTAAAATAGGAAAAACATTTCTTGTATGTATATCTACATATTTGCCATTTCCTGTACTCTTCATTTCTCTGTGTTGTGCCTCACTTATATTTGATGGCATTATCCTTCTCCCTGAATGACTCCCTTTAACTTTTTTTTGTCTTTTGGAGCAGATCTTGTGAAGATTTCCTTCAGCTTTAAAAAAAAAAAAAAAATCTGTAAAAGGCTTTTTTTTTCCCCCCCTTTATTTTTGAAAGGTATGTTTTTGGGTCTAGAATTCTAGGTTGACGGTTTCTTTGTTTTTTCAGGACAGATGGTCCCTTACTTGTAATGGTTCCACCTAATGATATTTTGACTTTATGGGTAGTTTGAAAATGGTATACATTCAGTAGAAACTGTCCTTTGATATTTGAATTTTTATATTTTCCCAGGCTAGCGATATGTGGTACAACAAATACTCTCTTGATACTGGTCAGCCAGCCACAACGCCTGGTCAGCCACACGACTATGAGGGAAGGCAACCAATACACTCACAACCATTGTGTATTTATGCAGCCATTCTGGTTTTCACTTTCAGTACATTATTTAATAAATTACCTGAGATATGCAGCACTTTTTTTTTTTTATAAAATAGGCTTCATGTTAGATGATTTTATCAAACTGTAGGCTAATATAAGTATTCTGAGTATATGTGAGGGAGGCTATACCAAGCTACATTGTTCGGTAGGTTAGGTATATTAAATGCATTTTTGACTTACAGTGTTTTCAACTTACGATGGATTTATAGGAACATAACCCCATTGTAAGATGAGGATGATCTTGTATTTTAAAGATGTTGTTCCCCCGTCTTCTGGTTTACATTGTTTTTTTTTTTTTTTAAGATTTTATTTATTTATTTGTCAGAGAGAGAGAGAACACAAGCATGGAGGAGGGGCAGAGGCAGAGGGAGAAGCAGACCCCCAGCTGAGCAGGGAGCCCAATGCAGGACTTGATCCCAGGACCCTGAGATCATGACCTGAGCTGAAGGCAGAAGCTTAACTGACTGAGCCACCCAGGCATCCCTGGCTTACATTGTTCTTGTTGAGAAGTCCGCTGTCATCATTATTGTTTCCATGTATATAATGTGTCTTTTAAGTAATTTGATTGTGATTTACTTTGGTATAGTATTCTTCATATTTCTTGTACACACAGTTTTGGAATGGTTTAGATATTTCTTCAAATATACTTTCCATCTAGCCCTGTTCTCATTTCAGGATATTGCTTACATGTTTATTAGGCTGCTTCAATTTTTTTTTTTAGCATTAATTGATGTTCTCTCCATTTTTTCCCCACTCTTTTTACTTTTTCATTTTTTAAATCACTTTTTGGTTATGTGTTCACTAATTTTTTTTTTCCGCTGTTTGATTTACTGTTGTTAATCCTATTCACTGTATTTTTTGGTCTTAAACATTATATTTTTCATCTATAAAAATTCCGTTAAAAAATAATCTTCTCGGGGTGCCTGGGTGGCTCAGTTAAGCATCCAACTCTTGATTTGGGCTTAGTCATGATCTCAGTGTTGTGGGATTGAGCCTCACAGTGTGCTCTGTGCTCAGTGGAGGGTCTGCTTGACATTCTCTCCCTCTCCCTCTGCCCCTCCCCTCACTCATGCATGTGAGCTCTCTCTAAAGTAAATAAATCTTAAACACATAAATAAGTAGTTATCTTCCTTGTGTGTACTTAACATCTTTTCTCTACTTGAACATATGGTATGTAGCTATGACAACTGTTTTAATGACTTTGTTTCTGGGTCTGTATTGATTGAATCATGTTTTTCTCCTTTTCATACTTGGTACTTTGTGATTTGATACCACAAATTATGAATTTTACCTTCTTGGGCCCTGCAGTTTTGTGTTCTTACAAATATTCTTTGTTCTGGGATTTAGGTAAGTTACTTAGAAACAGATCCTTTTGTATTTTGTTTTTAACTTTTAAGCTTGTTAGGCGGAACCAGAGCAGCAATTAGTCCATCACAAAATTTTTTCCATTGTTGAGGCCAAACCCTTTAGAATACTTTTTATCCAGTGCCCTGTAAATTATAAGGTTTTCCAGTCTGACACTCTGACAGTTTTATGAGGGAATCCCATATGTAAATGGTAAAATCAGGGAGTAATTGCCCAGAGCCTCATCTTCTCAATATCTCAGTATATCAGGGAATATATTTGGTTGTGTGTAATAAATACAAAGGTTTACCAAATTAATTTTTTGATATAATCAGTCTGGAGACTGAGGGAAATAAGTCAGTGCCCTTTTTAGCTTATTGCTTGCCATCCTTAGCATATGGCCCTGGATGGAAATTTCCGATTATTTTCTGTAATTTGAAATGTGAAGGTGAGCTATAGATTGGAGATAAAGATTTGAGGGTTATTAGCTTATAGGTAGTGGTTGTTGTAATCAGAGGAAAAGATGTTGCTCCAAGAGAGCCAATAGAATGAAAAGAGCGATAGTGTGAGAATCAGACCTCAAATAACACTGATATTTAACATCCAGATAATGGAGGAAGGGATTCTAAAGAAGACAGGTGAGATGTGGGGGGTGGGGTAGGAGATGGAGAATCATGAGAGTGTATTGCTGTGAATATCTATGTTTTCAGCTACCAGCATCTAAATAGCTTTTTTTTTTTTTTTAGGATTTTTATTTATTTGAGAGCAAGAGAGAGTGAGTGAGAGAGAGAGAGAAGAGCATGGGCAGAGGGGAGGGGCAGAAGGAGCAGCAGACTCCCCACTGAGCAGGGAGCCTGATGCAGGACTTGATTCCAGGACCCTGGGATCATGACCTGAGCCTAAGGCGGATGTTTAACTGACTGAGCCTCCCAGGTGCTGCAGCCTTCTTTTTTTGAGAGGAGTCATCCAGCAGTGTCATTTAATGTAACCTTTACTGTAGTAGAACCTAATGGCAAGAGGTAGGGAAGTCAGTTATATCTCAGTAAAACCAGGGTGGGGGAGGTACAGATTGGGAAGACAAGATTATATATGGGTATGTAACCCCTGGCAAGGACTGTTGATCTTATTCAAGATTTGATGAGAAACTACTGAAAAGTTCTGAGCAGAGAGAGAATTAACGTGCTCTGACTTTATTTTTTCCTCTGTTTTGTTTTTTAATTAAGACCTTTTCTTAGAGCAATTTTAGTTCCACAGCCAAATTAAAGGGAAAGTACAGAGATTTCACACATACTTTCTGCCCCTCACCCCCTTATGCATAGACTCTTCCATTATCAACATCTCCCACCAGTGTGGTACTTTTGTTACAATTGATGAACCTAGACTGATACCTCATAATCACCCAAGTTCATAGTTTACATTAGGGATTACTCCTAGTATTATATATTCTCTGGGTTTGGACAAGTACATAACGACTTGTGTCCATTTTGATGGCTCCTCTTACACATCTCTCTTCCTGCCCGTCCTCTTCCAACCCCTGGCAACCACTGATTTTTCTTTTTCTATTTTTTTTTGGTCACCAGTGACTTTTTTACTGTCTTCAGAGTTCTGTTTTTTTTCAGAATATCATACAGTTGGACTCATATAGTAGTCTTTTAGATTGGGGTCTTTCACTTAGTAATACAGATTTAAGATTTCTTCATGTCTTTTCACAGCTTGATAGGTCATTTCTTTTAACACTGAATAATATTTGATTGTCTGAATGTGTTACAATTTGTTACCCACTGGCTTTTATCCACTGCTGTATGGGAAATAAATTGTATGAGTGCTTGGGGTGAAAACAGCCTGGTTAGATAGGAAGCTTTTGCAGTAATTTGTAAGGAGGTAATCATGGGTTGGAATGGAATGATGGTGGCAGAGATACATATTTTTAAGGAAAAGCTAACAGGATTTGGAATGTAGAGTGAGAGAATGATAGGAATTAAGGATATTCCAAGATTTTTGTCTTGAGCAACTGGAAAAATAGAGGGTTTTAAATTTTTTTTCCTGTTTTTGATGAGATGGAGAAGACTGTGAATGAATAGGTAATATTTATGTTTTTTCAACTTTGTTCTTGGTTTGAATTTTTTTTCTTTAGAAATAACCTTAAGTTCTAGAAGTTGCAAAAATGGTTATAAAGAAGTTTCTTTTCTGATCATTTGAGAGTGAGTTGCCAACATATGAGGCCTCATCACTGTAGAATACTAGTTTGTAATTGCTATCAACAAAGTCATTTTCTTACATATCCAGGATACATCCATCAAAATCAGAAAGTTAACATTGATAGGGTGCCTGGGTGGCTCAGTCGGTTAAGCGTCTGCCTTCGGCTCAGGTCATGATCCCAGGGTCCTGGGATCGAGTCCCACATCGGGCTCCCTGCTCTGCGGGGAGCCTGCTTCTCCCTCTCCCACTCCCCCTGCTGTCTTGCTGACAAATAAATAAATAAAATCTTTAAAAAAAAAAAAAAAAGAAAGTTAACATTGATAGAGTAGTATCATCTAATCCACAGAATGCATTCAAAGTTGGGTAGTCTCAAATAATATCCTTTTTAGCAAAAATCAGGATCATATTTTGTATTTTATTGTTGTGACTATTTAGTGTTTTTCCATCTGGAGCAGTTCCTCCATGATCCTTGACTTTCCTGATCTTGACAGTTTTGAAGTTTATAGAGTAATTAATTTTTAGAATATTTCTCAGTTGGAGTTTGTCTAATAATGCTTCCCCATGATTCAGTTTAGGTTGTTTTATTTTGGCAGAAACATCACAGAGGTGAATATTCTTCTCAATGCATCCTGTCAGGTGGTAAATGACTTTAATTTGCCCATTATTGGTGATTGTAATATCAATCAGTTCACTAAGCTTTCTGCCAAGTTTCTACACTAAAAAGGGTACTCTTTTTTTTTTCTTTATAGTTAATGAATATTTGGGGGGGGAAGGTATTTTGAGACTAAATATTTCATTCTTCATCACACTTTTACACATGGATTTCAGCACTCATTGATTTTTCTTGGCTGAATTTTTACTGTTGATAATTGCCAAATGGTGATTTCATAATTTCATTACATATAATTTATTAGTTTACATTCAAGCACCAGTACTTTGAGTGTCAAAGAAAGAGAAAACTTCCTCTTCTCCCTTTTATTGATTCGTTTTAAAAATAATGTTTCTGTGGACTCATGGATTCCTTTTTTATTCAGTGGTTGTAATGTATCATTTTTTTTTGCTCAAAATGTCTTGTATTTGGCCAGTGAGAATCTCTTCAAACTGATTCCTGTGTCCTTTTGACTTGTCCCATAACTCTTTGTATCCTTTCTTTCTGACACAGTAAGATGTTCCAGGCTCATATTACAGTTACCTGATTCATACCTGAGAATAACATTTTCAAGGAGCCTTGGTACCTCTTGGAGATTGGTATTTAGAAACCAGCATCTAGCAGGTGTACACCTTCCGAATAGGATGTCAGTGCTCTCAGGTCTCAGTAGACAGAGCTATAAAACATATAGGTACATTATGTGTGTGTGTTTGTGTGTATGTACATCTGTATTTATCTGTTTCTTTATCTGTACATATTTAAAAAAAATTATTTCATAATGAAACCTCCAGTCCCATCCAGTACCACAGGGTTCATTTCTGCTTTACCCCTTTCCATATTTGCAAGAGCCCAAAGGACATTAGGTAGGGCATCTGTTGGGGGAGGGAGGTGTATGGTACAGCAGCAGCCCAGCATGATACTATAATTTTCCCTCTTATCACTCCTTTATCCGTGTTTTACATAGTTTTACATATTTTAGTTCCATTTAATTCTGTATATTAAAAAATTTTGAGACTTTCTCTTTTAGCTGTTCTATTTCCAGATGTTTGGAGATTTTTTTGTTGTCTATTTTTATTTGCTTGTATTATCATCAGGGAACATAGTTTGTATAACTTCAATTTTTTGAAAATGTGTTGAGAGGGGCGCCTGGGTGGCTCAGTTGGTTAAGCGACTGCCTTCGGCTCAGGTCATGATCCTGGAGTCCCGGGATCGAGTCCCACATCGGGCTCCCTGCTCGGCAGGGAGTCTGCTTCTCCCTCTGACCCTCTCATGCTCTATCTCATTCTCTGTCTCAAATAAATAAATAAAATCTTTAAAAAAAAAAATGTGTTGAGAGTTATTTTGTGACCCAGGATATGGCCTAGGTCCATTTTGGTGAATGTTCTATGGGTGCTTGAAAAGAACATATATATTTTTGTATTGAGTGGAATGGGGCGTGTGTGTGTGTGTGTGTGTGTGAGCTTTATACAGTGTTTCTTAAGGAGCTTAAGAGAAGGAAAAAAAAAACATTTTAGGGATGCCTGGGTGACTCAGTCAGTTAAGTGTCTGCCTTTGGCTCAGGTCATGATCCCAGGCTCATGGGATTGAATCCTGCATCGGGCTTCCTGCTCAGTGGGGAGCCTGCTTCTCCCTCTGCCTGCTGCTTCCCCTGCTTATGCGTGTGCTCTCTCTCTCTTTCTTGGACAAAATCTTAAAACAAAAACAAAAAATTTTTAATCTTTGAAACTTACTCTTGTATTTATCATTTCTACTATTTTTCATTTTGTTTACTGGATTTGATATTAAGTACAGGCTTTTCTTGTATGATCTTTATTAAGGTTAGGAAGTTTACTCTTATTGCTAGTTTGTTGAGTGTTTTTATCATGAAAGGGTGTTGAATTTTGTCAGATGCTTTTTCTGTATCACATGAGGATATCTTGTGTTTTCTCCCCTTTATTATGTTAGTGACATATTACATTGATTTTTCATATGTTGAACTATCCTTGCCTTTCAGTAATCAGTCCCACTTGGTTAATGGTGTATAATCCTTTTAATGTGCTGCTGAATTTGGTCTGCTAGTTACTTTGTTGAATTTTTCATCAATATTCATAAGGAATAATTGGTCTATAGTTCTCTTGTAATGTCTTTGTCTGACTTTGGTATTAGGGTAATCTTGACCTCATTCAGTGAGTTAAGAAGTGCTCCTTACTCTTCAGTTTTTTGGAAGAATGTTTCAGAATTTGGAAGGATTTTTTCAGAAGAAATAGTCTATCAATGTTTGATAAATTCCTGAGCTTTTCTTGTTGGGAGTTTTATGATTACTGGTTCAATAGCTTTATTGATCATAGGTCTGTTCAGATTTTCTATTCATTATTCAGCCTTGGTAGGTTTTAGGTTTCTAGACATTTGTCCATTTCATCTAGGTTATACAGTTTTTCATGTACAGTTTATACTGCTCCCATATGGTGTTTATTTCTGTTATGTTCCCTCTTTCATTTCTGATTTTAGTTTATTTGAATCTTTTCTGTTTTTCTTAGTCTTAGCTAAAGGTTTATCTTTTTAAAGAGCCAACTCTTGGTTTTACTGATTTGCTTTATTTCTCTCTTCTCTGTTTATCTCTGGTCTAACCTTTATTATTTCTTTCCTTCTGTAAGGTTTAGGTGTAGTTTGTTTTTCTTTTACTAGTTAAGATGTAGAGTTAGGTTGTTTTTTTCTTTTCTTTTTTAATTTAAATTCAAGTAGCCATCGTAGAGTAAGTACATTGTTAGTTTCAAATGTAGAGTTCAGTAATTCATCAGTTGCATATAACACCCAGTACTCACTACGTCACATATCCTCCTTAATGCCTGTCACCCAGTTACCCCATTCCCCCACCCACCTCCCCTGCAGCAACCCTCAGTTTGTTTCCTATAGTTAAGAGTCTCTCATGGTTTGTTTCCCTCTCTGATTTCTTCCCATTCAGTTTTCGCTCCCTTCCCCTATGATCCTCTGCGCTATTTCTTATATTCCACATACGAGTGAAACCATATAATTGTCTTTCTCTGATTGACTTACTGACTTATTTTGCTCAGCATCATACCCTCCAGTTCCATCCACGTTGATGTAAGTGGTAAGATTTCATCCTTTTTGATGGCTGAGTAATATTCCAGTGTGTGTGTGTGTGTGTGTGTGTGTGTGTGTGTGTGTACACACTACATCTTCTTTATCCATTCATCTGTCACTGGACATCTGGGAGAACTCTATACAGGAATTCAGCAACATGGCAGGATATAAAATTAGTGCACAGAAATCAGTTCCATTTCTATACACTAACAATGAGACAGAAGAAAGAGAAATTAAGGAATTAATCCCATTTACAGTTGCACCCAAAACCATAAGATCATAGGAATAAACCTGACCAAAGAGGTAAAGGATCTGTATCCTAAAAACTACAGAACACTTATGAAAGAAATCGAGGAAGACACAAAGAAATGGAAAAACATTTCATGCTCATGGATTGGAAGAACAAATATTGTTAAAATGTCTATGCTACCCAGAGCAATCTACACATTCAGTGCAATCCCTATCAATACCTTCGACATTTTTCATAGAACTAGAACACATAATCCTAAAATTTGTATGGGATCAAAAAAGACCCCAGTAGCCAGAGGAATATTGAAAAAGAAAAGCAAAGCTGGTGGCATCACAATTCCGGACTTCAAGCTCTATTACAAAGCTGTCATCATCAAGACAGTATGGTACTGGCACAAAAACACATAAATCAGTGGAACAGAGTAGAAAAGCCAGAAATGGACCCTCAACTCTATGGTCAAACTAATCTTTGACAAATCAGGAAAGAATGTCCAATGGAAAAAAGACCATCTCTTCAACAAATGGTGTTGGGAAAATTGGACAGCCACATGTAGAAGAATGAAACTGGATCATTTCTTTACACCATACACAAAGATAAACTTAAAATGGATGAAAGACCTAAATGTGAGACAGGAATCTGTCAGAATCCTGGAGAACACAGGCTGCAACCTCTTCAGCCTCGGCCACAGCAACTTGTTGCTAGACACGTCTCCGAAGGCAAGGGAAACAAAAGCAAAAATTAACTGTTGGGGCTTCATCAAGATAAAAACTTTCACACAGCAAAGGAAACAGTCAACAAAACTAGTTAGGTTGTTTTGAAATCTTAAGTATTTATAGCTCTAAGTTTCTCTCAGTATTGCTTTTGCTGCATCCCATAAGTTTTTTTTTTTTTTTAAAGATTTTATTTATTTATTTGACAGAGAGAGAGATAGCGAGAGAGGGAACACAAGCAGGGGGAGTGGGAGAGGGAGAAGCAGGCCTCCCGTGGAGCAGGGAGCCCGATGTGGGGCTCGATCCCAGGACCCTGGAATCATGACCTGAGCCGAAGGCAGACGCTTAACGACTGAGCCACCCAGGCGCCCCATCCCATAAGTTTTGATATGTTGTGTTTTCATCTTTTTCAAGGTATTTTATTTCCCTGTGATTTCTTCTTTGAAACATTGGTTAAGAATTTGCTGTACAATTTCCACATCTTTGTGAATTTTCCAGTTTTCCTTCTGCTATTTGCAGTTTCATTCCACTATGATTGGAAAAGGTACTTTGACTTCAAACTTATTAAATTATTAAATTATTAAGACTTTTTTGTGGCCCAACATACGGTCTATCCAGAAAAATATTCCATGTGGACTTGAGAAGAATATATATTCTACTGTTTTGGAGTGGAATGTTCATATAGGTCTGTTAGGTCCAGTTAGTCTATAGTGTTGTTCAAGTCCTCTATTTCCTTGTTGATTTGTGTGGTTGCTCTATTATTGAAAGTGGGGTATTGGGCTTTCAGTTGTTACAGTGTAGGTATGTATTTCTCTTTAATTCCGTCCATGCTTGCTTCATATATTTTGGAGCTCTGCTGTGTGGTGCATATATGTTTATAATTGTTATACCTTCTTCATGAAGTGACCATTTTATCAATATTTAATGTCCTTCTTTGTGTCTTGTAACAGTTTTGACTTATAGTTTATTTTGTCTGATATTAGTGTAGCCACTGCAGTTCTCCTGGTTACTGTTTGCATGGGATATCTTTTTCTGTCCTTTCACTTTCAACCTGTCGTGTCCTTTGATCTTGTAAACAGCATTCTGAAATTGTACTCAATATCATTAATTATCAGGTGATTGTAAATTTTTTTTTAAGATTTTATTTTTTTATTTGACAAGAGAGAGACACAGTGAGAGAGGGAACACAAGCAGGGGGAGTGGGAGAGGGAGAAGCAGGCTTCCTGCGGAGCAGGGAGCCCGATGTGGGGCTTGATCCCAGGACACTGGGATCATGACCTGAGCTGAAGGCAGACGCCTAACAACTGAGCCACCCATTGGCCATTTGGATGTCTTCTTTGGAAAAATGTCTGTTCATGTCTTTTGCCCATTTCTTGATGGATCATTTGTTCTTTGGGTGTTAAGTTTAAGAAGTTCTTTATAGATTTTGGATACTAGTCCTCTATCTGATATGTCATTTGCAAATATCTTCTCCCATTCTGTCAGTTGTTTTTTGGTTTTGTTGGTTGTTTCTTTTGCTGTGCAAAAGCTTTTTATCTTGATTAAGTCCCAATAGTTCATTTTTGCCCTTGCTTCCCTTGCCTTTGGCAATATCTCTAGGATGAAGTTGCTGTGGCTGAGGTCAAAGAGGTTGCTGTCTGTGTTCTCCTCTAGGATTTTGATGGACTCCTGTCTCACATTTAGGTCTTTCAACCGTTTTGAGTCTATTTTTGTGTGTGGTGTAAGGAAATGGTCCAGTTTCATTCTTCTGCATGTGGCTGTCCAATTTTCCCAACACCATTTGTTGAAGAGACTGTCTTTTTTCCATTGGACATTCTTTCCTGCTTTAATGAAGATTAGTTGACCATAGAGTTGATGGTCCATTTCTGGGTTCTCTATTCTGTTCCACTGATCTGTGTGTCTGTTTTTGTGCCAGTACCATACTGTCTTGATGATTACAGCTTTGTAGTGGAACTTGAAGTCTTATTGTGATGCTACCAGCTTTGCTTTTCTTCTTCAACATTCTTCTGGCTATTTGGGGTCTCTTCTGGTTCCATACAAATTTTAGGATTATTTGCTCCATTTCTTTGAAAAAAGTTGATGGTATTTTGATAGGGATTGCATTGAATGTGTAGATTGCTCTAGGTAGCATTGACATCTTCACAATATTTGTTCTTCCAATCCATGAGCATGGAACATTTTTCCATTTCTTTGTGTCTTCCTCAATTTCTTTCATGAGTATTTTATAGTTTTCTGAGTACAGATCTTTTGCCTCTTTGGTTAGATTTATTCCTAGGTATCTTATGGTTTTGGGTGCAATTGTAAATGGGATTGACTCCTTAATTTTTCTTTTGTCTTGTTGTGGGTGTATAGGAATGCCACTGATTTCTGTTCATTGATTTTATATCCTGCCACTTTACCGAATTCCTGTATGAGTTCTAGCAGTTCTGGGGTGGAGTCTTTGGGTTTTCCACATAAAGTATCATATCATCTGCAAAGAGTGGGAGTTTGACTTCTTCTTTGCTGATTCGGATGCCATTTATTTCTTTTTGTTGTCTGATTGCTGTGGCTAGGACTTTTAATACTATGTTGAATACCAGTGGTGATAGTGGACATCCCTGCCGCGTTCCTGACCTTAGGGGGAAAGCTCTCAATTTCTCCCCATTGAGTATGATATTCACTGTGGATTTTTCATAGATGGCTTTTATGATATTGAGATATGTATACCCTCTATCCCTACACTCTGAAGAGTTTCGATCAAGAAAAGATGCTGTACTTTGTCAAATGCTTTTTCTGCATCTATTGAGAGGATCATATGGTTCTTGTTCTTTCTTTTATTAATGTATTGTATCACATTCATTGATTTGTGGATGTTGAACCAACCTTGCAGCCCAGGAACAAATCCCACTTGGTCGTGGTGCATAATCCTTTTAATGTACTGTTGGATCCTATTGGCTAGTATTTTGGTGAGAATTTTTGCATCCATATTCATCAAGGATATTGGTCTGGAATTCTCCTTTTTGATGGGGTCTTTGTCTGGTTTTGGGGTCAAGGTAATGCTGGCCTCATAAAACGAATTTGGAAGTTTTCCTTCCATTTCTATTTTTTGGAACAGTTTCAGAAGAATAGGTATTAATTCTTCTTTAAATGTTTGGTAGAATTCCCCTGGGAAGCCATCTGGCCTTGGGCTTTTTTTTTGTTGGGAGATTTTTGATTACTGCTTCAATTTCCTTAGTGGTTATAGGTCTGTTCGGGTTTTCTATTTCTTCCTGGTTCAGTTTTGGTAGTTGGTACATCTCTAGGAATGCATCCATTTTTCTTCCAGATTATCTAATTTGCTGGCATAGAGTTGCTCATAATATGTTCTTATAATTGTTTTTCTTTGAGGTTGGTTGTGATCTCTCTTCTTTCATTCATGATTTTTTTTATTTGGGTCTTTCTGTTTTCTTTTTGATAAGTCTGGCCAGGGGTTTATCAATCTTGTGAATTCTTTCAAAGAACCAGCTCCTAGTTGCGTTGATCTGTTCTACTGTTCTTTTGGTTTCTGTTTCATTGGTTTCTGTTTCATTGATTTCAGCTCTGATCTTTATTATTTTTCTTCTCCTGATGGGTTTAGGCTTTATTTACTGTTCTTTATCCAGCTCCTGTAGGTGTAGGGTTAGGTTGTGTATTTGAGACCTTCCTTGTTTCTCGAGAAAGGCTTGTATTGCTATATACTTTCCTCTTAGGACTGCCTTTGCTGTATCCCAAAGATTTTGAACAGTTGTGCTTTCGTTTTCATTTGTTTCCATGAATTTTTTAAATTCTTCTTTAGTTTCCTGGTTGACCCATTCATTCTTTAGTAGGATGCTCTTTAGCCTCCATGTATTTGAGTTCTTTCCGACTTTCCTCTTGTGATTGAGTTCTAGTTTCAAAGCATTGTGGTCTGAAAATATGCAGGGAATGATCCCAGTCTTTTGGTACCGGATGAGACCTGATTTGGGACCTAGGATGTGATCTATTCTGGAGAATGTTCCATGTGCACTTGAGAAGAATGTGTATTCTGTTGGTTGAGAAGAATGTGTATTCTTTTGCTTTGGGATGGAATGTTCTGAATATAACTGAAGTTCATTTGGTCCAGTGTGTCATTTAAAGTTCTTACTTCCTTGTTGATCTTTTGCTTAGATTATCTGTCCATTGCAGTGAGGGGGGTGTTAAAGTCCCCTACTATTATTGTATTATTGTAGATGTGTTTCTTTGATTTTGTTATTAATCGGCTTTTATTAATTGGCTGCTCCCATGTTAGGGGCATAAATATTTACAATTGTTAGATCTGCTTGTTGGATAGACCCTTTAATTATGATATAGCGTCCTTCCTCATTTCTTATTCCAGTCTTTGGTTTAAAATCTAATTTGTCTGATATAAGGATTGCCACCCCAGCTTTCTTTTGATGTCCATTGGCATGATAAATGGTTTTCCACCCCCTCACTTTCAATTTGTAGGTGTCTTGGGGTCTAAAATGAGTCTCTTGCAGACAGCATATCGATGGGTCTTGCCTTTTTATCCAGTCTGATATCCTGTGTCTTTTGAATGGGGCATTTAGCCCACTTACATTCAGGGTAACTATTGAAAGATATGAATTTAGTGCCATTGTATTGCCTGTAAGGTGACTGTTACTGTATATTGTCTGTATTCCTTTCTGGTCTGTGTTACTTTTAGGGTCTCTCTTTGCTTAGAGGACCCGTTTCAATATTTCTTGTAGGGCTGGTTTTGTGTTTGCAAATTCCTTTAGTTTTTGTTTGTCCTGGAAGCTTTTTTATCTCTCCTATTTTCGGTGACAGCCTAGCTGGATATAGTATTCTTGGCTACATATTTTTCTCATTTAGTGCTCTGAATAATCATGCCAATCCTTTCTGGTCTGCCAGGTCTCTGTGGATAGGTCTGTTGCCAATCTAATGTTTCTACCATTGTAGGTTACAGATCTCTTTTCCCGAGCTGCTTTCAGGATTTTCTCTTTGTCTCTGAGACTTGTAAGTTTTACTATTAGATGTCGGGGTGTTGACCTGTTTTTATTGATTTTGAGGGGGATTCTCTGTGCTTCCTGGCTTTTGATGCCTGTTTCCTTCCCCGAATTAGGGAAGTTCTCTGCTATAATTTGCTCCAATATACCTTCTGCCCCCTCTCTCTTTCTTCTTTTGGGATCTCAAGTGTTCTATTATTGTTTCATCTTTTGGTATCGCTTATCTCTCGAATTCTGCCCTCGTGATCCAGTACTCGTTTATTTTTCTTTTTCTCAGCTTCTTTATTTTCCATTATTTGGTCTTCTATATCACTGATTCTCTCTTCTGCCTCATTTATCCTAGCAGTTAGAGCCTCCATTTTTGATTGCACCTTATTAGTAGCCTTTTTGATTTCGACTTGGTTAGATTTTAGTTGTTTTATTTCTGCAGAAAGGTTTCTCTAATATCTTCTATGCTTTTTTCAAGCCCAGCTAGTATCTTTCAGATCGTCCTTCTGAACTCTAGTTCCGACATTTTACTGATGTCCATATTGATTAGGTCCCTGGCAATTGGTATTCCCTCTTGTTCTTTTTTTTGAGGTGATTTTTTTCCATCTTGTCATTTTGTCCAGAGGAGAATAGATGAATGAGAGAACAAAATGCTAACGGTAAGAGCGTCCCCAGAAAATATACACTAAACAAATCAGAAGAGACCTGAAACTGGGGGAAGAGAAAGGGAAAGAAAGAAAAAAAGAAAAAGAAAAAGATAAAAACAAAGCCAAAAACAAAAAACAAAACAGAATGTGATCAAATATGATCAGTCTGGTGCATAGATCAGTGCCACACACTAGATTTTGGGCGTATTTTGTTCTGTTAGAAGAAAGTGCCTCTCAAAATTTTAAAGAAAGAAAAATATATGTACAAAAATAAGGGTTAATACTATGAAGGGATGGAATATGATTGTAATTTTATAAAAAGAATTGATAAGATAAGAAGTTGGTTGAATAAAGAAAGAAGAGGATTAAAAAAGAGAATGTGATCAGGCAGCAGAATAGAACAAAGTCATACACTAGAGATTTTGGGTATATTTTGGCCTGTTAGAAGAAACTGTATCCCAAAATTTTAAAGAGAGAACATCTTATACATATATACCAAAAATAAGGTTAAGTACTATGAAGGGATAGAATATGACTCTAAAAATGAAAAATAAAAAAGATTTTTTTAAAAAGGAATTGATGATTTTGGTTGATAAAGGGAATCATGGGAAAAAAGCCATGACTTCTATGTGCAGTATTCCCCTAGCGCTGGAGTTCTGCCGTTCTCATTGATCGGTAAACTTGGTCTTGGCTGGCTGTTCCTCTTGATCTTCTGGGGGAGGGGCCTGTTGCCGTGGTTCCCAAAGGTCTTTGCCGGAGGGGGAATTGCACCCCCCTTGCCGGTCCGTGCTAAGTAATCTGCTTGGGTTTGCTCTTGGGAGCTTTTTTTCCCTGCGAGCTTTCCGTACAGCTTTGGAGGACGAGAGTGAAGTGGCGGCCTCCCAGTCTCCGCCCCGGAGGGACCGAGAACTCGGGGGCCCCACTCCTCAGTGAGCCCCCAGAGAAAAGCCGTCAGTCACTCCTGTCTCCCCAGTCTCCGGCTGTACTCTGTGCTCACCTGGCCTGTGACTCAGCGTTTCTCTCTCTGGCACATGACCCCATGTGGAGTCTCCAAACCCAGCAAATCCTTTTTAGTGCGCTCCTGTGCCACTCCTCCCGGGGGAGGAAGGGGAGTCTCCCCAGATCTTCCGCTTGTTGGTCCCTGCTGGAAGAGCAGTGGCCCTACTGTGTCACGGTTTATGGCAACCCTGACCTGAGAGCCCACTCCTTGGCTCCGTCTCTGTAGCTGGCTTCCCTGCTCCAATACCTGGGAGCTCTGCCGCACTCAGGCACCCCCGGTCTTTCTGTGACCCCGGGGGTGCTCAGACCACACTGTCCCAGCAAGGACTCCACCTCCCGCTTAGCCCTTGGAGGGACGTCTCTCAGCGGAGCAGACTTGTAAAATTTTTGATTTTGTGCTCTGCTGCTCTATCACTTGCCCATAGGGGCTGACAGAGGCCCCCCCCCCCCACCGTCTGTCTTCCTGAACATCGCCTCGATTCACTTCTCTGCACGTCCTACCTTCCAGAATGTGGTCGCTTTTCTGTTCAGAGAGTTGCTGCTATTCTTTTCTTTGATCTCCTGTTGAGTTCGTAGGTGTTCAGAATGGTTTGATCCCTATCTAGCTGAATTCCTGGGACCAGACGAAATTTAGGTCTCCTACTCCTCTGCCATCTTCCCCAGTAAAAAAAAATTTGTCCTTTATTCTATTAATGCTGTTTATTACATTGATATTTATATGCTGAACCTACCTTGCTTTTGTGGGATATATCCCACATATTCATAGTGTATAATTTCTTTTTTTCATGTTCTAGATTAGGTTTTTTAGTATTTTGTTGAGGACTTTTATATCTATATTCATTTGGGTGTTTAGTTGTAATGTTTTTGTCTGGTTTGGTTATCAGAGTAATACTGGTTTCAGTACTCTTTCTCTTTCTCTATGTTTTAATAATTTGTGGTAAGTTTTCCTTAAAAGTTTGAAGGCATCTGGTTTTGACTTCTATTTGCCGAAAGTTTTTCATTTCTAAATCAGTCTCATTAATTTTTATATTGAATTCAGATTTCTAAATTTCTTCTTGAGTTAGTTTTGGTAGTTTGTAGTAATTTATTTCATCCAGGTGATCTAGTTTATTGGAAATATAGTTCATAGTATTTGCTTATTTTTCTTCCTGTAAGGTTGATAGTAATGCTCTGTCTTTAATCCTGAGCTTAGTTGTTTGTGTTTTCTCCTTTTTTCTTCATTAGTCTAGCTAAAAGTTTGTTAATTTTATTTCTCTTTTTAAAGAACCAATTTTTTGTCTCATTGGTTTAAAAAATTTATATTGTTTTATTTCCTAGTTTATTTCCACTCTAATCCTTATCGTTTCCTTCCTTCTGCTTGCTTTGGGTTTCAGATGCTCTTTTTTCCAGGGTCTTAAGGTAGATGTTTAGGTTACTGATTTAAGATCCTTGCCATTTTTTAATATGAGCATTTATAGTTACAAATTTCTCTCCAAGTTGTACTTTAGGCGCATCTGGTAAGTGTCAGTATGTTTTCATTTTCATTTATCCAAAAGTATTTTCTGATTTTTTTCATCACTTCTTTTTTGACTCTTTGGTTCTTTAGTGGTGTGTTTAATTTTCACACATTTGTGAATTTCCCAAATTTCCTTCCGTTATCAGTTTCTGATTGCATTGCATTGTTGTCAGGGAACATACTTCATATGACTTCAGTCCATTTATACTTACCAGGATTAGTTTTATTGCCTAACATATGGTCTGTTTTGGAAAATGTTTTATGTGCATTTCTGAAGAGTGTGTATTCTGCTGTTTTGGGGTTGAAGTTGTATAGATGTCTATTAATAGTCAAAGTTTTATAGTGTTACTCAAGTCTTCTGTTTTCTCACTGATTTTTCTATTTTATCCATTGTTGAAAATGGGGTTTGAAATCTGCAACTATTATTTTTTATTTTTATTTTTTGCAACTATTATTTTTTAATTATCTATTTCTTTCAATTTTGTAATTTTTTTTCCTGTATTTTGAGAGTTTGTTGTTAGGTGCATACATGTTTATATTTGCTATATATTGTTGATGAGCTGGCCATGTTTTCATTATAAATGTTCTCCTTTGTGTCTAATAACAATTTTTGCATTCCATTTTGTTTTCTATTAGTATAACCACTGCAGGGCTTTTCTGACTCCTGCTTGTATGGTATATCTTTTTCCATCTTTTACTTTTATTCTTTTTTGTCTTTGAATCTGAAATGTGTCTGTTGTAGACAGTATATGGTTGGATCAGTGCTTTTTAATCTGTTGTGCTAATCTCTATTCTTTAAATGGTTTGTTTATTCCACTTATATTTAATGTAATTATACGTGGGTAGAATTATATCTGGTACTTTATATTGGTGTTTTATGTGTGTTATGTCTTTTTTTTGTTCCTCATTTTTCTTTTATTGCTTTCTTTTGCGTTAGATATTTTCTAGTGTGCTAATTTATTTCTTCTGGTTTTTTTGCAACTTTTTAAAAGTTTATTTGTATAGTTGAGCTGGGATTAAAATTAATAATTTAACACAATGTAGTTTGGGTTTATACCAACTTAATTCTAGTGATACACATACACTTTTTTATATAACTCCACTCTTCCCCTTTGTGCTGTTGTTATAGAAATTATATATTATGTGCCCAACAAAACACTTTACATCATTGCTTTATGCAGTTTCTTTAAACCTGTGTATTTCTTGTTGTTGCTTGTGTAGAAAAGAATTAACATAGTAGGCCTCATTGCATATCGTTAGAATGAACTGCTTCAGAGGTCCACCCTTGGCTAGCATCTGAAGACTTACCAGGGTCCACACCTGCCTAACTGCTAATAATGGCTCACTGTGCCTAAGCTCCTTATACAAACAGTATAGTTTATGCTGGACACCTGCTTTTCTTCTGGGAGTTAGGAATTTTCGTATGTGCTAGGCAGAGGATATCTATTGATCAGCTTCTAATAACCCTGGGTACCGAGTCTCTTATCTTTCCTGGTTGGTGACATTTTACATGTGTTGTCATAACTCATGTCTGGGTGGGGGCAGGAACAATTAACTGTGTCCTATGTGACTCTATTAAAAAAAGATCCTTAAGAACTAGCCCTGATCTTCCCTGGACTTTGCCCCATGTGCCTTTTCCCTTTGCTGATTTTTCTCTGTATCCTTTTGCCATAATAAATTATAGCTTGTCAGTGTGACTATATTTTTTTTTTTTTTTAAAGATTTTATTTATTTATTCATAAGAGACAGAGAGAGAGAGAGGCAGAGGGAGAAGCAGGCTCCCAGCTGAGCAGGGAGCCCGATGCGGGACTCGATCCCAGGACCCCAGGATCATGACCTGAGCCGAAGGCAGATGCTTAACCATCTGAGCCACCCAGGCGCTCTATTGCTGAGTCTTTTGAGTTCTCTAGCAAGTCATAGAAACTAGGTGTGGTCTTAAATACTCACTACATACTGCTGTAACAGGTTACCACAAATTTGGTGGCTTAAAACAACCTAAGTTTATTGTCTTAAAGTTTTGGAAGTCAGAAGTCTGAAATGAGTCTCACTGGGCTAAAATCAAGTTGTCAGCATTGCTGTACTCCTTTTGGAGGCTCTAGGGGAAAATTCATTTTTCTTGCCTTTCCCACTTTCTAGCAGCTGCCATATTCATTAGCTCATGGCTATCCCAGTCCATCTTCAAAGCCAAAAGTGACTGATCAAGACTTTATTATGTAGCATCACTCTGACATTCACTTTCCTGCTTATTCCTTTATTTATAATGATCCCTGTGATTATGTTAGGTCTGACCCCAATGATCCAGGGTAATCCTCATCTTAAATTTGTTAATGTATCGGGGCGCCTGGGTGGCTCAGTCATTAAGCGACTGCCTTCAGCTCAGGTCATGATCCCAAGGTCGTGGGATCAAGCCCCGCATCGGGCTTCCTGCTCCACAGGAAGCCTGCTTCTCCCTCTCCCACTCCCCCTGCTTGTGTTCCCTCTCTCGCTGTGTCTCTCTCTGTAAAATAAATAAATAAAATCTTTAAAAAAAAATTTGTTAATGTATCATATTTTCAAAGTTTCTTTTGCCACGTAAGGTAATATATATGTAAACGTTCTAGGAAATGAGATATGGACACCTTTGGGGTGGAACATTTTTGTGCCTATCACATTCATAGAAGAAATGAAAAGAAACAAAAAACATTTTTGTGGTCTTTTTTCTTTAGATATATAATTAATAACCATTACTTGTGCTCTTTCTGCATGTAGATTGGATTTACTGTCCAGTGTCCTTTATATTTTAGCCTGAAGGACTCCTTTTGTATTTTTTTTTTTAAAGATTTTATTGTAGGGCAGTTCTAGTTAGAATGAATTCTCTGTGTTTGTTTATGTAAGAATGTCTTAATTTTGTTTTCAGTTTTGTAGGATGGTTTTGCTGGATATAGAATTCTTGGTTGGTAGTCTTTTTCTTTCAGAACTCTGAATGTTATCCACTGCTTTCTGCCTTCCTAGGTTATCACGGAAAATCACTTAAGCATCCCTTGTACATGATGAGTTCCTTCTTTCTTGATGCTCTCAGATTCTTCATCTTTTAACAGTTTTAGTGTGATGTGTCTAGGTGTAGATCACTTTGATTTTATCCTACCTGTAGTTGGTTGAGCTTCTTGGGTGTGTAAATTGTTTCTCACCAAATTTGGAAAGTTTTTCACTATTATTTTTTGAAATAGTCTTTATGCACCTTTCTTTTTCTCCTCTTGTTTTGGGACTCCCATTATGCATATGTTGGTGTGCTTAATGGTTTCAGATACTATATTTTCCAACTCTGAAATATCTGTCTGGTACCTTTTTAAAATTTTTGTTTATTTATTTATTTATTTATTTATTTATTTTTTTTTTTTAAAGATTTTATTTATTTATTTGACAGAGAAAGACACAGCGAGAGAGGGAACACAAACGGGGAGTGGGAGAGGGAGAAGCAGACTCCCTGCCGAGCAGGGAGCCCGATGCGGGACTCGATCCCGGGACTCCAGGATCATGACCTGAGCCGAAGGCAGTCGCTTAACCAACTGAGCCACCCAGGCGCCCGAAATTTTTGTTTTTTTATTGACATTCTCTGTGATGAGTCCTCATTCTCATACATTCTTCAGTTTTTTAGTCATGACTTCCTTAGTTCTTTGAACATATTTAAAATAGCTGATTTAATCTCTCTGTCTAGTTAGTCCAACATTTGGGCTCCCTCACAGTCAGTTTCTGCTGGTTTCTTTTTCCCCCCATGTATGGGTCATACTGTATTTATATATCTCATAATTTTTTCTTGAAAAAAATAGTATGTCACCTCTGGAAATCAGATTTCTCTCCCATTCCGGTGTGTTTTGTTTATTGTTCTTAATTTGTTTAGTGACTTTTGGGCACTAATTTTTTTAAAGTTTATATTCTGTGTTGTGTGTGGTCATTGAAGATTGCTCAGTTAGTTCAGTTGTTAGGTGAAAGCCTAGGGCCTCCTTTGGCCTTTCTTGATTATGCAACAGTTCTGGGCATATGTTTGACTTTCAGAGTCCCAGGAATCTGTTGAGCTATTCAGACCTCCTTACTGAAATCTCATTCCTCAACTTGTCTAAAACCTATTTTTTGCCCCAGTAGTTCTCCCCTTTCTCAGACCATTGAGATAGCAGCAGTTGTTCTTGGTAGGTTTCAGCAAACACCCCAAGCTCTTTGCACTGGAAGAACTTTACTCAGGTTAAATAAAATCAGCCTTCAAGTTGGTTCTATTGACCAACCACTAGATAGGTCGTATTGCATTTTTTTTGGAATCGGATTTTGAAGAAGTTCCAGTCCCTTTCTGCCCTCTCCAGTGGCAGTCAAGCTGCTTATTTTCACAGTGACTGTGGACTGTTGGTTTACATTGCTATTTTGGAGCTAGGGGTAAGGGTAGAGATAGGAATAGGAAAGGTCAGAGGCTCTCTCTTTTTTTTTTTTTAAAGATTTTTTTATTTATTCATTTGAGACACAGAGATACAGAGAGAGAGAGAGAGAGCATGAGCAGGGAGAGAGGCAGAGGGAGAGGGAGAAGCAGGCTCCCCGCTGAGCAGGGAGCCCGATGCGGGACTCGATCCAGGGACTCCAGGATCATGACCTGAGCCGAAGGCAGACGCTTAACCATCTGAGCCACCCAGGCGCCCCCAGAGGCTCTCTTTTTACCAAGATTCTTAAGTGCTGCCCAGATTACTGCAAGCCTTTGGGTAGTTCTAGAGTTCTGAAAAAGTTGATTCTGACAATTTTTTCTTTTTTGGAAGAGAGAATTTTTGTAGATATTTACTATTTTTTTGATGTTCTCCTTTTTTGTCCTTAAACATGACCTTTTCTGTTCATTTTTATATCTGCCCTGTAGGAATTTGAGTTTATTGGATTATTCCTAAGATTTTTGACTTTTCTGGGGCACCTGGGTGGCTCAGTTGAGAGTCCAACTCTTGGTTTTGGCTCAGGTCATCATGCCATGGGTTGTGAGATCAAGCCCTGAGTCAGGCTCTGAACTCAGCGCAGAGTCTGCCTAAGATTCTTTCCCCTTCTTTCTCCCTCTCCCTCTCCTCCTCCCCTGCTCTCTCTCTCAAATAAATAAAATCTTTTAATAAAAAAAGATTTTTTATTTTGGGCGAGGGGAAGGAAAAAAAGATTTTTTACTTTGAAAAATTCTGGTTTTTTTTTCTAGCTTAGATAGGATCCTGAAAAATACTGAGTTAAATTTAATGTGGGATATAATAATGATCCTTAGTTCATTCTCAATAATTCAGTATTTTGCAAAAAACACTTCTCCCCAGCAAAGTGTATAAAGTATTAATATTGTATTATTCTCATTGTTATTTATTCTGACTTTTTTGTGTGTGGCTGCCTCTTCTCTTTCTTTTTATTACTAATGTGTTCATTTTTTCTCTTCCTAAGGCAGTAAAGAATGCTGATGGAAGAACCATTTTCCTAATTTTCAAATTGTTGAGCTGGTTGCCATGATGGGTGAGTTCAAACTAAAAGCAACTTTTGTCTGTAATTAAGGGATAAAATGGGGAAGAAAAATTTTTCTCTGTGTGTATGAAAAACATTTTTAAAATGAAGTTTTATGATGTAGACTTATATAATGTTTTGTATTTATTTACTTAATAGATTTTTGATTAAAGCACTTTTTGAGTTAAGTTACAGATTTGGAATAAGCATGTCATGCAGGATATCCTAGTAGGGACATTCAGAATAAACTGCTAAGATGGATTGGGACTTACTTAGAGTCTGATGTCCAGAGGGAATACTAGATGAAGAAACCTTTTAAATTGCCCTTCGTTTGTATGTCATCTACCTAAGAAGTTACTTTTACTCAAATGGTCCTCTTTACTTTTTTACATCTACAGTAGAAAAAATGTACTCATTTTTTTAAACAAGGAAATTAGTATATATAAATGTGATAGGAGATTTAAGCCAGACATTTATTTTAGTATTGTGATGTTAAACATGAGAAAATTTCTAAATTCAAGTGTTTTTTTCCTAATGAAGAAAATAATTAGAACGTATATACATACATGTAAGTATTAGAATTCCCTTCTCCCCAGTATGGGATTAAGGATCTTACTTTTCTCAAGAAGGTTACATGAGATAATTTTATTGCAATTGAGATCATTCTCAGCTAATTTTTTTCCTTAAGGGCAGATTTATTTTTATCAATAAGTAACACAGTCTGGTTTAGACCTGTGGACAGAACGCACTTTGTGATTACATTATACCCAACTAGCTCAGTTGCTGTTTGGCTAAGCTAACATGATGAAATTTTATTTTTTTAAAGAATAGTTTGTAAAGGATTATAAAATTTAAAACCTGGAATTTATTAATAAGCCTCTGGCACCATTAATTTTAATTTTAATATGCAAATAGTTTCATTATAGAGCAGAATATATTTGAGTGTTATAAAAAAATAATACATTAGAGAAGTTAGCTATTTGTGTGTTTGAAAGGCTAATGAAGCCATTGAATTGCCACATTCTTTTTAGTGATTTCTCCTTACAGAATAAAGATGTTTTAATTATTACTACTCTGAAACATAAATTACTGCTCACCAAAGTAGTTACATTTTAAAATGTAAACTGTAAAAGTCCCTCAGTTCCTTTATTGACCATTTGCTGATTATCATTAGTAGAATTGATTTACTAGCGAAAATCAATTAAATTGTCTCTGAACTTTTCCAGAGAGCATGTAATTGGTATTACTAGGAGATTCATGCTTACATCTTAGAAAGAAATTTTTGATATATTTGGAAGAAATTAAAAGTTCATGGTTCATGATCTTTTCACTTAGTTTTATGGATTCACTACTATTTTCTAAGGAATGCGTTTTTCTTACATTATTACCTTTTAAGTTGTTACTGGCTGAGATCATTAAATAGTCTGTTAAATGTTTGTAGTCTTGTTGAACTTTATGGTGAGGAAGTTCAAGAAAACACTTCCAAATATCAGTAGGTCATTATCCACAGATAAAGCCTTTTGTTTCTGACTTGAAGTATTGATGAAAAACTCTAAAAGGAATTCGTACTTTGAACATAAATGCCAAATAATGATGAAAGTCTTTTATTTTTTCCCCACCCAACTTGCTTTAATTAAAATTTTAGATGTTCTTTTGATGTTTTATTTAGGAGTCACAGAAAGTAATTTGTTGTGATGGGGCTGTTTTGACACATATACTAGGATGTTACATTGTTAGAAGAATCAGAATGGCTTTATCTTGCCTTAAATGTCAAATCTAGTGTGATGCTAGTGCTTGAGTCTAGTGCAGTTTTAATGTTATTTGTCTTCAGTTTTTATTTTTTATTTTTATCTTTTTTAAAGATTTCATTTATTTATTTGACAGAGACACAGCGAGAGAAGGAACACAAGCAGGGGGAGAGGGAGAGGGAGAAGCAGGCTTCCCGCTGAGCAGGGAGCCCAATGCGGGGCTCGATCCCAGGACCCTGGGACCATGACCTGAGCCGCAGACGTGCTTAACGACTGAGCCACCCAGGCACCCCTGTCTTTAGTTTTTAAATAATTAAAAATTTTATTTCACCAAAATAACAGTGTAGGCATTGAAAATGTCCTAGATGCATTTTTTGTGTTAAATTAATGCATTTTGCATAAAATTTCATGATCAATTTTGTGTTTGATATCTGTGATAAATATTGAAATTGTAATTCTGTGTATATATTATTTTGAAAATACTTAGATGATCAGCAAGCTTTGAACTCAATCATGCAAGATTTGGCTGTTCTTCATAAAGCCAGTCGACCAGCTTTATCTTTACAGGAAACCAGAAAAACAAAATCTTCATCACCAAAAAAGCAGGTATTTGTTTTAATATTTTAATAAATACATATTGTTGTTATATGAGTTGTCTTGAATATCATGAGCTTATAGATGGTTTGTTAAAGTGTCTTGTCTTTTACACTTTTTTTTTTTTTTAAAGATTTCATTTATTTACTTGAGAGAGAGAGAATGAGATAGAGAGAGCATGAGAGTGGGGAGGGTCAGAGGGAGAAGCAGACCAGGGAGCCCGATGCGGGACTCGATCCTGGGACTCCAGGATCATGACCTAAGCCGAAGGCAGTCGCTCAACCAACTGAGCCACCCAGGCGCCCATCTTTTACACTTTTAAGTCAAATATTTTGTTGTTTGTGATACATTTTTCCAAATGGGTGTGCTAGAGTTTCATTTAATGTGATAACTGCTCTCTAATGCTGATATTTCATCCATTCTTAAAGCACTTAAGATAAGCAAATTGTTTTTGTTTAAAAATAGTATATTATTCTATTTACAAATGAGTATCATTTTGATTTTTATAAATAAAATTTGTTTGGGATGTTCAACACAAAAAGTGGGGCTATAGTATTCTATATTTCCATCCAACAGGATTAGCAAGTGTCTCATACCCATGGTGCTAACACTAAGAGATCTTGGTGCTCTTTGCTTTCAGCCCAGATTCAGCAACACAGTTCTCAAGTCAGCTCTTTGGTGGACACTATCAGTTGATTGGAGTTCACACTAAAAATGAAACCTCCTTTCCTCCTGCTCTATTTTATTTTTATTTTTATTTTTTTATTTTATTTATTTATTTATTTGAGAGAGAGAATGAGATAGAGAGAGCATGAGAGGGGGGAGGGTCAGAGGGAGAAGCAGACTCCCCACTGAGCAGGGAGCCCGATGCGGGACTCGATCCCGGGACTCCAGGATCATGACCTGAGCCGAAGGCAGTTGCTTAACCAACTGAGCCACCCAGGGGCCCCTCCTGCTCTATTTTAAATGAGTGACCAAGTGGAAAAAAACAAACAAAAAAACGAGTGACTAAGAAAAAAAATGACCTAGAAATTCTAGAAATTTTATCTGATCTCTGAAATGATTTATTCTTTCATTACAGAATGATGTTCGAGTCAAATTTGAACATAGAGGGGAAAAAAGGTAAGGAAAGAAACATTACATGTCAGTTTATTGATTTAATCAAATGAGTCATAATTAAAGCCATTAGAGGTTTTTTTTCTGGACTTTAGTGGAGGTTCATGGCTTACAAATTGAGAATGGAATAGTGCTTGGTAATGTGTAACATGTACTTAGACTTAAAATAGAATCTGTCAAAATTTAGGCTAAACATAAGAAACAATTAATGTTTTTATTTTAGGAAATAAAAAAGGTCATTGCATAATGCAGCCTTTAAACATTACCATTTCCTTTTATTTTTACTCAGGGGAAATTAAATATATTTCTCCTATTGTAATTGTATCATCCCTTCAGATATTATGTAGACAGAGGAAGAAAATATTAGAATTTAAAATTTTTAACTTTTAAAAAATTATTATTTTGGGGATAGACTTAAATGATATATAGGTGTTCAGAAATGTTGAATTGATAAGGGTACAGAAATCAAAATTTAAATCCCCAAGGAACAACTTTATTCTTTTTAACAGTTTCATTGCATTCCATTATAGATGGAATAATAGATGTCAAATAGTTAAGTTTAATTTTAATCACTTTCTTCAATGAACATTTTACAGTTGCTTTTTAATATTCATGAAACAATTCCAGACTTAATTTTGTCTTTCTCTACTGAAGAGATAACTGTTGTAAATATGTTACTTAATATATTTAAGAAAACTAATTATCTTAAAATTCTGTCTGTATAGAATTCTTCAGTTCCCCAGACCAGTTAAACTGGAAGACCTGAGATCTAAAGCTAAAATTGCCTTTGGACAGTCTATGGATCTCCATTATACCAATAATGAGGTAAACTTGCACAGTTTAACTTTCAGTAGCTCTTATTTTGGAAAGTAGTATGTTCATTTAAGAGACTTTTAGGAATGTTTATTTAGGGATTGATAAGGTTATGGTATGTTAGAGAAATAAAATACTCCAAGTAAATTTGTAAATTTTAACTAACTGAAATGGATTTTTTTTTCCATTGTGGAAGGTATTTAAAGATGCTACTGTGCAAATAATTGAATGAGAATATATTGAAGGAGGAAATATATGTATTACTTAGAAGTTTGCTGCTGGGGCATCTGGGTGGCTCAGTCAGTTAAGTGTCTGACTCTTGATTTTGGCTCAGGTTATGATCTCAGGGTTGTGAGATCAAGCTCCAAGTCAGGCTCCCTGTTCAGTGGGGAGTTGGCTAGAGATTCTCTCTCTCCCTCTCCCTCTGCTCCTCCCCCAGTTTGCACGTGCATACACTCTCTCTCAATAAATAAATAAAATCTTTTTTAAAAAAAGTTTGCTGCTTATTTATGTTTTATTATCACTCTGTGTACTTTTTGATGAACTATATTTTTTTCTCATACTCTGCACTTGGCTATAGAGACAATAGAGCTTTAGTAGTCAGGTAGTTTAGTTAAAAGTTTAAAAGGATTATTTTCGTGTTGGTTAGGACATGATTAAATCATTATGTTTATGTTTGTGAGTCAGTACATGTGATCCCAGGGCTTGCTCTGGCAGTGAGGAGCTCTGTGTTCTGGAAAATCCCCTTTTGAACTTTCTGTAAAACTCAGATTGGATTAGATCATCTCTGAGGTTTCTTTCAGATCCTATGAGATCTCAAGATCTTGAATCTTAAAATTTTCAGGGACAGTTTGGTTGATTGGTTAATTTGTTGTTTTCCTCAGAAAATACTTGCTGAATTTGGCAGGCATAATGCTGTGATTTATGAATTGCAGCCCACATGGAGTTTATAGACTTGTGGTAAAAGCAGGCAATTAAACAATGAGTTGTTCAAATATATGAGGTTCTTTGAAGGACATGCATAAAATACTGTGAAAAAGAATAAAGGCAAGGCAGTAGGTGTTCTGTTTAGATAGTACTAAGAACTCAGGTGGTAATATTTAATTACTGAGACTTGAGGTTGAAAAGCCAAACTTGCAAATAGTTTGAAGGGAAGAACATACCCCTCAAGAGAGAGGGCTGAGAGCAGCTGAGAAAAGTACCTACAGAAATCCTAAGATGGAAAAGACTAATGTGTTTTAAGAATAGAAAAAATGCCAATGGGAATGGAGTAACTGTAGAGAGCTTAGTAAAAATTAACTTTTGAAAACATGTGAAAGTTCTTTGCAAATGTTAAAGAATTGTGCAAATAAAATATTTTCAAATATGAGATTTTCAAATGAATTATTATTTAAAGCAAAAATATGCTAATTAGTTTGTCTAAAGAAACCACTTATAGATGAAAGCAGAAAATATTTTGATAAAGTAAAAATCTGTATACAAACAAATAATATCCCTGAATAAAGTGATGAGTATCATACTATAGTAATACCTTAAGATTTTATTTTTCAAATACTTTTTGCGTTTTTAATTAGCCATGAACACCTCTTGTTGCCTGGCCCTGTGTTGGCACTTATTATTTCTGTTGTGCTGGCCTTATTTCCAGCTGCCAGCCCCTAAGACTCTGAGGGCTTTTCAGAGGTACAGCTGTAGTGTCTACACTAAAGTACATGTGGGGGTGCCAGGGGGTGATGGGAGAATGAGACTCAAGGATGGGGTGGGAGGTGGGGATGGATGGGTTCCTCTTAACCACAGTGGTAACTTGCTGGATAACACACCCTTTATGGGCCTCCTTCCCTGACTTCCCCAATCCCCTACCAGTGTTTCCTAGAATCTTTTCCTATATAAATAGGCTTGAATTTGATTCTTTATTTCATGGTATGATTTTAGGGAAATCAGGTTATATCTTTGTTTTTGTTTGGTCTAAAATTATATTATGGAAAACTCTAAAGTGTCAAGATATTTTAAGACTACAGTATTGTCTTGATCTACCAGTCTTGTAGGTCTATAAAGAAAAATGAAATTAGTTTGACATAATTTGTTAATATTTTATCTGTTTAGCTCCTAGAATTGAGGAAGATTATTGACAGTTGTCTTTAGCTACTAAGTTTACATTTAAAAAAAATTTAATTTTCGGGCGCCTGGGTGGCTCAGTTGGTTAAGCGACTGCCTTCGGCTCAGGTCATGATCCTGGAGTCCCAGGATCGAGTCCCGCATCGGGCTCCCTGCTCAGCAGGGAGTCTGCTTCTCCCTCTGACCCTCCCCCCTCTCATGAGCTCTCTCTCTCTCATTCTCTCTCTCAAATAAATAAAATCTTTAAAAAAAAAATTTAATTTTCTTGACTTTCTCATAGACTTCTTAGGTGTTCTTGTCCTTTATTTATTTTAAAGATTTATTTATTTTAGAGAGTGAGTATACATGCATGTGAACCAGGGGGTGGCGATGGCCAAGAGGGGGAGAGGGAAAGAGAATCCTCAAGCAGACTGCCTGCTGAGTGTGGAACCCAACACGGGACTCGATCCCAGGACCCTGAGATCATTACCTGAGCTGAAATCAGGAGTCAGCTGCTTAATCCACTGAGCCACCCAGGCACCCCTGCTTTTGTCCTTTATCACATCTGACCCATGAGAGAACTAGTGAAAGCACATATCCACATTTAGGGTTTACTTTGGGTGGCTGACCCATTTAGCTTATTTGTTTAGAGTTCAGTCAAGTCACCAGGGTCAGAGATGAGAGCCCCAAGTGGATTGTAGAGTGCAGGTACATTGCTAGTGGCCCCCTCCATGGCAACTGCTATAGATGTTTATTGTATTTGAGATGTTGATAAGCACTCTAGTTGAGAATGCAAATACGTAGTTACTATAGAGAAAAACGTGAGTTTCATCAATGCAGATGAAAGATAGTACCTTTATTTTATATAGTTTTTGTGTGTGTTCTTTAATGCTGTTTTGGGAATGAAGATATTATACTTTATGTTTTGGAACTTTATGGGAATATCCTAGGAAATTAATTTTTAAATGTGTTTTCTAGAAGAATTTAATTAATAAAGCAAAAAAAAAATTGTCCTTATTCAGTCTGTGATTTTAGTGGTAGGATGGGAAGAGTGAAATGATCTAAATACATTTATTTATTCAGAATTTCATTATACTAACAAATCAGAGAGCCAGGGTATTTTGAAATTTGTAATTCCATAGTAACAGAGATGCTCCTGAAAGGACTTGACCTGGTGGGATGGTTGGCATGATTCATTATGTTCCGTTTTGTTTAGTTGGTAATTCCATTAACTACCCAAGATGACTTGGACAAAGCTGTGGAACTGCTGGATCGTAGTATTCATATGAAGAGCCTCAAGATATTACTTGTAATAAACGGAAGTACACAGGTATGAATTGAAACTTCTTTCAATAAGGATTATAGGATTTATGCCAGTGAAAGTCAGTATATGAAACATAGTTACGTTCTGTAATCATTGATACTTTTTCAGGGTAATGAAATGTAAACTTATATATTGAATTGCTATAGCTTAATATCCTTGCTCTTCAAAACTAGCCAAAATTATAAATGAGTATAATATACTGTACATATGAAACTAATAGAAATACTGAGAACTTGGGAAGAATTATGCTGGAATTATAATTTCAAAGAGTAGATTTGATAAGACCTACAAATGATATAGAATATCTAGGTTGTATTTGATAGGGGAAAGGATTCTGTTTGAAGCCCCAAAGGGGAAGAATAGCATTAATCATCTTTTTTCCTTTATAGGCTACTAATTTAGAACCATTGCCATCACTAGAAGATTTAGATAACACAGTATTTGGAGCAGAGAGGAAAAAGCGGCTTTCTATAATAGGTAAGAATGCTAGTGTCTGAACCATAAAATGGGCAATTTCTGTTTCTTCTCCATCCTTTAATGTAGGGTAACACCTAAACATAGCCATGATAAATAGTAGCCTACCTCTGTACTCTGTAATTTTTCTCAACTATGTTCTAGTTTCTGATGTTCCTTGAAAAGTTATGTCAAGTGTTAAAAGATTAGCAATCTCCAACTTAAATATTTGTTTTCTTTATGTATCTAGGGTATTTTAATATTTAACAAATTTAAGTAGAACCTCAAAGAGGTCTTAATTGTACAAATCGGAGGGAAGAAATTAAAATAAGTAATTCTAATATACTAAAATTAATAGATGGACTAAGTTCATAAGCCTTTCTCAAAGTTTTAGTCATTGCAGTACTATCAAAATGAATTGCTAAGAGTTTCCAGATTATTGCTTTATTAGTATTCAGTATTTGCCATTAATAATAGATTGTTAAAATTAAACTTGTAGTATACAGAGAAACAGTGGATCCTGTGTATTGTCAGTTTTGAAGGAGGTCTAGTAGAGAGGTGTGGGCAAGGCAGAGGTGCTCTAAACTCCCCAGTTCTTTGGCTCTAACTTCATACCACAGTTAGTGTAAAACATTGATAATCTCTATTTTTATATGATAAAAATATTACATTGCTCAAAAACCACTGGTATAAATGTTTTTTAACAGAAAGGGCATTGAATGTGATCATTAAAGACAGCATGAAAACGTGTGAGGGATGGATTTGAAAGGGAAAAGTAGAAGAGGAGGTGAAACAGATGACTGGAGAGGGAGAAAGCAGAAGAGGGGGCAGAATAAGAGATGTGGTTAGGAATCCAGGACCGGTAACAGGATGCCTGGGTGGCTCAGTTGGTTAAGCGACTGCCTTCGGCTCAGGTCATGATCCTGGAGTCCCAGGATCAAGTCTTGCATGGGGCTCCCTGCTCAGCGGGGAGTCTGCTTCTCCCTCTGATCCTCCCCCACCTTGTGCTCTCTCTCAAATAAATAAATAAAATCTTAAAAAAAAAAAAAAAGGTAAGAAAAGAGGATTGTTAATAACAAAAGATTAAATTGGTGTGTGGGACTCCCCCAAAATCTGTTATTCATCTTCTGTTTTGGTCCCCCAGAAGAAGCTATTTTATGACTTACTTCCTTCTAAGTATCTGTCTTACATAAGTCCTACTTTTGGTTCCAGAAATGCTGGAAATGTGAGCAGCAGAGATATGATATACAAGTAAAATAGAAATTGCTTACCTTCATTCAGATATATTTTGTTATAGTTTAGAATTTTGGTGAAAGAACATTAGGGATACCTAAATTCAAATTCCAGCTCTCTAATTAACTTGAGACCAGTAACTTTGTTCTCATCTTTAAATCATGAGATTCTTGTGGCAATAAATTAAGAGAACACTTTTAAAGAACATTTTGCTTTTCAAACTAGAAAACATGACTGCTATTAAGCATACATTTCTTTCTTCATTCCCTTATCACATTATAGTATTTATCATTTTAAAGTAAAAAACTGCCAATTCACTCTAGTTGCATTAGAATAAGCTGAATGCACTAGTTAAATTGACATTTTAAGTTCATTTTGAATTAAAACTGTACTGAATACCTCTTGTCCTACTAATAAATATTCTTATTTGAGTTCAGTGCTAGCATAAGAAGAAACTGGAAATTGTAATGTAGAAAATTATTGACCTTTTATTGGCACCTGTTTACACTTGGAATGGCTTTGATAGATACGACCATCATCTTTTTTCCTTATTTATTGACAGTTACTCTCTTCAATTATTTTCATAAAAGATAGCTATAGGAAAAACTACCTTTGGGATGGAGTGTATGCTGGTGTGGAGGTCTTAACCAAGAGTGCATTGGGATACCCATTACCAACAAAAGTTAAGAAAAATGGGTTATCTTTGGGTATACATATCCAGTAGTGGAATTGCATGGTCATATGGTAGTTTAATTTCTCATTTTTTGAGGAACTTCCATACGTTTTCCCACAGTGGATACACCAATTTATATTGCCACCAATAGTTCATGAAGGTTTCTTCCACAACCTTTTTCTCTAGCTGTTGTTTCTTGTGCTGTTGATTTTAGCCATTCTGATTGGTGTGAGGTGATATCTCATTGTGGTTTGATTTACATTTCCCTGATGATGGTGATATTGAACATCTTTTCTTGTGTCTCTTGGTAAAGAAAATGAAATGCGAAGATATATATGAAAACATATATATATATATGTATATATATATAAATATATATACACACACAATGCTATATTACTGAGCCATAAAAAAGAATGAGATCATGCCATTTGCAGTAACACAGATGGACCTAGAGGGTATTATGCTAAGTGAAATAAGTCAGAGAAAGACAGATACCACATGATTTCACTTATATGTTGAATCTAAAAAACAAATGAATAAACAAGCAAATAACCAGACTATTAGATACAGAGAACAAACTAGTGGTTGTCAGGGGATTGGGGAGTTGGGCAAAATAGGTGAAGGGGATTAAGAGGCACAAACTTCCAGTTATAAAATAAGTAAGTCATGGAGAATGAAAGCATAGTGTAGGGAATATAGTCAATAATACTGTAATAACATATAAAATAAGTAAGTCACGGAGAATGAAAGCATAGTGTAGGGAATAATATAGTCAATAATACTGTAATAACATGGCGATAGATGCTAACTACACTTACAGTGGTGAGCATTAGAATTGTCAGATCACTATGTTGTATACCTGAAACTGTTTTAACATTGTGTGTCAACTAGACTTCAGTAAAAATAAAATAAATAAATGAGAAGAAAAATGGGTTATCAAGTAAGGAGATGAAGAAACTTCATCTAGCAGTTTTTCTTCCCTATCTCCTTTTAGTAATGAGTATATTGATCTTTTTTTATAAACAAGAGTATATGGAAGGAGTAAAAATACTAGCAACAGTGTGATCATAGCTGTTACAAAGCTTAAGTAAACCCCTGGCTCAGAGTTGAGTTCCTAATTATTTCAGAACCAAGTAGAGAGTTATCTTTTCTTTGCACATCTCTTGGTAATCATTTTGTTCTCTTTCTCCCTATCTCCTCACTGACAAATGCGGCATATCTTACAGCGACCCCTTTTTATAAGGCAAAGCCTTTTTGCTTTAAATCTGACCAAAACTTAAATGCTTACATAACTTCCTCGTGTCTTTTTTTTTAATAGTTTAATTTCAAAATATTCAGAGAAAAGGGGAGAGTTGTGTTACTAAACATAGTGTTATTTCTATAAACCAGGTAAAAATAAGGTGGATTATTGTCTCATAAGAAATGATGTGATTTATTAGATGAACTATATTAGATTTTCTCATTTTCTGAACTGTGAAGAAATTTAAATGCCAGGAATATGGCTTGTCATAAAACCTAATTTTAAAGTACCCAAGAATAGGATTCAGGATTCCAGTTTGAAAACACTACTATGGCCTAAGTGATTTAAGAAGTAATCTCACTTTAGGTTTCTATGGTTTTTTAAAAATTTATTTATTTTTTTTGCAGTTAGCTAACATACAGTACATCATTAGTTTTTGATGTAGTGTTCAACGATTCATTAGTTGCGTATATCACTTTAGGTTTCTAAAGATTTTATTTATTTACTTGACAGAGAGAGAGACAGTGAGAGAGGGAACACAAGCAGGGAGAGTGTGAGAGGGAGAAGCAGGCTTTCCGCTGAGCGGGGAGCCAGACACAGGGCTCACAGTGCTCATGACCTGAGCTGATGGCAGAAGCTTAACGTGTGAGCCACTCAGGCGCCCCTTTAGGTTTCTAAAGATTAAGGAAAGGGAATGGAAAGAGCATCACGGAGCCAAATGTGCATAGCATATGTTCAGTATGAGTAATTTTACCACCACAATACCCTTGCAAAGGAGGGATTTAGTCTTTTTTTGTTTGTTTACCCTAGGTGTTGGCTTTATATATTTTTTAATCTATTTTTTAAATTCAAGTATAATTAACATACAGTGTTATGTTAGTTTCAGGCGTACAATTTAGTGATTCAACAATTCTGTACATTTCTCAATGCTCATCAAGATAAGTGTACTCTTGGGGCGCCTGGGTGGCTCAGTCGTTAAGCATCCGCCTTCGGCTCAGGTCATGATCTCAGGGTCCTGGGATCGAGCCCCGCATCGGGCTCCCTGCTCCGCGGGAAGCCTGCTTCTCCCTCTCCCACTCCCCCTGCTTGTGTTCCCTCTCTCACTGCCTCTCTCTGTCAAATAAATAAATAAAATCTTTAAAAAAAAAAAAAAGATAAGTGTACTCTTAATTCCCCTCACCTGTTTGACCTATGCCCATACCCACCTTCCCTCTGGCAACTACCAGTTTGTTCTCTAAGAGAGGAGGGATTTAGTCTTATGTTGACAGATGAGGAAATAGGTTTCTGGGGATTGGGTAACTTTACTAAAGACATACAGTTGGTAAATAGCTAGAACTGAGATTTAAACAGTCTGAGGTCTAAAGCCCACATTTTTTCCACTACATTATGATGCCTTCCATCAGTTCTGTTAAAGGGTAACATATATCTAGGTGCAAATGACCCTTGGAACTTCAGAAGCAGTGGCATCTAAAAATCTTTATTATAATATCAGCCCCATAATGCAGTTGTCAGCAGTTAGAGGAACATACCACCTAATAAGTATAAATGAATATTACAGTGAGGTTAATAATTATAGTGGGATGGGAGTTGAAAAATGTATAAATACATTTGAAGATTTATAGAAATGAATGTTTGGAGAAGTTTTAATAAAACTGAATTTCAGTAGCTAAAATTATTGGTACTGCAGTCCAGAAATCCTCTGTGCATATTTAATTGAAACAAAAATTAGTTCCCTGTTGAAATTTGTAAAATCGTATAATTTTTTTCCTTTGAGGTCCCACTAGTAGAGATAGAAGCTCCCCTCCCCCAGGATACATTCCAGATGAATTACACCAGGTTGCCCGGAATGGGTCATTCACCAGTATCAACAGTGAAGGAGAGTTCATTCCAGAGAGCATGGACCAAGTAAGCAAATGTTGGATGTCATTTTTCATTTTGTTTAAAGGGTTGTTGTCAGGATTTGTGTGGTTTGGCTGGTTTCCTTTGTGTGTGTGACTTCTTCTCCCATCCCATATCTTCCCTCTTACATGAACATAATAGTAAAACACACAGGAAAATGCCAACTAACTTACATGTGCCTGTGTGCATTCATGTATAAACAAAGCTGGAATAAGGCTGGTTTTCTTACTTTGCTCATCTATAAATAAATGAATGCATTTGTTTGTAATCGTGGGGTTAACATTCAGATTTTTGACATTTGAAAGATACAGTAAAACTACAGATATTTAACTTTGTGAAGCTTAGGTTTGTCAACTTTGTAAAACATTTTTAAATGTTTTAATAATGTAGTAGTCATGGTGTCATTATTCTCAGTTTGAGTGGGGCTATTGTTCAGTGTTGAGTGAGCAAAGTTATGTGAAATCTTTTAGCTTTTAATTGTTTAGCCAGCAGTCTATAGAGAAAATATTTTTCTCTTAGGAAATTTTGAAGTTACCTACCTATAAGGGATCACTACATTTAAAACATTAAAAAATTAGTAACTCTGGGGGGGAGGTGACTGCTATTGGATATGGGGTCTTTTGGGTACTGAAAGTGTTCTCAGATACTGAGGAGGGTTGCACAACTCTCAATATACTAAAAACCACTAAATTGTACACTTTAAATGGGTGAATTTTATGTTATATGAATTATATCTCAGTAAAGCTTTTTAAAAGAAACCAGTAACTTCTGGTTATATCATATTGAATCATGGAGGAACTCTTTATTTTTCTAGATGCTGGACCCATTGTCTTTGAGCAGCCCTGAAAATTCTGGCTCAGGAAGTTGTCCATCACTTGATAGTCCTTTGGATGGGTAATATTGATTGTACTTTTTTTTTTTAATATATGTGGGTAAATATGTGTATATATAGCATGTCAGAGGAATGTAATTGGTACTTGCCTATACTTAGGGCAAATGAATTTTTTCACAGTTTGGACAAATCCCTTAACCTCCTGGGGCTCAGTATCTCTATCAGATAAAATGATATCTGATTATAATGAGTATTTTGCTTCCTAAAATTGTGTGTTTGAAGCTAAATGCAAACTTAGAATTTATGTATGTTTACTTTTTTTTTTTTTTAAAGATTTTATTTATTTATTTGAGACAGAGAGAATGAGAGACAGAGAGCATGAGAGGGAGGAGGGTCAGAGGGAGAAGCAGACTCCCTGCAGAGCAGGGAGCCCGATGCGGGACTCGATCCCGGGACTCCAGGATCATGACCTGAGCCGAAGGCAGTCGCCCAACCAACTGAGCCACCCAGGCGCCCTATGTATGTTTACTTTTAAAACTCTGTTTGTGGGGTGCCTGGGTGGCACAGTTGGTTGAGCTTCCAACTCTTGATTTCAGCTCAGGTCATGATCTCAGGGTCGTGAGATCGAGCCCCATGTAGGGCTCTGTGCTCAGCGTGGAGTCTGCTTGGGACTCTCTCTCCCTCCCCGTCCCCCCCCCCACATGCGTGCATGTGTGCACGCGCTCTCTCAAATAAATAAATAAATCTTTTAAAAAAATACATTTAGTTTTGGAGGTTTCTTGAATTGTTTCACCTGTTCAGGATTATGTTCATTTTGGCACTAAATTATAGATAGCTTACTTTCTTGGTAATTGTGGCCCAATATGTTGAGTGTCATTTAAAATTTAAGTACTTTTGTTTTGTGAAATAGCTGTTCAGGAATATAACCTGGGTGAAGTTGCAACTGTGAATTTTTTGTTATAGGTGCTCCTCTCCGGGTCTCAATAAGAGTGTTTACATATAGCACACAGAGTCCATAAAATCTTTACCTATTTGATCTCCTCTGGGATTTCTTTTTGGAGCAAATTCTGAAAATATAACTAATACTTTATGGGAGTACACATTTAATTTTCTTTTACCTGTACACATGAAACCTTTGTGCCCATGTCTACCTCAAGATAGATATTTGAAACATTTAAGAAATTCAGGAAAATAGTAATGTGAAAGCTGTATATTGAGCACTTAATATTTAAAAGACACTGTCCTGAGCACTATGTATACATACCCACTTGATGAGTTGGAAATTATTATCTTGTTTTTATAGATATGGAAAGTCTCAGAAAGGTGATAGGCCAAGGTTGCAACTGCTAGTTAAGTGGTAGAGCTAGGTTTGAAGCACAGGTGTTTGCCAACATCCATAATTCCAAAACTTACCATTTTTACTGCTATACCCTATGGGTTGATTTTAAAAGCCAGGCTTTTGCCTCCATGCACCAAATTAGTGTTAAAAAAGAAGTCTCTTTTTTTCAGTTAACATTTCAGACTGAGCTCCTTTATTCTTATGTATATGTATATATATGTATAATTTCTACACATATATACAGATACTTATATTTTAAATGTCTTATTCACATACTTTCTGTTCATTTAACATGACATTTTTTATTTTTAGAGAGAGCTATCCAAAATCACGAATGCCTAGGGCTCAGAGCTACCCAGATAATCATCAGGAATTTTCAGGTTAGACTATCCATATTCTAAATGTTTAAATATTTATGTCATTAAACAATGCTTTGGCTGTGAGGGAGAGGGGAATTTTTTTAAAAAATGAATAAAAATGTGTAAATGTGTTTTTTATTTAAAATTAGGGATATTTTACTTTTTTATAACCTATGACTTTCTTATTTCTCAATAGACTATGATAACCCTATCTTTGAGAAATTTGGAAAAGGAGGAACATACCCAAGAAGGTATCATGTTTCATATCACCATCAAGACTATAATGATGGTAAGTTTCTGGCAGTTAGACCACAAGAACAGCTTGTTAAAGATCTCAAAAATAAAATAAAAATTTTACAAAATATCATAAACCATTAGAAATAAATTTGTTCCTAAATCATTTAGTTTTCTGCTGAAAACAGTTTTTGAAAGGAATTAGGTAACTAAAACTATAATAACATCTTAGGTTTATGCCAACTTACCTCGTAATACTTACCTTTCCCTTAAAAGAAAAGTTGTAATTAAAAATGATATTAACTAGAAAATTACTCCTTGATGACGAAATTCATACTTGCATTGTACTTATAAGGAAAAAAAAGTGCTACTTATAAATTTTCTAATTTTTGTTCTTATAAGAACAAATAAGAATAAGAATAAAGTAGATTTTTTTTTCTTTTTATCCAGAAGTAAGGGAGTGCAGTGATTTTAGAATGTGTGTGTGTTTTAACAAAAGAGATTGTTTGAATTCATATTCAGATCTTGTTCTTCCCCACTTTTCATTTCTTTTTTTTTTTTTTTTTACCTTTTCTCTTCCTTGTATTTTCATTTTTGACTTCATGATTCAGTGTTAAGGATATTTCCTTGAACTTGAAAAGAAAATACTCTTAAGTTTAAAACATGTAATCAAATAAGTATCGCTATTTCTGTTTCTTAGCCTAGTCAAGTCTAGTCACAAGGCAAACATCTGTACTTTATGTTACAAATTTTAAATACTTTCAGTTAGAACATGAATAAAAGTTGTAAGGTAATTCTATTTTGATTTTGTAGGTCGTAAAACTTTTCCAAGAGCTAGAAGGACCCAGGGGACCAGCTTCCGGTCTCCTGTGAGTTTCAGTCCTACTGACCACTCTTTAAGCACTAGCAGTGGAAGCAGTATCTTTACCCCAGAGTATGATGATAGTCGAATAAGGAGAAGGGGAAGTGACATAGACAATCCTACTTTGACTGTAATGGACATCAGCCCACCCAGCCGCTGTAAGTAATAGCATTTGGCACAGTGAATGTTTAGTAGAACCTCTGCAGAACTTTATAGTATTAAAAGGAATAAATACCAAACCAGTCCTCAGGGTGAGACAGACTTCTCAAAAAAAGGTAAAAAGAATATTTTTAAAGTTGGTTGAAATATCAGGTATAAGCACAGTATTACTGCTAATTACGTAGCTGTTTCTTTTCTCTTTTGTTAGTAAAATTGTTACCAACTTGTCTTTTATTCAAATATGACCTTTAAGATGTAATCTAGTGGGGAAGAATGGTGTGTGGAGAAATGATTACAGTACAGTATTTAATCTAGATCTTGAATGTGAGTAGGATTCACCAGTTCAGGAGGTGATATATGCAGGAAGACATGGCATGTTCTGAGAATGGGGAATAGTTCATTTTTGGCTAAAGTGGAGGATATCTTACTTGAAACAATAGGTAAAGGACTAGAATGGTAATTAAGGCCAGATCGTGGAGTATTTGGATTTTATCATGTAAGTAGTACATACCAAGATTTGTGCTCAAAGGTATTTATTGCAGCAGTATTTGCATACTTCACGTTCATCCCTTTTGTGCTAGTATTGTCATATTTTACTTTTACATTTGTGACCTCACACTACGTTGTTGCTATTTTTGCTTTAGACAGCTATTTTTTGAAGTAATTAAAAATAAGAGAATATCTTTTATATATCCTTCACTTTATTTCTGTAGACCCAGGAGTTTGTAGATTATAGATTATGTAGATGTGGGATTCGGTCAGGTATCAAATTCTTAAAAGAATTGCTTTTAACCTTTCTTGTAATGTAACTCTGCTAGTAATGAATTCTTTCAGCTTTTGTTTGTTTGAAAAAGATCTTTTTTTCTCTCTTTATTTCAGAAAGATTTTTCTGGGTATAGAATGCTGGGCAGTTTTTTTTTCTGTTAGCACTTTAAAGCTATTTCTCCATTGTCTCCTTCTGGCTTGTATACTTTTTGAGGAAAGCTCTTCTGTAATTCTTATCTTTATTCTTCTGTATTTATTTATAATTTATATATGTATATTTATGTATGTATTTATTCTTCTTTATTCTACCTTCTGGCTGCTTTCAAGATTTTCTCTTGTTAGAATGAGAGTGATACTCTTTCCAGCTTTCTACATTGTAAGCAGATGGAAAACTACAAATATTGCTGCAATAAAGATTAGAAATAGTGCATCTGACAATCAGTGGTATCCTGGATTGAGTGAAAGATGCTATTACATTTTTAATCGGGGGGGAGTATAATCTCATTGGAAAAAATAAGACGTGGGGCTATATGAACCTTGTTTGGGTTTAGAATTCTTAGAAAATTGACTAAGGAGAAAAATTTTCAAAGTGATGATCATTGTGAATTTGGATGATCATGATTTTCCCTTGTATCCAAGTATATTCAATTAAGGATATCACTAATGCAGTTTACTCATTTAGTCCTTAACCATTTGTGTGCCATCTGGCTGTTCCATTTTAAGAAGGTGTTCTTTTTTAGCACCTCGTGCTCCAACCAACTGGAGATTGGGCAAACTGCTTGGCCAGGGAGCATTTGGCAGGGTCTACCTCTGTTATGATGTCGATACAGGAAGAGAATTGGCAGTTAAACAAGTTCAGTTTGACCCTGATAGCCCTGAGACCAGCAAGGTAAGAATCACTGCACACACTACTTTGTCACATTTATAAGAAGCATTTTTACTAAATAAATATAACACAGTAGAATTTTTGTTTTTTTCTTAATGCAAATTATTTGCAAAACAAATCAGTCTATAATTAGATATATTTATCTACTTTGTACTGTGAATTTTTTTTCTCTTTTAGTGCTCAGTTATATTCCTAATCTGATTTAGTGTTGCTTTAATATACCATCAAGGTATATTACAAAAGTTACAAAAGTTACTGTTTAGAGACTTTAAAATGTTTATTCCTTGGGAAGTAAAAATTTCAGAATGAAACCACCTTAATGGTCCGTGAAGTTCGAATGTTTTTCTTTTATTAGCAATGCTGTAAAGACTTAACAGTGAGTTCTGTCTTTCAGGAAGTAAATGCACTTGAGTGTGAAATTCAGTTGTTGAAAAACTTGCTGCATGAGCGAATTGTTCAGTATTATGGCTGTTTGAGGGATCCCCAGGAAAAAACACTTTCCATATTTATGGAATATATGCCAGGGGTAAGTTAGTACATCCTTTGAAAATAGACATCTCTTTAAAGTCTTAGATGAGGAAAGAAAAACAACAGAACTTTAATTATAAAATGTTAAACTAGTTAAGGACATTAAGGACATTTTGGAAGTTTTAAATTAGAGCTGGGTAATATAATTTTGTTTTCTTTCTTCATTTGTATTTGTATTTTTTAACTCACTTTTATTTTTATGTATTTATTTTTTTAACTCATTTTAAAAAAATGCTGAGGTATACTAAAATAGGTTATAGATACCATAGCAGTCCATGCACAGATTTCCCTAAATGCTCTTAAAATAACCATAATAGCTGATTTATCCAAACCAGGATCCAGTCCAGGACCACATGTTACCTTTAACTGTTACGTCCCTTACTTCTTTTTTACTCTAGAACATTTTTACATGACAGGTTTGACAAAGAGACTGGGCTAGTTCTGTTGACAATCTCATCTCATAGATTTCTCTAATTGCATCCTCGTGGTGTTTAATTTGTTCCTTTATCCTCTTATTTCCTATAAACTCCCAAGTTAGATCTAATATCTAAGTTAGATTAAGATTCAACATTTTTTATTAGAATGCATCATATATGATGCTGTGCATTTCATGTTGCATCCCATTAGGAGACATACAATTTCTGGTTGTTCACTGTTAGTGATGCGAAGATTGAATGCTAAATTAGGATGATCGACATCCAGAGTCCTCCAGTGTAAGGTTTTGTTTTTTCCTGAAGAACAGAAAGTAATCTGAGCTATTAGCAATGGCTCATAGAATATCTAGTTCCTGGGGTGCCTGGGTGGCTCAGTCAGTTAGGTGTCCGACTCATGATTTCAGCTCAGGTCATGATCCCATAGGGTTGGGAGATCAGCCTCACGCCCCATATCCAGTTCCATGCTCAGTAGGCAGCCTGCTTGAAGATACTCTCCCTCTGCCCCTCCCCCCACTCATGTGCTTGTGCTCTCTCTCTCACCCCCATCCTTCTCTCTCTCTCTCAAATGAATAAATCTTAAAAAAAGAGTATCCAGTTCTGTTTCAACCATCTATCTAAGGTTTTTTAACACAGATTGGTAATCATTGCCTGAGTCAGTAGTTTCAGTAGGAGTTGCAAAATGTGACTTGCAAACTGTCATGCCTTCTATGTTATTTTTAGAATTTGTAGGGTACATTTTAATACTGATTTTCAAGATGGTGGTATATTTATTCATTTAAAAACACAGGCATTCATATAATTTAATCAGTTGTATATATTAGGAAAAGATTTGATTTATGGGTCTTTAAGTGGATTATTAGAATTATATGTTTCATGTACAAGGTTGCAGTTTAAGCTTATGGGTCAGTAAAAACTGGATTAGTATCCGATAGTCATGGTCTTAATCATCCTGTTTCACAAGACCAGCAGTTAAGTTTACTTTCTTTCTTATCATCATGAATAATTGTTTATTTCAAAGATCCTGTTGACAGAGTAAATTGGGTTTTTTTTAATTCCTTTGGAAAACAAATGGGTGGGATATATTAAATGACATAGAAATTTTGAATTTTGACCTGGTGATTTCACAGAAATTCATTTTAAAGAAGTAATCCAAAGGAAAGAAAAAGCTATGTACATTTATTTTAGTATTATCTGTGATGGAAATATCAGTTCCCACAGTGGAAGTAAATTATGATGGCATTGTCCAAGAGGATTGTGAAGGCTATGTAGCAAAGTTGGAGGAAGTACTTATAATAAGATAGAGAAAAGAATATAAGATACTTTTAAATAAAGTTTTGATATTTTAAAAGTATCTGTATTTGGACAAGGACAGAAGAAATTTGAAAATGTGTTATGTTGGGATTGTGATTTTCTCTTTTATTCAGATTTCCATTACTGTTTGTGCAATAAATATTTAAATTAGGAATAAAAGAATAATTCTGAATAAGTGTGAATAGGGACCCAGATTGTTGAAGATAAGATTAAATGGTTAATTGGCTAGAACTGATTTACATCACAAATGGAGATGGGTAATCTTACAGATTTAGCAATCTTAAGACTAAGCCAGGACTATTCAGGAAGAGGTGTTAGGTCTACAGCGGTACCACCCTGAACGCGCTGATCTCATCTGATCTCGGAAGCTAAGCAGGGTCGGGCCTGGTTAGTACTTGGATGGGAGGAAGAGGTGTTAGATCATGTTTCTCATTAGCTCTACTTACTTTTGTAAGGGCAACTATCTCTTCAAAGTATAGGTTGTCATTGAAATCTTTTTACTAAATTAATAATAGTTCATCAACAATCTTTAAATGAATTATACATATGCCAAGCCCAGGCATATATGGGCCAGACGTACATGATCTTAGACTTTACTGAATTTCCAAGTTTGTGAATGATGCTATATAATTCCTCTCATTAAATTTAGTATAGTGGATCTCTTTGTACCCTAGATTTCATGCTTTGCCCAAATTGTTACTCTGTTTTTCAGTTTTCCCAAATGTAGCATTCTCTTCCTTAGTTTATCTAGAACTACTTTCAGAACAAAACCATAACTTTATTTTCAGTCCCTGGACTAGCAGTTGATTTCTTTGACACACACATGCACGTGCACGCACGCACACACACACACACACACAGAGTTTTTTGCTGGCACAGTACTTTGCAACCCAATCTGCTTGTTCACACTGAGGATGATAACTGTTTTTTTGGTACACAGGAGTAAATAGACAGCACCAGTGCAGTAGGCCACTGGCCCAACTGCCCAAGGCCCAGAAAAGCCTCAAGTCTGTCACTCATTTTGCAGCCTACAAGTCTTTGGGGGCTTATTAGTTGGACAGCTCAGTTCTAGGTGTGTTATTTTGTGTATTACTACAAGTAGAGACACAGTAAATAGACTGAACAAACAAGCCACATTGACATACAGGTTCTTGACTGCCGGAGGCTTTCCACACATGTGTTTGCAAGTTTGAGTCAGCAGAATTGCATCTTGCTTTCCCTTCAGGGATTGCTCATGAATAGTGGAAATAGCAAATGGTTAAACCTGTAAAGTCTAAGGATCTACTTTCATATGACATAGTATACCGTTGGCCAGAACTCAAGGAAAAGCAGAAACATTTGGATATATTCTCTGTTTAAAAGATTTTGTCCCTCAGGAAGCATTTTATTCCCATCTTTTAAAGTGGTGATTAGTCATCAAATTAGTATATTGGAATCTACAGTGGGGAAGGTTTTTCAAAATTCAAGTGCCAGTGTCTCACCTCAGAGTGATTCAGCATTCTCAAGATGGCGTCTCATCTTGCCTTAAAAAACATGTAAGAAAATTTGAAATTCTTCTTTAATATATTTTCACATGTTTTGAACTAGAATGTTGAGTATGTATATAAAGGAAAAACTTTTTAAAAATCTCATATGTGTTCTGATTTTTTAGTCATATCCATTCTTTCTCCTGAGAAAGTCGCAGATATCAAACAAAATAAATAAGATTCAAGTAGGGCATATTGAGAAGAGCAAGTAGGAAAAACAAAAATATATTCAGGGCAAAAACAAGATTTTAAAAAACACGATTGCAAGGAACAAGAGATAGTTAGAACCAACTTAGTCATGGAAACAAGGGCATCAATCAAAAAATAGTTTAAAGGCTTCTTTCAGCTATGACCATACTCTTCCAAAGTTGTACTCAGGGAATATAGTAGAGTTTATGTTAAATTAGATGGCATATAATGTCCTTACTGAGAATTCCTGTACTCTCCAGCTAAAGCCTCCCACTCATGAACTATAGATCCTTTTAAAAATAAAGATTTAATAGTATTTTTCATTTCAAACCATACCATAGTTTTCTTTTTTTTTCTGTCTTAGGGCTCAATTAAGGACCAGTTAAAAGCATACGGAGCTCTTACTGAGAATGTGACTAGGAAATACACCCGTCAGATTCTGGAGGGCGTACATTATTTGCACAGTAATATGATTGTTCATAGAGATATCAAAGGTAAGTAACGAGCTATTCTTTATTTCAAGTACACAGTTTTTTTGTGTGAATCTGAATGAAACTAGTGATATGATTAAGAAATTTAGCATTTAATTTACCACATCTACCTTTAAAACACCTTAGGAAACAATTCTGCTTTCTCACTGACACAGTCAGTGTTCTGACTTGCCCTGATGTTCATGTCTCTACAAGTGGGTAGCTCATTTGTGGGGGGTCCACAGAATCAGTCAAGTTCAGATTATCATGAAAATGAGAACATGTTTTCATACATGGGAACATAAGCATTAGAATATAGTGGTTAAGAGTAGGGGCCCTGACATCAGCTGGCCTGATGCAAGTTTGGGCTTGATTTGGTCACTGTGTGACCTTGGAGAAGACACATAATTTCTCTATGCCTCAGTTCCTCATTTTTAAGGAGGATAATAATAGTGTCTACAAACTCATAGGGTTTTTGTAAGAATTAAATGAGTTAATGTATATAATATGCCTAAAACATTGTATTTAGAACACACTCAAAAGTTAGCTATGCTGATGATATACTGTATGTTGAGATCATTTTTAAAGCCATGGGAATGGATGTCATTACCTAGGGAGAGAATATCAAGAGGGAAGAAGAGAGGCCAAGACTGAGCTTTGATGAACTCCAACTCAGTTAAACTCACTTTTTAAAACTCAGAAACTCAACTGTCAGGGAGCAGGTATGTAAGGGAAGTGCGTGACGTGAGACAAAAACAATTGGCAGAGGTGTTTCAAATTTGAGAGTGCTTAAAACTTTGTACTGCAGAGTATACCCAGAGGTCTGATTCTGTAAATACTGGGTTGTGACCCACATGTAAAATCACTTAATCAGTCAGTAAGAATAAATACTTACACACATATACAGTTGACCCTTGAACAACACAGGTTTGAACTGTGTGGGTCCACCTATTTGTAGATTTTTTTTTTATATAAACTGCAGTACTGTAAGTGTATTCTCCTTATTTAACATTTTCATTTCTCTAGCTTACTTTATTGTAAGAATACAGTATATAATACATATAATATACAAAATATATGTTAAATGTATGTTATTAGTAAGATTTTCAGTCAGCAGTAGGCTATTAGTAGTGTCACATCATAAATATGGTCATATTCAGGCCAAAGAGAACACTTCTACCCATTTTCTGGTGACAAAGTAAAATCTGCTGCAGAATGCCTGAGCCAGATCGCTTGTATGGAATGGAGCTTGCTGGTGAGTCTGAGAGGATGAGGACATGGCTCATGATCTCAAAGAAATAGGAACCTTTCATCTCAAGATCTCCCCACTTTAGGCAGACCTCACTAGTCAAGTACAAAACCTGACAGCTTAAAGGACCACATAGGGAAATTGATTGTGAATTATTCTATTAGGAATAATTTCTGTTCAAGCCAGTTTCTCTCTAGCTTTCATAATGAGAAAAGGTAAAGGAACTGAGGGCAGCAACCCCCCCCAGGGGGTCCTCTTCTAACCTTGCCAGAAAGAGTGATAAACCATTCTGGTAAATGAGGCTGGAAGGAAGCAGATTTAAAAGCATTACAGGGCAAATAGATTTGTAAGAGAAAAACAAGATATAAAACTGGATATGCAATATGATTTCAAGTTTGCAAAATTAAAGTACGACCTAGGAGAAGAATTTCCATATAATTAACAGTGATTATTTCCAAATGGCAGAATGAGTGATGGTTGTTTTCCTTTGCATGCTTTTTACTTTTTCTGTATTTCCCAAATTTTTATAATGTACAATTTTTATTTATTTTTACTTTTATTTTTTTCATTGTGCAATTTTTAAATGGTGAGGGAAAAGGAAAGATAGTTGGTTGCTTTTAAAGTTTAAACCCATGAGTTCATAGTGAAACTTAAGATAAAAACTAACTGGGCGCCTGGGTGGCTCAGTTGGTTAAGCGACTGCTCTTCAGCTCCGGTCATGATCCCGGAGTCAGTGTCAGGATCGAGGCCCACATCGAGCTCCCTGCTCAGCGGGAGTCTGCTTCTCCCTCTGACCCTCCCCACTCTTGTGCTCTCTCTCTCTCTCATTATCTCTCTCAAATAAATAAATAAGATCTTTAAAAAAATTTTTTTAAAAAGATAAAAACTAATTGATCATTGTTGCTAGGGAACCAACTTGTTATTTCATAATACGGTTCCTTTACTCTGCTTTTGTTTTACAAACTATACTACGGAGGACTAAATACTAGATGAAAGGAAACTTATCTTTATAGAAGTATGTTGGCTAACAAATTAAAAAGGAATAATAGAACAATACCATTTTGTAACCACTAAGGAATTAATAGATATAAGTACTAAATATAAATAGTTGCTGACATCACTAAAACAGAGATAGTCCAGCATTATGTACTTCCTATTTGTAGAATAATACATCATCTGTGTAAGTAGTTTTGCTAAATAAATTGGACCTGAATCTGATCAAGCCTCTAGATTCAGCTACTGAGTTATAGAACATACATAGGACAGACGAACATGTTAAATGACTCCTTGGGATGGAGTCAGCAAGATCTAGACCATAAGAAAGCTATAGGAAACAACTTAGATTCTTCATAAATTATAAAGAAAAAAAAGAGATTAGAGGGAACTTATTAGGAAAGACTTAAAAGATATATATCAGTGAGTCTCAATGTATGGACTTTATTTGGATTCTGATTTTTTTTTTTAATGTTAAAAATAGTATATATTGGGGCATCTGGGTGGCTCAGATGGTTAAGCGTCTGCCTTCAGCTCAGGTCATGATCCCAGAGTCCTGGGATCGAGCCCCACATCGGGCTCCTGGCTCAGTGGGGAGCCTGCTTCTCCCTCTCCCTCTGCCTCTCCCCTTGCTCATGCTCTCTCTCTCTCTATCTCTGTGTCTCAAATGAATAAATAAAATCTTTAAAATAATGCTAATTTTTTAGTATATATTTAGTAATACTAAGGAGTTATTGTCCATTCTCTTAGGTGTGATAAGTTTATATTTTAAAGACATGTAGTAAACTGTTTGTTGATCATAATGTGTTGAATTTGCTTCAGATAATATGAGAGGGTGGAAGGAGTGGCTAGCAGTATGTATGGTGGGGGAAGATTGTCCTGATGGATGTTGGGGCTGGGTTATGGGTACATACACTATCCTGTCTGCTTTTGTATGTTTGAAAAGTCTCCTTAAAAGCTTTTAATGTAGTTAAAATGAGCTTTAAAAAATTAGAAAGTTATTTTGGGAGCTTAGCTATACATTTTCTCTTCATCCCTTCATATGAGTAGGCATTGGTTCACCGCTGGTGATTATTTCATGGCTCTCCCAGTCTGTGACCTGCCCAGGACTGTTCCTTCCCAGCTCCTAGACAGAAAAAACTAGTTTGTTTGTTGTCCTTCCTTTGGCTAAATATTTTACAGGCAATGGCTTTTTTGACAGAATCTTCTGTAAGTTTTAGATGGTGGGAGATGTTAATTAGGCAGTGCTTTTTTTGAGGGTCTGGTACCATGGCACGCTTAGGCTTATGGCATGCAGAGAATGGATCCAGGACCCTCCCTGGAGAGAGGCTTTTGGGAGCCATCATTGACTCGGCTGAGGAACTGGGAGAACAGAAAGACTAGTACAGAAGCCCATGGTGGGGATGCACAGTCTACATTCTCTCTGTTCTATAATGCAGATTTTATCTACTAGTCACTCTGCTTCCTAGAGGCCATTAAAAAAAAGGATAAAAGGACAATGAAGGATTTTTTTTTTGAAATATGGTTAAGGTTATAGAAGACTTAAAAATGAGAATAAAAATATTTTATGTAAGACGGAAACCACCTTTATAATCCCAGAAGAAAGACTGAGTTCAAAAAGTGATAAAAGGGAGAAGAGAGAATAAAAAATAAATGAATCTAGCACCTAGATCTTGATTTCTGAGACCATTCTCCACTAAAAGGAACCAGGGTTCCTTGGAGGAATGACTGATTCTAGGACTGGTGCAGCAAATACACAAGTTGAGCCCAGAGCATCTTTTAGTGCCAGAAAGTAAGAAAATGCTTAAAAACACCCACAATAACAAAAAACCCAAACCAAACAAGAACACAATAATTCAGAGTATGGCCGAGGGACACAGAAGCCAATACAAAGAGCTCCCAATGGCCAAAGCTGGAACAACTTGAGCAAAAAAATAAAGTAATATTTGATTATGATTCAGAGTATAAAATAAATATCCATGTGGTCATACTAATATAAATGAAAGGTTGAATGAATAAATGCAAGAGAGGAGACAAATGTCCCATGCAGAATAATTACAAATAATTTATGTAGCCACTCAGCCTGGAGCATAAATCCTCACACCTTGATTGTGGGCTGTGCATAATGAACTTCTTCCAAAGAGTGCAGTATGGAAAGGGGGGAAGAGTAACTCAGTGGGGAGTTCAGCAGACACTACCTCACACCCTGTGATCAAGGTCCATTTGTAGTAAATAAAATGAAAAGTTTATTATAAAAGTAAACGAAATTTTAAAACAGAAAGCTCAGAGCTTACTTAGAAGAGATTTAAAATATAGAGAGACATTGAGAAATAAAATTAGTATAAAACAAAATCCAATACTAAGAAAAACTGTAAAGTGTAAGATAACCAACATTAAATTTACAGTAGAGGGGAAAGTGCTAGAAGTTGTTGATTATGAAGGTCCTACAGGAAGTTCCTAAGGAGAAGCTAGCTCCTCAGGGAAATAAGCTGCAGCATGGGCTTCTCGCTTTGTCACAGAGAAACTGGGGCCAAGAGCCTGCTATTGCTTTCTGTATCCTTCTCTGAGCTTCACATTCTTAGCCCTTTTCTCCTTTTTCTTCTTTGTCATCCTTACCTCCTACCGGCCCCGTCCTTTTCAGTGGGAGAACCTTCTTAGGTTCTAAAGCACAAACAGCTGACTCTAAAAATTTAGTGTTTGTGCAGTAAATCCTTAATGAGCCCTGGTTGTGTGACTGGCATTATGCCAGGTACTGTTGGGAAGACAAAAAGCAGCCTAATTTTGGAGACAGACTGATGAGTCTGCTAAGTAATTCTTTGCCATTATTATTATTTTTTTAAATTCCAAACAGCCAATAAAAGTAATGAATTGAGGATGTTTTCATATTTTTAGGTGCAAATATTCTGCGGGATTCAACAGGCAACGTCAAACTAGGAGATTTTGGGGCCAGCAAACGGCTTCAAACCATCTGTCTTTCAGGGACAGGGATGAAGTCTGTCACAGGCACACCATACTGGATGAGCCCCGAAGTAATTAGTGGAGAAGGCTATGGCAGAAAAGCAGACATCTGGTAGGTTTTGATGCTAGGTTTGCCTAAAAACACCTTACATAATTCCACCCAAAGTGGAAATTACTGAGCCAGATTTAAATGATCTTTTGTACTTTTGAAATAGGATGTCAGGATTACAAGGATTACTTTTATTTTTAATTTTGCCTCTTTGTAGTTTAATGATTGCTAAATAAATGGAGTTCTTGAACCTGTCTTCCTTTCTTTAGGAAGGATTTCATCTGAAGCAAATTTCAGCATTAGAAAACTATCTTTGTTTTATTTCCCTGAAGAACTTTAAGAGTTATTAATCTTTGTTAGTATCATGTAATTCAGTTAATCTTTAATTGCTTAATAACTTTAAGTTAGAACATAAAATGGCCTACTTCCCACCCAGAAATGTGTTTAATAGATATTCATTTTAGGCACCTAAAGGCAAACGGGATTTCTAGTGTTTGTGTTCTTTGTAAGATAAAGACAAAAGATTATATTTAATGTCAAGTTAGAGAATTATATATAAAGCAAAAATTATAAGATGAATAATGTTCTTTGCCTAACCATTTGAGTTAGTCCTTAAATTGTGGTTTATTTTCATTAATTTTTATGTTTAAATTATAGCTTTATATAATTACAACCTTTTAATGAAACTTTAAACTTAAAATCAAGTTGTATTTAAATGTAAATGGACTTCAGTTCTGTTTCTCATGTTGTAGTTAAGTGGCTTTCCTTCATGATGATACTATTTTTGTAATTTTTTTCCCCCTAGGAGTGTGGGCTGTACTGTGGTGGAAATGCTAACTGAAAAGCCTCCTTGGGCGGAATTTGAAGCTATGGCTGCCATCTTTAAAATCGCCACTCAGCCAACAAACCCAAAGCTGCCACCTCATGTCTCAGACTATACTCGAGATTTCCTCAAACGGATCTTTATAGAGGCCAAACTGAGACCTTCAGCTGATGAACTGTTAAGGCACATGTTTGTGCATTATCACTAGCAGCCAGTAACCTCTCCTGTGCCTCTACCCAGCTCCCATCAATTCATTCACCTTCTCTCTGACTGCACTTTTCTTTTTTATAAAAAAGAGAGATGGGGAGAAAAAAAGACAAGAGGGAAAGTATTTCTCTTGATTCTTGGTTAAATTGTTTAATAATAGTAACCTAAATTTTTTATATTTAATCTTTTTTTTCCCTTACAAGAACTTGAAACTCCTTTTTTTTTTTTAATTTTTTATAATGTACTGATGTGGTTCAGAGAGATAAAGCACTTTAGTACATAGTTGCTCTTTTTAGTACAAACAAATCATTTAGAATACCTAAGGATTGTAGAGTCTTTCCCCATGTCACTGACAGATTGGTGGTGATGGGGAGACACGGAAAACAAGGAGAAGAAAATGATGTATGATTTGTAGTTTTTAGTGATTAGTATTTAAAATAGGTCCTCATTTGTGAGGTTGAGCCCTAAACTTGAGTTTAGGGTAGGTACTCAACTTAAAGAATATAGGTTCCTTCTTAGATCTGTATTCTTTAGATCTAACCTCTGTCTACCAAGCTTTTTGCTCAGTAGGAATCTTGATAGAAAATATGAATCTCTAAGAGGTATGTTTATTTGTTAATCCTAACCAGTATAATAAGCAAATACACTATAATAGATCCATGTTACTGGAATCTGTAAACCTTGAGGGATAGCTTTCTGCTTAAAAAAAAAAAAAAAAATACTATTTTAGAGTAAAGCAGATATGGGAAGTCAGTGAGCAAATCCAAATTAAAAGGCAAAAAGAGATTGCTCTAATTCAGTGTGTGGGCAGAAGAATCCACATTTGCCAGTTAATAGAAATAATGAAAAGAAGAACTAAAGGTTGTTTAGTATATTTTAAACTATGGTCCTTATTGGAGGGAGGAAGTTCCAAAATTAAGGGAAAAGAGAAATAATCAAAATCATGTATACTATATCTTCCTGTTTCTAACTCCTGATTCCCCATAGATATTCTTTGGGAACTAAGAATTTAACTTGGGTTATCCACATGTTAAAGCTAGTGTCATGAGATAAAAATCCTTGTTCTTGGGATCACAGAATACTAAAGCACCTCAAAAAATAGCTACTGTGTAAAATAGTGGTTCTCCAGTGTTGGGTGGGGATAATTTTGCTTTGCATTTGGCAATGCCTGGAGACAGTTTTTCATGTCACAACTAGAAGGATGCTAGTGGCATTGGGTAGTCTTGAGGCCAGGGATGCTGCCAAAAAAACTACACTATACAAATACAGCATCCTCCTCTGCCAACAAAGAATTATCCTGACCAAAATGTTGAAAGTGCTGAAGTTGAGAACCTGATGCAAAGACCAGCCTCAGTTATAAACTGAAAATAGCCATTTACAGAGTAGATTCCTTGCAAAAAGTAAATTTCAGAGAGAAAGTGATGCAATGCAGAATAAGGGTTTTACAGGAGCACATACCACTACTTCAAGTCAAGGGTGAAGGATCTCAACAAACATCAAATAACAATCCTTTCCTTACCAGCTGTGTATTACACCCAAATCAATAACTTCTATTGTAGAAACAAAATGAATTTAAACATGGAGCCTATTAAACCCAGCCATCTGTATATATTCTTTCCTCAAAAGTCAGTTCATAATTGTGGGAAAAGAAAAGCATATCAAAACAAATTATTAACTACTTTATAGGAAGGTTTAAAACTGCCAGGTATTTCTAGTATAACATATCCACCAAGAGCAAGGACATCCAGTGGAAAGAGGCAGCTGGGAAACTCCCACTATCTCTGACTTCTGCTACTGAAAAATATGAATAATAGCAGTAATTTAGCTACTTGCAGTTTGTTTCAGCATATTAAAGCAAGTGCTAAGTACTTTATTTTTAAAGGTTAGGAAATATTAGTCTTTCTGGAGGCCCTAAATGTGAAGCCTTTCATGGGATTCATAAGGGACTCTGGTATTTTATTTTCTGCTAAAAGGTATGCTCTTCTAGGAACTCTTTTAAAATACTTTGTTTCTGAAGTTAGGTAGATCTTGGTTTCCTGTATCAAGGTCCTATCTGGCATTTTCTCTAGGAATATTTGAAATTCCACTAGCTAGTCTGAGAAAAAGCCAAAGCACAAATATGGTTGTCAAAGCTTCTCCCATACCTTTATGATCAAAGGAAGCAGCTTGCAAGGAAGAATATTAATTAGTGGCCCCCTCCCCCTTGAAAATCAACTGCCAAATCTTGTGCTATAAACATAGTCCCCAAGGATGTGGATCTATTATAATTTCTTTGTCTTTTATGAGTGAAGGCATCTCTTCTGCTTGAGTAAGATCATGGTATCTGGACCAGTGGGCTTTTCCTTCATTCCTTTGTCTTGTGTGGTTTTGATTTCCTTTTAGCTCATTTTTGGTCTGCCAGGGTAACCAGCAGTGCAGAATATGAGACAAATGCTTTTTAGAGAGAAATCTTGGGGGGGCTGTGAAACCCAAAGCAAAATCGTTTGCTTTTTCCAGTCTCTTTTTTCTTCTCTAAATGCTATGGAAGATAAAATCACCTGAAAAGAAACTATTACTTTAACACTGCTGCAGGAGACCTTTGTTTTATAAGAAAAATATGGGAAAGTATTGTTCTTTATGTAGACTTAAAAGTAGACTAATAGTTTACAGAATTATTATATAAAATGTGATGTGAATTTATTTCAAACAAGTTGTAAAGGTACCAAAATGACAATAAAAGTTAATATATATAAGAACTACTAGAAGAAAAAAGCTTGAAGTGGGATGAGGTATGAAAGACCAAAAGTAAATTAAAAAAAAATCTTTGAAAGGAAACCCCGCTATTAGGGGCAGTTAAATATGACACTCCAATTTTTTTCTTTCTAATGGTATGGATCAACAAATGAAATTTGAACTTTTAAAAATGACTCTAAATGTATTTTGTTTTTTAAATGCACAACTGATTCTTCTATACTGTAATGTTTCTTTGCTGAGGCTGGAAAATGGCCAGACTGCTGACTTTGTGCCTTTAAAATGCATTCTGCTTTGATAGTGGCAGACTTTTTGGTGCTGGAGAAGATTCACTAGCAGTCTTATATGTGCTTTTCAGGAAATAGCTTTCTACTTAGGCCTTGAGAGATTCAGAATGGCATGACTTAGGCTTGGACCAAATATAAGATCTTTTACATTGCAAACAAACTGTATTGAATAAAAGGGTTGAAAAATATCATAAAGACTAATGGAAATTTTCATGGTTGGTAATTCTTTAAAATGTATTTAAAAGTATACAGACTTTGAAATTTTCAGTGTGACTATCTTGAAAATTTTTCCATTTTTCTCTTTTACAAAACATGTTTCTAACTTGAAAATGGTTAAAGACGATTGCCTTAGAAAGTTCTCAAAGGCAGTCAACCTTACATAATTTATATAAGAGATTGAAATGTTAATGCACAGGCTGAAATGTAAAAGAAAAGTTAAAACTTATTTCAGAGTAAATTGAATTGGCTTTCAGTTTGAGAGAGCCTTTATTTTATTCCCAATAGAAAGTACATTAAAAAGGTGGAATTATTTTTTTTTACAAGAGCTCTCTGCTACTTTAGTTCTTACATATGTCAGGTCTGGTCTGTAGTACTTCTGAGATGGAGTGGCTATAAGATATGTGAAATCACTAAGAAAATCAAATCTGGATAGTTTATAGGGATGACCAGGCTTGGGTGCAAAAGCCAGGGTGTTTGTCAGATGCAAACTCTGAGCCACAGCAGAGCTCTGTGCCAGTGGTTTCATTTGAGGTCTAGAGACCAATAGCTTGATACAGAATCACCTGGTGTCAGTCAAATAGAGGAATCTATCAATTTCTTTTAAAGAGGGTGAATCTTTTTCACTTGCTTATTCAATAATTGTGGCTTATTATGTCAGGTACTAGATTAACTTATCCCTAAGTAGGTCACAGTCTAGGAGGAACCTGGGCAAACAGATAGACTTATTTTATGGCATACCCTAACTCTGAAAGTTCAGTGATGTTTTAAAATGTTACTGTTTTTTATGAAATGAGGGGAAATCAATTTGGGCAATCATTGGCTGTTATAAACTAAAATCCTATTAACAGGGATTAAAAGTATCCCCAAATTGGAGGGGCCCCATAGGTCAGACGGCCTCTGTCTCAGGACTCCCTCTTATATAAAAGTCCAGCCCCTACTCAATTCTAGTGGTGAGGGGCATATATCCCATAACATAGTGAGGGTTTTTTCTTGCTTTTTCTTTTAAAGGGAAAACAATTTTTAAAATCAAAATTGTTAAAAAGCCCAAAACATTTGATAGAAGTTGAATTCTGTCAACAGTGTTACATGTGCTAGGATCAGGACAGTTTCTTGAGACCTTATTGTTATATTAAGTTTGGCTTTTTTACAAATATAATGCTCATATTTATTTGAATTTTAAGATTAAGTTAATGAAAAGCAATTTAATTGTTCATTTTTGGTAGTGCCTTTTTCTCTTTATGCCTTAATTTTATTTTATATCAATAATAATTCAAGTTACCCACCGCAATGAAGGTTTTTCCAAAATCAGTAGGCTTCAAGAGTTCATTTGGCCTTAGGACTGTATATTGGCCCATAAACCTTTCTTAATGCCTGCTTCCTCCTCCTACCCTTTTCTACCTCTTTTTATTTTACATATATGTGTGTGTGTGTGTGTGTATATATATGTCCATATTTTACATATATATATGTTCAAAGAGAAACATTAGCATTAGTCTGTGATAGACACACTGCGGTCTCCACTAGACATGAATGCCTACAATAAGGATAGAAAGAGGTATTCTAATTCTAAAGAGACATAGCAAATTGTTTTCCAGTTTGGTAACTTGACTTTCAATCACATTGGCACTGTCCAAATTCTTTGTATATCATGGTTCAGTTATGATTTTCATAGCAGAGCTAGAATGGTTAATTTTGCCCTAAAGAGGAAATTTAAATGGTTTACAAATGTTAAGGCAATGAGACTTAGGGCAATGTGCAAGGAATCCAGGGATAGCAGTTCTGATCCTTACTTTTTAACTAGCATTTTGACTAAAGCTCTAGCTTACTTTTCTGTGAAGAGAGAGAGAAAGTGTGTGTGTGTGTGTGTGTTTGGGGGTTGGGGCAAGGGTGGGAAAGAAGGAAAGGTATGAATGTTCAATTAGATTAGTCTCTGTTCTTAGAAGAACAACTGAAATGTGTATGACCTACTAATGATGGGTAAGTGTAATCGTCTTCAGGTAGGAACGCCAGCACATTTTCCACAAGTAGCTAGTACAAGTGATTGTTTAATAAAGGTATTTATTGTAAATTGCCAAGCTCTTGGTTGGTAAAAGTAGATTAAAATTGAATTTGTATGTGTGTATAATAGCTTATATATAATTCTGAAATAGAAAATAATTGATTTTGCATAGTTCTTCATGAGCTCTTTGGAATAGAAATTCTTCCAGACTTTATGAAAACAGGCTTCCTTAGCTTACCAAGTGTTCAAAAGGAAATTGTCTTATACCTCTTTTTGGTTGGCTAGGGAAGGCGTGCTGTGAAGCCACTGTTCCTACTTCATAGTTGTCTTTAGCTTTGCTTTGACTTCTGCCACAGCCTGGACAGGATGCCATAATAGGTATGGGAAGTACCAGGGCCAGCCATCTCTCCATACTCACCTTTCAGAGCTGTAGATGGTGATGAGCTTTCAGGGGAGTCTAGAGAATCTTCTTGGTGATAGTGAGAGCAGACATGGTTCAGTTTCAGAAAGTTGAGGGAGGAGTCATAGTTAAAGAGAATAAATTTTTATTTGTTGCCTATATACAGTCTCATATGTAACTCTTCCATATTTTTCATAAGTATGCATTTTAACTGATTGTAATATGATATTTTTGTTAATAACAGCAAAGGCATTGAGTCAGTGAGTACTGTTATTCCCTATGCCTGATGACTCCTTGTTTGTATTTACAATCTGTATTATCGGAATCACTTTAAACCAAAGCTTTTATATTCCCTGCACACATAGCCAAAATGATTATCACTGTTACTTCTGCCCACCTGTAAGCTAATGGTATAAACATGTTAAAGCAGATACTTGTAGAATTTGTATCTCAATCTATCCTTCAAGTAAAAAGACAGGTGCTCAGTGTTTGCATTTAGACATACAGAACTTACTTCAACTATTTCAGAACTACATAAACATTACAAATTTGAGCTTGTACATGTGCCAATCTTACTGTCATTTGACCATAGATGCATATACATATACGTTGACATATGATGCCTCAGGTTGGTGGCATACTTTCTTCCTAGTGTCTTAACATTTATGAACTTGTGTTTGACTTGAGGGGCATTTTAGGAAAGCTGTGAAGAAAAGTAGGTTATGGGCTGATGTCTGCTTTGTGCCATAGACATTTTGGAACGTAAGGAAGAGCCTGCTCTCCAGTATACATGCAGAATTTGTCCCCAGATAAGGATTTCTGAGTCCCTTCATGCCAGTTGAGAACAGTAAAGTTTATGAATATACTGAAAAGCACTTTTGTGTTCATTTATTTATATATTTTTAGAATTAAAAAAACCATGTAACTAGTGGTAATTTTAGCATAAGCATTACTTGGAGGGGAGAGATAAGTAACAGAGTCACATCTTAAGCTCTATTAGATTCTTAGGCTCCAAAATGGATTTGACATATTCTCATTTTTCCAAAGACTTTTTCCACTTGGAATAAAAAGAAAGGACTAGTGGAAACATCTGAGTTGGAAAGGCTTATGGGCAAAGGAAAGTGGGCCAAACCCTTGCAATATACCCTGTTCAAGTGCAAGTACAGTGTCTACGGATAAGAATACTTTAAAAACAAACAATTGTTTGTAATACAATCTTAATTAGTAAGTAAAAAGTTTACATTTTTCCTATTGCTATTGGTTTTAAAATTTGCTACCCTGCATTCTGAAATATTATAAGAGTTAATACCAAAAATACTTTTAATGTCTGACATCTCTTACATTTCACATGGTTCTTTTTATTCAGATATCATTGTAAATAAAAGTAAACTTGGATAAATTTGAGAATAGACTTCTAATTGTTGCAAACTATGATTATCAATTTGTAAATTTATCCTTTGATCTAATGTACATTTTTTAATGTAGTCATTAAATTGTCTATATTTAATCTATTAGTTTCTCTCTGTAAACGTTTTTAATCTCAGTTGAATGCTGGGCAGTTTATAATTATGTACAAAGGTGTTTTTTTCCTATCAAAGTTGACTTTTGCACATTTTTGGAAATGTTTAATTTGTACACTGATTTACTACTCTGACCAATAATTGTTGATGGATGTATGAGTATCATGAATGCGTGCATTGAACTACTGTCTGTGTCTTTGTTTTAACTTCTTTCAAGATGTAGCCATCAGTAACTGCACTGCTATTACTGACTTAAATGGACCTTCTTGCTTTTACAAAGTATACTTATCTATGGTTCTATCTTTGTTGAAGAACTCAGGAGTTCAACATCACTTTCTGATTTTATATGTATTCTAAAATCCATGACTAAGTTGAAAGTATGCCTGTAACTCTGCGTATCAGGGGGTGTGTGTGGAGATGTCTTTGTCTGTCTGTAGGCACATGTATATATCCCAGTAATTTCTTACTTTCATTTCATTTCTACATTTTTATGAACTTGTTTTATAAGGGTACTGTTTAGTTAGAATAATTAAATATATATAAAGCTTTCTGAGAGATTATTTACTATATGAATATATTTTCAGCTGGCTGATCAAAAATATTTTTTTAATTTTGTTTTTAACCATTTAAAATGCGTTTGTATTTCCAGAATTGGATGCAAATTTACTTAGATATCAACTAAAATACTCTTGCAAGGAAGGGCATTGAATTCTCTTTTGAGAATTCTGTGAAATGCAAATTAAGAGGAAAAATAGGCAGTAGCAAAAACACACTGTCCATTAAAATGGCCTTTGAATTCTCAAAGCTATGAAAAAATGTGAGAAACTAAATTGTCTTGAAGAGATGTCAAGATTTTTTATATCTCCAATTGCTGTTGGCCTGTCCTGTTGTTTTTGAATATTTCCTATATTCTACCCTAAAGATTTCAACTTTTAGTTTTTCTCTTACTGGGCAAAGTCAGACCACATTTATAAAACAGTACATTGACATATTGTGACATATCCTCTGTAATTGACTATAAACTGGTTTAGAAATGTTTGAACATACATTGTTGTGTCTTTAGACTGTACTGTGTATTTTAAGTAACTGGCAGAAAAAGAATTGGAAATTTAATTTCCAATCTGACAATGTTATTGTACTTAAGGAAAACCTTGTTTTTAATATGCGGTACCACGTAAAAATTATTTGTATTAGGAATAAAGTCCACTGTTGAAGTTGAATGTCACTAAGCGTATTATGTTACAAGGAGCCGGTATGATTAGAAAAACCTACCAGAAGCCAGATACAGTGTGGTATGTGCCACATTTCATGCACATTTTGACTTTGTGTTGTTCATTCAAAATTGTGCTTGTAAAAATGTATAAAATTTCTGAGTTTTACAATTTTTTGTACTTATTTTTTCTTGCTGGTAAATAGCTTTTTTTTTTTAATCTAATGTGAAAGAAACCATGTTTATATTTTGTTAGTGATCAATGACTTTGTTTATATGGAAATTTGTATATTGTTGGCTCACATCTTTGTTTAGATTTATCGTGCATGAAGGCCTGCAATAATTAGCACAATGAAAATTGCTTTTTCTTACATGTTCATTTTTTGAAAGATTGTGGTGCAAAGGCTTACTCTGAGTAACCTTCTGGACTTTGGAATGAATATAAATGAATGGCACTTTGAGTGTTAATAAAGCTGATATTTATTTCCACTGTGATTGATTTGTCCCGATCTGTTCTTGGACACACTGTGTTCTCAGTTTGCCTGAGTTGATCACTTTCTAGGAGACCAAGCACAGACTGACCTGGGAAACATTGCAACTAAATCTTCCCAGGATATGTCTGTAATCCTACCCAACATACTCTGGCATGTCTTTTTTTTTTTTTTTTAATTTTTTTTTTTGTCAGAGAGAGAAAGCATAGCAGGGGAAGCAGTAGGCAGAGGGAGAAGCAGACCCCCTGCTGAGCAAGGAGCCCAATGTGGGACTCGATCCCAGGACCCTGAGATCATGACCTGAGCCAAAGGCAGACGCTTAACCGACTAAGCCATCCAGGCGTCTCGCTCTGGCATGTCTTTTAACGGACACTTCAGTTATCCAAATCAGAAATTAACAGTGATTAAAAACAAAAACAAAGCCTACTATCAGAGTGTAAGGAATGGATGCTCCCACAGTATTAGAGATCGTTTAAATTAATACCTTCATATAGAGGGCAACTTAGTGACAAGTCAAAAGCCTCAGAATCTGGTATATCCTCTCAGCCAGCAATTCTCTAAGAATTAATCCTGTGGAAATGATTGCAGATGTGCTAAGGTTTATCTATAAAAGCTCAAAATTGAGGCTGTATATGTCCCAACAATAAGGGCTATTATAACAAAGTATTACAAAGTGGGTGGCTTATAACAAATTTATTGTCTCTGCTCTGGAGGCTAGAAGTCTGGCATCAAGGTGTCAGCAGGACCATGCTCCCACTGAAACCTGTAAGGGAATCCTTCCTTGCCTCTTCTAGCTTCTGGTAGCCCCAAAGCATTCCTTGGCTTATGGCAATGTAAGTGGTATCTTCATGTGGTGGTGTCCCTCTGTTTCCCTTTTTTATAAGGACACCAGTCATAATGGATAAGGGCCCACCCTAGTGCCCTTATTTTAACTTGATTACCTCTGTAAAGACCCTATTTCCATCAAGGTCACATTCCGAGGTACTGGAGATTAGGACCTCAAAATATCTTCTTGGGGTGAAACAAACCCATTACAGTCTCACCCTGTGGCTCCTAAGAATTTATATCCTTCCCACATGGAAAATACAGCCAATCACAACATCTCCCAATGTCTTCATCATTCTAGCATCACCTCTAAGGCCAGTATTTCATCCACACACCACCAACTCAACTCTCATTTAAGTCATGCAAATCAGTTATGGGGAAGACCTGGTGTAAGAGTCATGCTGGAGCAAGATTCCTTTCCATCTGGGAACCTCTGAAACCAGACTAGTGATCTGCTTCCAGAACATGAACGTTTCCATTCCAGAAGGGACAGGGCAGGAGGAAAAGAGGGGCATGGTTCCCAAGCAAGTATGAAACCTAGCAGGGCAAGTTCCACTAGATTTTGAGACTTGAGAAGAATCTTCACAATCTCCATGCTGTGTTCTGAGGAGCCTGCTGGCGTGGTGACTTTGCCCCTCACAACCAAGGAATGACCCGAAGACTCAGCAGACTTGCATCCTGGGCCTGTCCCCTCTGGGGGGCCTCTGAGCTGCCCTCAAATCATTCTTCCCTCTTCTTGAAGGATAACAGGTCTACAGCCAAATAGTTCTATCTGTTCTTTTCCTGCCTACAGAATCACAAAAGTCTGACAGCCTGTTTTTCATCCCATTTCTATCCCCTTCCAAGCCATCAGCATTTCTGCTGAGATAGTTTACTGGGTCCATGGATCACAAGCCTAATGTCTTTAGCAAATGGTTGTCCAGCCACAGCCTTTGTGTTTTCTCCAGAGCATACTTTCTCATTATTTGCGATACCGATAGGCTGAGAATTTTTCAAATCTTCAAATTCTAGTTCCTTTTTGCTTCACAATTCCTTCTTCAATTTATCTTTTTCCTCTCACATTTTACTATTAGCAGGCCACACCTTCAACCTTTGCTAAATATCCAACTTCATTGCTTATAAGTTCTACCTTCCACCCAAAAGAACGCAATGCAGCCAAGTTCTCTGCAGCTTTGTAACAAGGATCACCTTTCCTGTAGTTTCCGATTCATCTTCCTCATTTCCCTCTGAACCTCACCAGAATCACATTTAACGTCTATATTTCTATCAATAGGCAATCTAGGCTTTTTCTATCCTGCATCTCAAAATTCCCCCATCCTTTACCCATTACCCAATTCTAAAGCCACTCCCACATTTTTATTTAAAAATATTTAAAATTGAAATATAGTTGACAGAAAATATATTAGTTTCAGGTGTACAACATAGTGATTCAACAATTCTATACATTATGAAACGCTCACCATGATAAGTGTAGTTACCATCTGTCAGCATACAGAGTTATTACAGTGTTACTGACTATATTCCCTGTTGACTTTTCATTCCTGGGACTTATTTTTTTATAGCTGGAAATTTGTACCTCTTAATCCCCTTCAACTATGTTGCCCGCCCACCCCCACCCACTCTGCTCTGTCAATCACTAGTTCTCTGTATTTATGGGTCTGTTTCTGTTTTTCTTGGTTCATTTGTTTTGTTTTTCAGATTCTGCATATAAGTAAAATCATAAGGGGTTTGTCTTTTTCTGTCTTATTGTGCTTAGCATAACACCCTCTAGGTCCCATATTTAGGTATTTGTTACAGCAGCACCTCACTTCCCTTTACCAAAATCTGTATTAGGGTTCTCCAGAGAGGCAAAACTTCTGTGTTGCAGAATTCCTTTTTCCTTGGGAAACCTGTTTTTCTCTTGGGGCCTTCACTGAATGGATGCGGCCCACCCACGTTATTGAAGATATTCTGCTTTACTTAAAGTCTACTGCTTGTAAATGTTAATTATATTTAAAAACTAACTTAATTAACAACATCTAAGCTGGTGTTTGACCAAACAACTGGACACCATAATCTAGCCAGGTTGACACACAAAATGAACCATCACAGGGATTGAGCAAATAAACTAGTATATCCATACAGTGGAACGCTTCACCATGTATTATTACTGACTAAAAGAAAGCAAGTTACATGAGATGTATAGTATGATCCCACTTTTTACTTAAAAATAGTTAGAAAAAGGGCACCTGGGTGGCTCAGTCGTTAAGCATCTGCCTTCGGCTCAGGTCATGATCCCAGGGTCCTGGGATCGAGCCCCGCATCGGGCTCCCTGCTCAGCGGGAAGACTGTTTCTCCCTCTCCCACTCCCCCTGCTTGTGTTCCCTCTCTGGCTGTGTCTCTTTGTCAAATAAATAAATAAAATCTTTTAAAAAAATAGAAAAAATATCAGGAGGATATATATGTCACTCAAGTGGTGGAGTTATGAGTGGTTATTATTTGTGCTTATATGTAATTTTTAAACTTCTGTGATAAATGTAGGTGTTCTTTCATATTACAAAATACCCCCCCAGCTTAATTGAGATATAATTAACATATAACATTATGTAAGCTTGAGAAATACGATCTGTTGACCTGATACATTTATATATTGCAATATGATTACCGCCAAAGCATTATCCATTATATCACATGGCTTCCATTTCTTTATTTTGGTGAGAACATTAAGATCTACCGTCTTAGCAACTTTCAAGCCTATAATACAGTATTATCAACCATAATCACTATCCTATAGATTAGCTCCCTAGAACTAATTTATTTTCTAACTGGAAATATTATTACTTGACCAGCAACTCCCTATGTCCTTCACCCCCTCTGCCCCTGGTAACCACCACTACTCTGTTTCTATGAGTCCAGATATTTTTTAGATTTCACTTATAAGTGACATCATACAGTATTTGTCTTTCTCCATCTGACTTCCCTTAGCATAATGCCCTCACAGTCCATCCATTTTGTCATAAATGTCAGGATTTTCCTCTTTCTCATGGCTATTTCATTGTATATATACATGCACCACATCTTCTTTATATATTCATACATTGACAAACACTTAGGTTGTTTTCATGTCTTGGCTATAGTGAATAATCCTGCAGTAAACATGGGAGTGCAGATATTTCTTTGAGACCCTGTTTTCATTTCCTTAGAATAATACCCAGAAGTGAGATTGCTGAATCATATGGTAGTTCTATTTTTTATTTTTTGAGGTACCTCCATACTGTTTTCCATAGTGGCTGCTCCAATTTATGTTCCCACCAACAGTGCAGCAGAATTCCCTTTTCTCCACATCCTTGCTAACATCTGTTATATCTTATAGCCATTCTAACAGGTGTGGGGTGATAGCTCTTTGGGGTTTTAACTTGCATTTCCTTGATGATTAGTGATGTTGAGCATCTTTTCATATGTCAGTTGACCATTTGTATGACTTCTTCGGAAAAATATTCAGTTCTTCTGCCTATTTTTAAATTGGATTGTTTATTTTTATGCTATAGGGTTGAGTTTATGCTATTGAGTTTTTAAAATCTATTTTGGGATAGTAACCATTTATCAAATATATAGTTTGAAAATATTTCCTCCCATTTCAAAAATTGCCTTCTCATTTTGTGATCGTTTCTTTTGCTATGCAGAAACTTTTTAGTTTATTGTAGTCCCATTTATTTATTTTTGCCTTTGTAGCTTGTGCTTTTGGTATCACATCCAAAAATTGTTGCCAAGAACAATGTCAAGGAGTTTTTCCCCTATGTTTTCTTTTAGGAGTTATATATGGTCTCAGATCTAATATTTAAGCCTTTAATCCACTTAGAGTTGATTTTTGTGAGTAGTGTAAGATAGGGGTCCAATTTCATTCATTTGCATGTTATTGTCCAGTTTCTCCAACACCATTTATTGAAGAGGTTATGCTTTCCCCATTGAGTATTCTTGTGAAATATTAGTTCACAAAATATTTTAACTATGAAAATGTTAGATTAGCCATTCTTCCTCATCACTTCCTTCACTAAAATTAAGCAAGTTTGGCAGTAAGAACTTTAAAAAAGGCCGTATATTTAACCCAGTATTTCTATTTCTCAGAACTTGACTTGGGAAAATAATCTAAGATACAGTTAAAGATTTATATCCATTGATACTCATCACAGAACTACTTATATAATAGGATAAATTGTCACTACTCCAATGCCCCCAAACTAGGGCTTGGCTAAATAAATCATGATATTGTGATACCATGAAAAATTAAAGTCATTAAACACTCATTCTAACAAAGGGTGAAAAAAGCTTGTTAGGATTATAAAATCGTATGTCCAAATAACATCTTCACGGTGTAAAAACACCTACTTGCAGAAAAAAAAAAGCCTGGAAGAAAATAAACCGAAATGTAAATAGCTAGGGGTGGTATTATGTACGATTTAAATAGTCTTCGCAATGCTTTTCTCTGTTTTCCAAGATTTTTAGATGGCATGTAGTACTTGAATCAGATGGAAAATAGAAAAGTGGAAAATCCAGTTTTAAAGCTATGGTTCCTCCACTTCTTGAGTGAAATTCATTTAGAGCAGGGACCAAAAAACTCTTCAATTTACTGAAAGCCATTTAGCAGAGAACTGATCTCTACATTGCAAATTCTATGGCTGAATCTCAGTCTTCAATTTGCTCAGCTGATCAGCAGCATCTAATACAGCTGATCACTTCCTCTACCCTGAAATGCTGTCAAATGAAAGCAGGACTTCCAGGTCTCCTTATTTCGCTACCTCTCTGCTCCTTGACTAGTGTTGCCTCAGTTCTCCACCTTCCAGCTTCTTCACTGTGAAATGTATCCCAAACTTTTCTTTACCTACATTCATTCCCTAGGCAGCCTCCATCAGTTCTATAGCTTTAGTACCATACATATGTTGACAATTCCCAAACTTTATTTCTAGGTCCCTGAGCTTCAGGCTTACATCCAACTGCCTTCTTGACATTTTATTTAATTGTCTATTAGCACACTGCTATGGACAGAAAGAATTGTATTCTCCCCCAAACCCATATGTTGAAGCCCTAACTGAAATTGTGAACTGTATTTGGAGACAGAACCTGTAAGGAAGTGATAAAATTTAAACGAAGTCATAAGGGTGGGGCCCTAATCTGGAAGAGCTGGGGTCCTTATGTGAAGAGGAAGAGACACCAGAGTTCTTGCCCTTTCCTCAACCCCACAGTGAGGACACAGCAAGAAAGCAAGAAGGTGGTAATCTGCAAGCCAGGAAGAGAGCAGGACATTGATCTTGGACTTCCAACCTCCAGAGTTGTGGGAAAATAAATTTCTGTTAAGTCACACAGTCTGTGACATTTTATTATGGCACTCAAGTGGACTAATACAGCCACTCACAATTCAGTATGTTTAGAACCACCCTTCAAACCTGTACCTTCTTTAAGGTACATCATTTTTACAGTTGCCAAAGCCAAAAATCTTAAGAGTTATCCTTTACTCCTCTCTCTCACTTTGCATATACTGTCAGTCAGCAACTCCCACTCTACCTTCAAAATACATTCAGACTGGAACCACTGTTCATCACCTTTACCCCTACCACCCTGGTAAAGCCAGCATTTCTCAACTGGAGTGCTGCAATCGCTGCCCTTGACCTTGTAAAGGCTATCTTCAACACAGCAGCTAGTGTAGATTGACTTTTTAATATTGAATCAAATTGTCATTTCTCTGCTCAAAAATCTCTAACAGTTTCCTATTTCATAATAAAATTCAAAGTTTTTGCAAGAGCCTACAAAGCTCTACATCAGTGGTTCTCAAACCTGACCATCAGCATCTTGTGGAGGACAAGACTGTTGTGTCCCTAGAGTTTTGATTCAATAGGTCTGGGGTGGGGTCTGATACTTTGCATTTGTGCCTCTATTCAGTTTGAACGTTTCCGTCTGATGTTGATGCAGCCAGGGGACCTTGCTTTGAGAACCACTAAACTACATGTACAGTACTGGGTACTGAGTCTTCTCCCCCACTTCTTGCAGCCACACTGCTCCCCTCTCAGCTTCCTGTTAGAGGTCAAACCTGTGTGGTGGAGTCCTGGGCTCACACTGCTTCTCCCTTGGGATTTACATAGGACACTGCCTCGCTTTTTCAGAGCTTTTGCTCGAATAATGCCACTCGAGAGAGGCATTCTTTTTTTTTTTTTTCCTGGGAACTCTCCTGATTTATTTTTTTCATTTTTAAAAATTTAGATTCAATTAACATAATGTAGTATTTGTTTCAGGGGTACAGGTGATTCATCAGTCTTATGTAATACCCAGTGCTCATTACAACACATACCTTCCCCAATGTCCATTACCCAGTTACCCCAGAGAGAGGCACTCTGAGGTCACTCTATTTAGAATGGCACTGCTTGTCACTCTGGGCCCTGTTTTATTTCTTCTTGGAGCTCTTAACGCCGTTATCTGTTCACGGCCCACATCTCTTTCAGAATTTAAGTTCCAGGCGGCCAGGGCCTTACTTTGTCCACTGTCCTACCCCAGCGGCTAAAAACAGTGCCTGGACTTCCATAAACATGCTCAATAAATATTTCATTGACTGACTACAGGAAGGAATGGGAGCGAAAAACGGGCTCCGGCAGGAGCACACAACGGACGAAACGCAGACGCAACGTTCGCTCACCCACCGTGCGACCGGGAGCTCAGAGGCGGGACTTCCTGTGTGCTTGCCGAAATAGCTTCCGGTGTGAAGCGGAAGTCCCCCTGGGAGCAGCCGCCACGGAGACCCGTGGCACCGGCTGTTTGGTGCTGTCGCTGCCATGGGCAAAAGAGACCGGGGGGACCGCGGTGAGACGTGGGTCGGGCGCGCTGGGGCCTGCCTGCGTTCGCCGTCCCCATTGTCCTGTGTCGTAGCTGCTCCGGGTTTCTCAGCGGCTGCCGATCCCACAGTGTCTCGCGCGTGGCCTGTACATGCTGTCGCGACAGGCCGCTGGGCCAGGGGCGATCCTTGACCTTTGGTCGCTCTGTGTCGTGGGCCGGGTGGGAAGCATTTGAGGGAGTGCATGCCAGCGGCACGCAGGTGGCTCTTGGCTAGGAGTGTGCGGCGTTTGTGAAATACGGCTGCTGCCAGCCTTCCTCGAAATGCCGCTAGGAGGGAGCCCTAGGTTCCTCCTGCTGGGCTCACTTCTGTATCCGTATCTGCAGATAAGAAGAAGTCAAAGAAGCGGCACTACGAGGATGAAGAAGAAGATGAAGACGACGTCCCTGGGAACGACTCTCAGGAAGCGGTCCCCTCGGCGGCCGGGAAGCAGGTGGATGAGTCCGGCACCAAAGTGGATGAATATGGAGCCAAGGACTACAGGCTGCAGATGCCGCTGAAGGACGACCACACCTCGAGGCCTCTCTGGGTGGTAAGCATACCCTCAGCTAGGGCAGGACCGAGAGTTTGTGGGCCCAAAATAGAAATGCAGGGTACCACTCTCCGGAGCTGGCCGGAAGAGAGCTTTCATACATACTGGTTGAGCAGCCCAAGATAGGAATGAGCAGGTGTGGCACACATGTGCTGGCTAGACTTGGGCTGCCTTCATCTCCAGCCCTTCCTCTTACTCACCTTCCCTCCATTTCTACCGCCTGCATGGAAATACTTTTTTATTTATCGAATAAATGCCATTTACTGTGTATTATTTTAATTCTCCATTTAAAAAATTAATGGAAGTTATGTATTTGCTAGGCGGCTCTTTTGCTCAACTTGAAGTAATTAATACTCTACCTTCATTTGAAACCTGGCCAAAAGGTACTTTGAGGATAGCCAATAAGGTGGGCTTTCCCTGTGAAGAATAGTGGGAAGCAGCTCCTGACTTTGGAAACCTGTCCTTGTCTCTCCATTCCTTGTATCTGATTAAAGTAACAGGTCTCACGGTTGGCCAAAGGAGTGCTTACAAAAACATCCCGGGTGTTAAAGACTTTTTGGGCAGCTTCTCTTTTCTGGATAATGATCTGGGAAAGAGTCTAATAGTCTTTACAGCTCATTAATTTCTTTGTCTGTTGTGTCCATTTGGTGTTTCTTAGGCTCCTGATGGCCACATCTTCTTAGAAGCCTTCTCTCCAGTTTACAAATATGCTCAAGACTTCCTGGTGGCCATCGCAGAGCCAGTGTGCCGACCAACCCACGTGCATGAGTACAAACTAACTGCCTACTCCCTGTATGCAGCTGTCAGTGTTGGATTGCAAACCAGTGACATCACTGAGTACCTCAGGAAGCTCAGCAAGACGGGAGTCCCTGATGGAATTATTCAGTTTATTAAGGCAAGTGGGGGCTAAGGCCAGCTCTTTTGCCTTCCTTGTTAACGTAGTAATAGTGGAGACAGATGCTACACTCTGTCAGCCTGTGGCAGTCATGAAAATGCCATTCAGATCTCATGTGGGGAGCTCGCATAACTGATTACCCCAGCTCCTGCTCTTCTGGATCCAGCGTGGTGTTCTTGCTGAGGCCACACGTCCCATGAGCTGCTCTGAGACAATGGATACTAGTGCACTGGGGATACTAATTCAGCCCTTTTGGCCAGGGTTATTTGGGAATGCAGCCGAAAGGTAATGGTGTTTTGGACTGAATTTTGGTCCCCTCCAAAATTCATATGCTGAAGCCGTAACCCCTAATGTGATTGTATTTGGAATGAGGAAATAATTAAGTTTAAATGAGGTCACAAGAGTGGGGCCCTGATCCAGTAGGATTAGCATCCTTTTAAGAAGAGTCAGCCAGAAAGCTCACATGCTCTCTTTCTCTTCGTGTGTCACAAGGAAGAGGTCATAGGAGCACATGGTGAAAAGGGAGCCAGGAAGAGAGCCTTAATTAGAAACTAATCACTGGCTTCTTGTTTGTGGACTTGTAGAAATGTTTCTGTTGTTAAATCTCCCAGTCTCTGGTGGTCTGTATGGCAGCTGAGTAGACTAATATAACTGGTAAACTGTCTAGGGCTGAATACCTGCATGGGACCAATCTCTGAATACCTGCATGGGACCAATCCCAACAATTTCTGTTTGGGAATGTCAAAAAGAACTTCCAAGTGTTGAGGTGGCTAGGGTTCCATATGAAGAGCAGTTGAACATGCTTGGGTTTGTCCTGAGAGGTGAATGCCATTCAGAAGAGATGGACAGTGAGTTTGTTGCCCTTGGCTGATCTAAAGGGAGTTGGATTCAGACCGCCAAATCTGGAGTGGCAGGTGAGTGCCACAGGCATCCAGTACAGTAGAGCATCCAATCTCAGAGAAGCTGACAGGAGTCCTGGTGAGAGTTCTCTCTTCTTGTGATGTGGAAAGGTGCCCAGGGAGAAGTCCTGCACGTTGCTGGAATGAACCCTGCATCAGTGCACTAGCTGTGCTTAGTCTTGGCCGGGAGCTGCCTGCAGGAATGTAGGTGTTGGTACAGTGCAGTGCTAGATTCAGAGGGCAGCAGCAGGGGCAGGCTGCGGCCCGAGATCTGAGTGGCGAATTTCCATGGCCGCCACACAACCTCTGCTGCGTTCCATCCTAAAGATTGTTGGGCACCTGGAAGATTTTAGCTGTATTCTCTTCCATCAAGAAACTTAGATTCTGGGCGCCTGGGTGGCTCAGATGGTTAAGCGTCTGCCTTCGGCTCAGGTCATGATCTCAGGGTCCTGGGATCGAGTCCCGCGTCGGGCTCCCTGCTCCTTGGGAGCCTGTTTCTCCCTCTGCCTTTCTCTCTCGCTCTGTCTCTCATGAATAAAAAAAAAAAAAATCTTTAAAAAAAAAAAAAAAAAAAAGAAACTTAGATTCTAGTTGGGGAAATAGGACCATTGGTGAGCAGGCCGGGAGGCTTTCCATTTAATTTAGGCAACCATTACGGAGCCCTTACTCTGTGCCAGCTTTGTGCTGGGGGCTGTAATAATGCTGGTGTGGCTGGATGAACCGTTGGGTTAGGATGGGGCCTGTGGGAATGGAGAAGAAAGGGGAAAGGGAAAGAAAGATTTTACATAGCATTTTATAAATCAAGGGATGTGTATCAGAGCCAGGCAAGAGCAAGGTTTTACTTTCAAAAGTAGAGATTAATAAGAAAAAGCTCAATTTAGGCAGACCTGACCTCTTTAGCGTTGCATGTTGGGCTTTCCTAAAGTAAAATGAGCTCTTCACTTGGTAAGTAGTAAGCCGTGCCCAGTAATGAATGTGTCCTGAGTGAGCCGCGCATTGCTAATCGTGCCTGTTTGATGTCACTCCTTGCAGTTGTGTACTGTCAGCTATGGAAAAGTCAAGCTGGTCCTGAAGCACAACAGGTAAGGGATTCTGTGACAGGCTGGCCCGAGGCATTTTCACCCTGTGCACAGAAGGGGGCAAGGAGCTCACGTTTGTGGACTGTCTGCACTAGCACCTACTCCCCTGAGTAAGGGGATAAAAGGAATAAGCAAAGTGAAGTGACCCAGACTGGAGATTTCGTTCACTGGCCACTGTGTTCTCCCTGGCAGTGGAGCTGGGACTCAGACCCCTCCTTATTTGACTTAAAGCAGGGTTTTGCTCCTCATTTGCCATATCTTGGCCCGTAGCTCATAGCTCAGATTTGGCCAAGGCTGTGGGAGAGTAAGAGCAGAGAGAGGTACAAAGGCACTCTTTCCAGACCATCTGATCAAATGAGCAACAGAACCTTCTGGAAATGGTGTACCGGTCAGTAGTCCCCTCCTTCATCCCCTCTTGCAGGTACTTCGTTGAAAGTTCCCACCCTGATGTCATCCAGCATCTTCTCCAGGATCCAGTGATCCGGGAATGCCGCCTGCGGAACTCTGAGGGGGAGGCTACAGAGCTCATCACAGAGACCTTCACCAGCAAGTCTGCTGTAGGTGGCCTCCTGGGTCACCCTTGGGGGTGGGAGCATTTGGGATGTCAGCTCTCTCAGGGGCTGTTAGTTCAGCATTTGCAACCTTGGGACCCTACAGTCTTCTTACAGCTGCAGTTCCCCTTGCAACTTTGGCTCTCGTCTGGTAGCAGGAGGGCTCATCATATAGAGCTCCAGATCCTGCCTTTCTTTTACAGATTGCCAAGACTGCTGAAGGCAGTGGTGGGCCTTCTACTTCCCGGGTGACAGACCCACAGGGTAAATCTGACATCCCCACGGACCTGTTTGACTTTTATGAACAAATGGACAAGGATGAAGAAGAAGAAGAAGAGACCCAAACAGTGTCTTTTGAAGTCAAGCAGGTTAGTGCATGCACCCCTGCTTAAGCTGGCCCAGCCCTGCGTGGACTCTGCAGTATGTGGGAGAGGGGGTCCCCGTCTGTTCCTGTATGCTTTCTCTATTTTGGTGTCTGTGGGCTGTAGCATCATTCCTCCTAATGGAGTTAGTCCTGCATGTCCTATCCCTCAGGCTGGTGTGGCAGTCCTTCACAAGTCCAAGGGAGATGTAGGAAATGGCCCCTTGGATTATGTACAGTTTATGAGCACGCTTTGGACTTAAGATTATAAAACCTCTTTCATGCTCACTCCCCAGGAAATGATTGAGGAACTCCAGAAACGTTGCATCCACCTGGAGTACCCTCTGTTGGCAGAATATGACTTCCGGAATGATTCTGTTAACCCTGATATCAACATTGACCTGAAACCCACAGCTGTCCTTAGACCTTATCAGGAGAAGAGCTTGCGGAAGATGTTTGGGAACGGACGTGCCCGTTCTGGGGTCATTGTTCTTCCTTGTGGTAAGTGACACCTGAGTGAAGAAGGTGGGTCAGGCTCCTCCGTCTCGGTCTGACAGCTTCCCCTCACTCTCTTTTGTGTGCCTTTCTCTAAATTATACCTGTGAGCAGCGAAGGTCAGATGATTCCCTCATTCATGACTTAAACATTTGAGTGCCTGCTGTGTGCAGGGCTCTGAGCTCAGCACTGGGGATGCATTGGTAGATAGAACAACACTTCTGACCTCACGGAGCTTGTTTTGGTGGTAGAGAGAGGGTAAACAGATCAACTAAGTCAAGTGTCAGATCTTGGGCACTGGAGAAGAGGCAGGGTGAGTGGTTAGACAGTGAGGAGGGGAAGGTGCTATTTTACACACTGGGGCTAGGGTCTCGTTCTTTGCAGTCAGTCTTGTGAGTTGTGTGTATATGGGGACTTCCTAGCACAGAAACTTTGCTTGCTTGTTCCTGGATGGCTTATTACAGTGTACACGTCCAAGAAAGGCCGTACAGCCCCCCTGGCACCTGTCTGATGTCATTTGTCCTAAGTCATGTCAGGTCCTGGCCAGCATTCTTGGCCACAGGTCACAACAGATTCACCTGGGGGCCCTACTTCAGACTTAAGGAGGTTAGAATCTCCACGGGAGAGGCCTGTGCCTTCAGGTTCTTTCTTTTTTTTTTAAATCACCCTGGGTGATTTTGATGCGCATGCCCGGTGAAAGAGGAATTGCTGTTTAAAAGGAAGAGCTTGATTTTTATCTTGATCTTCAAATGATGGGTGATAGTAAACTTGGAAGCCCTGGAATTTCGCTTTTGTCTGTGCCAGTAGGGTCCGCCTTTCCCATAATCCTGAGCTCTCGGCCCAGCCGCCGTGTACCGAGCCCTCTGTGTGGTCCGTGTGCCCCAGCAGCGCCACCTCCCCATGGCTTGGGCAAGTTGTCCTCAGCTTTCATTTTCTCACGTTCAAAATGGCAAACAATGGGAATGTCTCTCACCTCTGGTTTGTTTGGAGATTTCAACGTTTGAACAGAATTCATGGAAAATGGTACAGGAGGGCCTGGGGCTTGTCTCTTAATTCTCGTGTTTGGCATGAGCTGAGCATGTCTCCTTTTTTTTTTTTTAAAGATTTTATTTATTTATTTGAGAGAGAGAATGAGACAGAGAGCATGAGAGAGGGGAGGGTCAGAGGGAGAAGCAGACTCCCCACTGAGCAGGGAGCCTGATGCGGGACTCAATCCCGGGACTCCAGGATCATGACCTGAGCTGAAGGCAGCCACTTAACCGACTGAGCCACCCAGGCGCCCGCATGTCTCCTTTTTATAAAGAAGAAAACAGGGGCTCTGGAGCAATAAGTGCCTCACAACATCAGCTGTGAGGATTCACCCAGATTCGTGTGGTGATGAGTCATTCTGTCTGTCTGTGTCCATTGCAACCTGGCCTGGTTTTCATTGCCCTTTGGTTTTGCACAGGTGCTGGGAAGTCCCTGGTTGGCGTGACAGCTGCATGCACTGTGAGAAAGCGCTGTCTGGTGCTGGGCAACTCAGCTGTGTCTGTGGAGCAGTGGAAAGCCCAGTTCAAGATGTGGTCCGCCATCGACGACAGCCAGATCTGCCGCTTCACCTCCGACGCCAAGGACAAGCCCATAGGCTGCTCCATTGCCATTAGCACCTACTCCATGCTGGGCCACACCACCAAAAGGTCCTGGGAGGCTGAGCGAGTCATGGAGTGGCTCAAAACTCAGGAGTGGGGCCTCATGATCCTGGATGAAGTCCATACCATACCAGGTAAGCAGGCTGAGAGCTGAGTTGCCCTCTCATTTCAGAGACAGAAATTGATTTCCACTTGTTGGGTTGAGGGAAGGACTGCTGTGTAGTACATCCATCTTGGTAGAAAGGCTTGCTGGGTAGAGGTTTAAAGTAAGTCATAAGCATGTGGGGGTGGGGATGAGGGTGGGTGGTGAATGGGTGTATCCCTTCACAGCTTCCTTAATCATGGGCCCAGCATAGTCATTCAGAAGATGGTATTTCCCTTCTTCCTCCATCTTACTGTTGCAGCTCCGCTTACCCTTAACCCACTGGTTTGTGGTGCCATGAAAACTGGACCAGGAGCACTGAAGTCCTTGCCGTAGTGGTGTTTGTTTTATTTGAAGCCCAAAGTGTTGATTCTTAATATATTATAGAAGCCCTACTTCTCCAAGTGTTGCAGTCTTTTTTTTTTAAGTAACAGCTATATTGATATAATATCCACTGATAAAATCCACCCATTGTAAGTGTACAATTCAAGATTTTTAGTTAATTTGTGAGCTTGTGCAGCTATCACCATGATCCAGTTTTAGAACCTCTCCCTCATACTCATTTATAGTCAGTGCTTTCACCCCCAGCCCCAGGGGCCATTGAAGTGCTTCCTGTCTCTGTAGATTTGCCTTTTCTGGAAACATCTTATTAACAGAATCATATAATACATATTTTCTTACATGTGCCTGCTTTTACTTCGCATGATGATTTATCGATATTATAACATGTATTGATAGGGTCTTCCCTTTTATTGCTGAGTAGTAGTCTAGGCAAATCTTTTTTGATAAAACAAATGAAGGGGGAGCCCTGATAAATTAAGAAGTGTAAATTAGAGATTTCTCTGAATGAAATGAAATCAGAGGCATTTTCATATATTTGAAATATGTCCAAAATGGCCCTAGCATCCTTTTTTTTCGGTGCAATGAGAGCCCCTCCAGCACTCCTGGATGTCTGAATATACCTAGAGATGTTCACAGCAAGCCAGGTAGGGATCAGGGGTCTTTCAGGTTGAAGGAACAGGGTGTTAGTCCTGAGGTGGGAGAGTACTTGGCATGGTCCAGCACAGCAAGGTGCCCGTGTGGTGGGAGGGACATAGACGAGAACAGTCAAAGCCAAGGTTAGAGAGGGGCAGGCAGGATAGAGTGTGGGCCAAATGCCATAGGACCTCATAGGTCACTGTATGGCCTTTGGCTTGTACTGGGAGTGGGTGGGAAGCCATTTGAGGGATCTGAGCAGAGGGTGACATGATCTGATTTATGGCTATAAAAATACCACCCTCGCTGCTGTGCTGAGAGTAGACTGGAGGAGGCAAGGGTAGAAGCGGTGGGGTGGGTACCAGCAAGAGTAAGAATAAAGGTAATCTACTTCTGGATGTATTGTGAGGGTGAAGCTGACCGGCTGGATGTGGGATCTGAGAGAAAGAGAAATGAAGGACAACTGTAAATTTTTTGGCTTTAGTAATTGGAAGGAAGGAGTGGCCATTAATTGAGATGTTGAAAGCCATAGAGGAAGGTTAGGCTTTAAACACATTCATTTGATTGCCAGTTGGACATTCTGGTAGTGGCAAAGATGTTAGTAAATGGGCAAAAGACAAGAATAGACATTTCACCGAAGAGAATGTACAGATGCCAAGAAGCATCGGAAGAGATGTTCCGCATCATTAGCCCTGAGGGAAATGCAAATTAATACCAGGAGATGAGATGCCGCTACACACCCATCACAGTGGCTACAATGGAAACTAGTGACAGTAATGAGTACTGACGAGAGGACAGAGCAGCTAGCATGTGTCACCAGGGGAATCGCAAAATGTATGGTCACTGTGGAAAAGTTGGGCAGTTTCTTAGAAAATTGCCATATGACTCAGCAGGCCCACCCCTGGGCATTCATCCTAGAGAATGAAAACTCAGGTTTACACAAAAAGCTGCTCCTGAATGTTTATAGTGGCTCTAGTCAGAGTCTCCAAAACCTGGAAGTAACCGAAATGCCTGGCAGTGGGTGACCAGATAGACAAATGGGTCCATCCCTCCCCTGGAACACTACTCAGCCATGAAACGGAACACACGGTTGCTGTGTGCAACAACTTAAATAAATCTCCAGAGGTACGTGTTGAGTGAAATCAACCCATCTCAGAAGGTTATATAGTGTATGGTGCCTTTAAAAAGACAAAAGGATAGTGATGGAGAGCAGATCAGTGGGTGCCAGGGGTTGAGGAGGGTGTGACAGTACAGGGAGAGCACAAGGGAGCGTTTGGGGTAATGCATTGGTCTGTATCCTGATTATGGGAGTGGTTACATGAATCTATACATGTGTTAAAATTTATGGAACCAATCCCACCCACCCACCAGTTTTACTGTGTGCTAATTTAAAAACTAAAAGAAAAAAAAATTAAGGAGTGGGGGGTATTGCATCTGATTGGATTAGAAATTGGTGACCTAGAGAATCACATCCTACAGATGAATTTGGAATTGCCATGTAGCGGTTTAGTTGGAGGCTGTGTTTGAAGCTTGGGAAAACTTGAGGCTTTCTGCTTGTGTGTGTATTTAGTTTATGTTGATGTTCCTCTTTAGCCTATGTGCCAGGTTTTAGAGGGTGGCTGCCAGGCTTGGGATTGGTTGCCTGGTGATGAGGTTACAGAGGTGTACCACCACAAAATTTTACGCTCGCCGTGGGTGTCTGTGTGTATCTTTTTCCCTGGTTCACTGGGTCAGTTTGTCTCTGGCTGGATAGGAGAGTAAAACCAAACAGCTGTAAAGAATTCTGAGTTCTGTCTTGTGCACCCCTTGGCCTGGCCACACTCACTGGGCCAGAGAGCCAATGTTAAATAAGGGAATTCTAAGAAATCACAGTAAGTTTCTTGATTGTTAAACATCTGCCATGTTGGATTAGGTAGAATGATAAATCTTTGAGATCTATCTCAAAAGGTAAAGGTTGCTGTGGTGGTTTTATACATCTTCCAAGAAGGGTCCTATTGGGTCACTATATTAATAAGAAATTTGCACTGCAGGACTTGCATATATTAAGTGCTTACTGCATGCAGGACACTGTGCCAACTTCATTATTTTAGCAAGTATTCATTAAGAGCTCACAGGCATTGTGCTTGGACTAGAGATGAAGTGGGAGGGACAAAAAAGTCACACAAATAAATGTCAAGTGACAACTGTGACATAACATACAGTGAAATAAGTCATACCCACAAAGTGTGTATTGTGATTGTATTTATAGAAAGTTTGGATGACTGAAGTCGGATCTGGTTCCGTTGAGGGAGAGTGCTGGTATTGACAGGAGGGGTCAGAGGAGAGACTTCCAGGTGTTAAGAGCACTTACCTTGACCTGGGTGATTCCACAGGCACATACCTGTGTAAAATTTGTCAAGCCATGCACTATATTGTATGTGAGTTCTTCCTCCTGACAGCCATAGGGCTGTTAGAGAATGTGGTAGTGGGACGTGACCCGTTTGCAGGGCAGATGCCATAGGAAGGACTTTCTGGCTGCAGAGTGTCCAGGCGGGGTCGAGACTCGTGCTTCCCTTGGGTTGATAGAATCTCTGGGCTATCCGGTGCAGCCTTCCCGGCTCCTGCATTAGGTTGGTGTCTCCATTGCCTTGGCTCGCATGCCCTTCTGACATGAGGAGCCTGGTCTGGGGTCCTTGGCTACCCTTTTCTGGAGCGGCACAGTCCTCGGACATAACCGTGCTTCTGGTCTTCGTCTTCCAAGTGTATGTGCAAACCATGTTAGGCTTGGAAGTCCTGGTACTTGGGGGTTAGACAGTATTCTGCTGTTTTGCTGTTCTTAGGTTTTTGGCTTATGTTCTGGTGCAATCTTTCCTCAGATTGTTAACGTCTGGTTCTGCAGTATTAACTAGCTTTACCTTTAATTATATTAGAAGATAAGCATGACTCAAACATTTTAACCTTCTTTCAGAGTATTAGGATTTTTAAAAGATGAGCCCATGGAAACCCACAGTTGGGTGTTTTGAAATTAATGTCTCGTGCCCACTTATGTGTTTATTTAATTTGATAAATCAGAAAGAATTGTAACATTCCAAAGAGAGAAAGACGGGGTTGCTGGTTGACCAGATGAATCTAATTGGAGAAGGGAGTTTCCAGGGTCAGGGTGTGCCTGGGGTTTCATGTCTCCCTTTTGTTTCCTTGGTTTCTGGGAAGATGGTGGGAAGCCGGGCAGATCCAGCTCCTATCCTCTGATCCCCCAGTTACCCAGCCATATTCCTGTAACCTGGATATAAGTTTCAGGGCGAGCAAATTCCTTGCATCGTTTAGAGCTCAATGGTATTTTAAGTGTTGTAGGTTATGTTTCAAATTGCCATTTGTGCTCCTGCTGGTAGCTTAGCTGTTGCAAGGAAGGATCCTGGGGTTCCCTAACTTGGAGCTTCCCTAAAGCCATTTCTCCCTTTTGTTCTCTTTTTCTTCCCTCTTTTGGACGGGTCTGAAAGTGGTGATTAAGCGTTCTTGCCTAGTCACTCTTGTCTAGAGCCAGATTCCTGTGATTCAGAAATGTGGGGGTTAGCCTCCATAGTGTCCCAGGCCAGTGTGAAGTCACAAGGCTGTGTGTAGTCCTTGAGCATTTAAAAAAATGACGGTGTGAATGCACTGATTGTCTCCCTAGCCAAGATGTTCCGACGGGTGCTCACCATCGTGCAGGCCCACTGCAAGCTGGGTTTGACTGCAACCCTCGTCCGGGAAGATGACAAAATCGTCGATTTAAATTTTCTGATTGGGCCCAAGCTCTACGAAGCCAACTGGATGGAGCTGCAGAACAACGGCTACATAGCCAAAGTCCAGTGTGCTGAGGTAGCCGGCTCCTTCCCAGCACTGTCTCCAAGGGAGGGACTCCCCCGGGGTTCAGGGGAAAGGAATCAGGTCACCTCCCCATGGGCAGATACACAGGTCAGGACTTGCACAAAAGTGCCGCCACCTCATCCTGTTGCTTCAGGCCCCCCACTCCCACCCTGGTGTGGTGGGCAGTGTTCTTCCCACTCCGCAGACTTGGGAAGCAGAATCAACGTTCCAGGGGCACACAGTGAGTAAGTGCACAAGTTGGGATGCTAATCCAGGCTGGTTTGACTCCAAAATCCATGCTCCTCTTCTCTGGGAGGGAGCACCTCAGGCTGTTCTCACCCACCCTCACTCTTGAGGGATTCTTGGATTGTCCTGCGTGGGCAACTATCCAGGCCACCCCAGTGTGCAAGCCTCTTGGATTTGATGCCCCCAGAAGGCACCTGTGGCCTAGATCATTTTATTTCTGAACACACTGGGAAACACACTGTCCCGATCTTATTCTGCAGTGAATACCTGCACGGGTAAATGCTTAAAGTACATGTTCAAAGGTAAGTCTCCTTACAAGGAACAACAACAAAAATCCTTTCTGGCACCTTGAAGTGACTGTCACTCACTGGCTGGGGTGAAAGGGCAGAAGGGGGCCTCTCGGGTAAAGGTGAGTGTGAAGAACCTGTGCAGGTGGACTTGCTCTGCTGAAAACTTCCCTACCCTGTAGTTGCATCTTCATAATCAGCACCCATTTTACAAAGCAGAGTGTTGCAGAAATCTGTGAGGCCCCCTATTCCTCTCCAGTTGCTTCTCTTCTCCCCCTGCCAGGGGGAGAAGTTCCACTGTTGTGGAACTTGGGTTTGTCACTCTCTTGCTTCCCTTTATTATTTTATCTCCTGTGTATATTTCCCTCCCCTATTTTGTTTAGCTTTGCCTTAAAAAAAAGTCTTCAGGGATGCCTGGGTGGCTCAGTCAGTTAAGCGTCTGCCTTTGGCTCACGTTGTGATTCTGGAGTCCTGGTGTGGAGCCCCACATTGGGCTCCCTACTCATTGGGGAGTCTGCTTCTCCCTCTCCCTCTACTGCTCCCCTGCTTGTGCTTGCTTACTCTCTCTCTCAAATAAATAAAATCTTAGAAAAAAAAAGTGTGTGTATATAAATAGAACCTGGTTATATATGTCTGTTAGTGCTTTTATTTCTTGCAGAATGTATTACTTTTTTGAAGATGCAAGTAGCTGTAGTTCATTTTTTTGAATTGTGCTGTAGTATTCCATTGTACAAATACACCACAATTTGATATATAATGGAATATTACACAGCAAGTAAAAATAAAATCTCTAATGTTGACAGACATTTAGGTTGCTAACTTGTCTTTTCAATAGCTTTACTGAGGTATAAGTTCATGTTTCTTAACATTCACCTGTTGTAAGTAAATACTGTGATTTAGAAATTCTGTGATCTTAGTAAGTGTAAAGAGTTCTGTAGCCATCCTCACACTCCAGTTTTAGAATTGAACTTCCCACCACCACAGATTTCCCTCATGCCCATTTGCCATGAATCCTTGCTTCTGCTCCCAGCCCTAGTGAGCCACTGATTTATTTTGTTTCTGTAAATTTGGAGCTTAGTTTTTTTTTTGCTGTTATGACAGTGTTGCTGCAAATATTTTTATACCTGTTTTTTGGGGCCTTGGATAATCTTTTCTAAAGCAGTGTTGTTCACACTGTGGACTGTGATTCCGTAGTAGTTGGTGACATTACTTTATTGGGTCATGACCAGTATAGAATAGATTCTGCCAGAAAGCATAATACATATTAAGGATATATGTTATTTAATAAAATCGTTCGTACATATGAATGTTTAGTTTGTGATGTAAAATGATTCAACTGTGAAGTCCACTGCTCTAGCAGATACACCTAGGAATAACATTTCTGGGTCAAAGGCTATGTGGATGTTCACTTTACTAGGCATCCTAGAAAACTCTGTTTTGTATCAGTTGACCTTCTCATCAAGGGTGAGCGAGGTTTTTCCACATCTTCTCCAACACATAATAGTTTTATTTTTGTTTAATTTTTGCTGATGTGGTAAGTATGAAAATGGTATTCCTTTATGATCTCAATATGTATTTTCCTGTTTACTAATGACGTTGAGTATTGTTTCATACGTTTATGGACCATTCATGTTCTGTGAAATGCATAATTTTAAAGATTTTACTTGAAAAAAGAATTGCTTTTTTGGTAAAGAACGAGAAATTCCAATGTGGACGTGGATAGGACGTGGCCTGAGAGGAACCAGAAAATACAGCGGCAGCAGCAGCAGCAGCAGCAAAACCTAGGAATTTGAGCTCAGCCCCGTTTCGGCATGTAATGATGGCAGCTAATTCCACGTTGGTTGCAGCGTGAAGAAAGGGCCTGTGATGATCACACAGAAGTGGCACTGGTCAGAATTCTGAGCCTGTCAGGATAGGCTTTATGGCCTGTTCAGTACAAATTTCCAGAGGGTCCTTTTTGTGTGTTCACAGCCTTGAGACCTTTAAAACCCATGGCACTTCAGTGTATTTGTCTGAGCTTCCTTTACCGTGCTGGGAGCCCATGCACAGGGCCCAGCACAGAGGAGGCCCTCAGGAGTGTTACTGTCATTCTTACTCGAATGATCAAATTGTCTCCGATGCAACCAACGGGACCCCCTTCCAGCTGGCTTCTGTATCCGTTTGACATGTCCCCATCATTCTTTGAGCACTTCCTTGCTTTCTGGCACAGCAGGATATTTTAGACTTAGCTGGTACTTTCCCTACCCACCCTGGTCCTGGAATCAGCCATTTCTCCAGGGTGCCCTTTTAGTAGAGAATGAAATTTACAAACCAGGATCTAGGTGCTAGGTGAGTTCATTACTCCTAGGATGTCATTGCTAGGCTGACTCAACAACAAAGGTAGGAAGTTTGTGTGTGTGGTTCTCCATACCAGTGCTGTGTGTAGACTTGTGTGTGAAGGGGTGGTCTAAACAGGAGGGATTACTTGGACCACTGGTTGAGAACCTGATTTCCCTTACCTGGAGCTTGTGTAAAAGTAATTCCCTGGATATCGATACATTTAAAAAATCTGTGTGTTAAGAGAGAAATATGAGAGTGTCCTGGTTCACCATTAGGTACTTGATTTGGTTTATATATATATATATATTTTTTTATTTATTTTTTATTTTTTTTATTTTTTAGAAAGGAGGAGATGGGGAGGGGCAGAGGGAGAGGGAGAGAGAATCTTTTTTTTTTTAAAGATTTCATTTATTTGACAGAGAGAGATACAGCGAGAGAGGGAACACAAGCAGCGGGAGTGGGAGAGGGAGAAGCAGGCTTCCCGTGGAGCAGGGAGCCTGATGCGGGGCTCGATCCCAGGACCCTGGGATCATGACCTGAGCCGAAGGCAGACACTTAACGACTGAGCCACCCAGGCGCCCCGGGAGAGCGAATCTTAAGCAGACTCCATGCCCAGCTTGGAGCCTGACATGGGGCTCGATCGCACAACTTGAGACAAAATCAAGAGTCCAACGCTTAACCGACTGAGCCACTCATGCACCCCTTTTTGATTTATTTTAAAGCTAGTACTGCTAAGTGAATGGTCTTCAAATGTTTCTAATCATGTGATATTTCAACTTGCAAACTGACCCGTGGTTCTTACTGTGTCACAGGTCTGGTGCCCAATGTCTCCTGAGTTTTACCGGGAGTATGTGGCAATTAAAACCAAGAAACGAATCTTGCTGTACACCATGAACCCCAACAAATTCAGAGCTTGCCAGTTTCTGATCAAGTTTCATGAAAGGAGGAATGACAAGATTATTGTCTTTGCTGACAACGTGTTTGCCCTGAAGGAATATGCCATTAGGCTGAACAAGTAAGAATTGAAAAGTTGGAGTTGCCACCAGGCGGCTTCTCTTCCCCAAGCCGGAGTGCAGAAGGTGCTCGGTTTGTTTGTTTGTTTTTTTCTCTTCCTCTAGAAGCTCTCAGGAGCTTCTTAGGATCTAAAGGTCTGGTTCTGTGGCCCCAGGGCCAGGAACCAGGTGAGACAGAGGAGCAGGTAGTCAGACTCAGAGGTCAGAGCAAATAGAAAAGGGTGCCCGGTCACCCTCAGCCCAGGGATCAGGGGCTAGAGTTGCGCTGCTTTGGTGGGGCACCATCTTTGAGCTGGGCTCCGAAGGTGGGAGCAAGTTGGCATCAGGAGTGGCAGGCCGAGTGAGCACTGTGGTGGAGCTGGGGTCAGACTGTATGGGCCGGGGGCCAGGAAGGCAAGGCTGACTGGGCCAGCATCCCAGCTACGGCCCTACAGCTAGAAAGAGCTTCTCAGGAATCACCAGCAACGTCCTTACTAGCCCACAGTCCCACCTGGATTCTGTGTTAGCACTACTTGTGTCGACATGAAGCTTAGATCGAGGGATGTTGACTCAGGAAAAAGTATAAACAAAGAAAAAAGGAAAAAGTAAAGGAATCCTGAAGAGAGTGGTGACCAGAACGTTGGCGGAGGGTCTGTAGCCACTCATTTTTATGGGCCTTCTCCTGATACTCTTGCATGACGGAGGGCTTCCTGGAAGAGAGAAACCTTGCAGGAGCTCCCTTTCCCTCTAATGTGCTTTCAGGATAATTGAGGGGGTGATTCTGTGGCCTTCCTAATGCAGCTTCATTCTTCTTTAGACCCTATATCTATGGTCCTACATCCCAAGGAGAGAGGATGCAGATTCTCCAGAATTTCAAGCACAACCCCAAAATCAACACCATCTTCATATCCAAGGTCTGTGTGGCATGCAGGGTGGTGGTGAGGTACCAGCACCCCCCGGGTTAGGGGGACACTGGGGGATTTCTAGACAGTGAATTCATGTTTGTTGAAGGGACGTGACATGTCAGTTTTCATTCCAGTGTTTCTGTGTCTGGAGACAGAGAGTGCTTCCTGATGGGTAGCAGAAGGAGCAGATGCAGGGTTTAATGTACTGTGGATGATCTATAAAGTCTCTGCTTGACTGAGATTTTTCCCACTTCCTTTGAGGATATGGGAATTTTAAATTATATTTTATTTATCTAAGGAGGAAATTTTCATTACCTATTGTGGCCAAAGTAGGCATTCAGATGAGGTTCTCTTTGTGGAGTTAGAGATTGCTGTGGGCTTCAGGCAGCCTTTCTCTGGGCTCCTCGTGTGCCTCGATGGTGGGTGGTCAAGGTAAGCACGACGCAAACTCATGAAGGCCCAGCTGGGTGATGCTCTTAGAAGCTGTGGCCCAATAGTGTAGAGCGGTCATTCAGATTAGAACAGACCCAAAGCTCAAAATAAATGAGATTTACTAATAAAGTGATCATGGCTGGGTCAGTAAGTGCCAAACTTTGATGTGTGCTTGGGAACCTCGGTGGTTGGAACCCTCAAGCAGAGGCCGTTACCCAGAGCCAGATCCAGCCCAGTGTGGACAGTGGCCCTTACCAGGTCATGTGTCCCGCACGTGCTGGTGGTTTCAGTGGCCTCCATTTGAGAGTGTGGATGGTTTTGTTCAGACATGTTTCTGTAGCAAAAAAAGAAGAGGGATCATTTACGGAGAGTGTCGGTTGCTAGGACCCTCTCGTCGCTGGGCCCCAGCAGCCCGTACTGCCAATGTTGCTGAGACAGCGGGTGGGGACTGTGGGTCCTGACGGCTCCTTGAGGACAGCTCTCCAGAGAATTCACAGTAGGTCCTAGAGGCCTGCCTGCATCTGGTAGAGAGAGAAGAGGATGGTGATTATCTTTCTCAATTATCTAGAGAGCTTATTTAAGTTCAGGGCCAATTGATTTTTTTTTTTCTTTCTGTCCCAAATAAAAAACCTTCCCAGACTCACAGCTGTTTCATTTCTGTAGGTGGGCGACACATCGTTTGATCTGCCAGAAGCAAATGTTCTCATTCAGATCTCATCTCATGGTGGCTCCCGGCGGCAGGAGGCCCAGAGGCTGGGGCGAGTGCTCCGAGCCAAAAAAGGTAAAGGTGGTCTTACCCCTTCTGCTCCAGGAAGTCTCTCCTTTTGAACCACGTTGGTTGGGAAGAGGGTAGGCCTAAGCTGCCTGTGTGTTCACGGTGGCGAGGTCGCGCCCCTGGGCCTAGTAGACTGCAGGGAGGGATCCCAGAGCAAGGACCAAGATCTGCCTGGTTCGTATTATCTCCATTCTGCCGGAGTCCTGCTCCAGCCAGGGTGGGTCTCTCGTAGCAAAGGACGGCGTCGGCGAATGAGGAGACACAGACACAGGATCAGGTTGCAAGCATCTCCTCCTGACAGCCTCGTAGGAACTTTATTTATATGTTAGGATATTTTTGTTTTTCCATACTTTCGTAACATGTGATTATGTTTTTTTTTACAGTTTATCGAGATAATCTTAGATCATTCTCTGGATTACAGACATAGCCTTCTTTCATTTTTCCTTTGTAATGATTAACATGACCTTTATTGATTTCCGCTTACTGACTTTCGCTAAAACTAAAAAACAGTACGCAAAGAGAAGGGTGCTAGACAGAGCGTGACCGTCTTGTTATTTTGTTCTATAGAAACTAATTCTTTGTGGAATTAGTTTCATTATGATTGCTTAGATAGGCATAACTAAGATGAGTAGTCACTTTATCATGAAACCCCAGAAATATTCCCACAATTATAAAGATTGCCATAAACAAAATGAAAGAGAATAGTAGGAGCCAGCTGTGGAGTCTCCTGTTTTCAGGATCGTCCCCCATACTTGGACCTTGTCAAACAGCATGAGTAGCTTGACTCGCGCCACCATGCCTTAGGGTTACTGTGTGCATATTTTCCCTGGCAGCTGCCTGGTTCACATGGATATCCGCTCAGCTGAGTGCTTGCAATGGTAGATTGTAAGAGGAGCCAGGAGTGCGGTGTGCATGGTGTAGACGTAGTGGGAGAAAGCAGAGCTGGGCCACCAGTGATGTCTAGGACCTGGAGCCTGGACCTTGAGTCCAGAGTAAGGGGAGGGCTTGGTAGGAGCAGCTTGGGCAGCCATAGCTGGCTGCCTCACACAGCACCTGGGAAGAGCCCCGTCCTGGGTGGCAGCTTGCAGCCGGGCTGTCGCATGCTCAGCGCATGAGGATGCAGGACGTCGGAGTCTGTGCCTCATAACTGTGGTCGAAGGGCCCACACCCCAACAGTGGGTGTGACAGGCACTGGCGCTGCTGCTTAGAGATGGCCACGGCCCCCCTCCTGGGACCAGGGAGGCCCTAAGACAGGGGCACAGGCCTTGTCCTCGGGGTGTTCGCTTTCCTTTCTTAGGAGACAGCCGGACTGGTAGGGTGTCCGGAAACAGGGTTAGTGGGCGTAGGTTGGAGTCATACCGTGTTAGAATATGTGTAAGAGGGAGCTAACTGTATTTAATATGGAGGCAGGGCATATTAGTAGAAAGAGCATGCACATGGGCACTGGGCCAATCTTGGGACCTTGGGCAGGTAGTTTGCCCCTCTGAGCCTTGCTTTTCCATCCAGAGTGGGAGTACATCCTGCCTTGCAGGGCTGTTGTGAGGAGTAAGCCTTATGTAACAGAATATAGGAGGCTGCTGTTACAGTGGCGGCTTTTATAAGCTGACAGGAATAGAATCTGCCTAGCATATGTGAACATAATTCGTAACTTATGCCTTACTCACCACCTCCCAGAAAAGAAACAAATCTAACTTGAAAACCACTTTGAATTTGAGTAGAATTCTGTTTTTAAAAAAAATACTATTTGATATAAGGTATTTGGCTGCTTTCTTTGCATCTCTGAGCTCTTGTAAGACTAAGAAATAGTTGAACTCAGAGGCAGTACACAGATATGGAACCTGCTGACAATTGAACTGTGAAGCAAAAATCTGCAGATTGTCCAGAAGGATCAGCTTTTATAGGCTGCAGTATCTCTGTCCCAGTTTCTGTGATAATTCTGTCCTAGGTTTTCTCTCTGAGCCTTTTTTTTTTTTTTTTGGTAACTTTATTGAGATAGAATTCATATACCATATAGTTGGTCCATTGGAAGGGTACAGTTCAGTGGTTTTCCTTTTTTTTTTTTTCTTTTTTTTTTTTTTTTAGAGCTCACGTGTGTGCACAGTGGGGTGGGGAGGGGCAGAGGGAGAGGGAGAGAGAGAATCTTAAGCAGGCTCCACACCCAGTGCAGAGCCCAACTTGGGGCTCGATCTCATCACCCCCAGATCATGACCTGAGCCAAATTGAACCCTTAACTGACTGAGCCACCCAGGTGCCCACAGTGGTTTTTAATATAATTGCAAAGTGTGTCACGTCACCATCACCATAGGCTGTGTTTAGAATATTCTCATCACTCCAGAAAAGAAACCCTTTCCCACTGGCAGTCACTCCTTTCTCCTTGCCTTCTAGCCCTAACTAGGGACTCTTATTTTTACCTTGATAAACATGCCCATTCTAGACATTGCATACATACAGAATCATGCAGTCTGGGCCCTCTGCAGCTGCCTTCTTTGACTAGCGTGTTTTCCAAAGGGTCCTCCATAGTAGCATGTAGTAGTACTTCCTTCTTTTTTTTTTTTTTTTAAGGTTTTATTTTATTTATTTGAGAGAGAGAGAGAGAGTGAGAGAGCACAAGCGGGGAGGAGAGGGAGAAGCAGACTTCCCGTGGAGCAGGGAGCCCGATGTGGGGCTTGATCCCAGGACCCTGGGATCATGACCTGAGCTGAAGGCAGACGCTTAACCGGCTGAGCCACCCAGGCGCCCCGGCACTTCCTTCTTTTTATTGCCGAATGATCCTCCATTGAGCAGACATGCCACATCTTGTTTATTTGTTCTTCTGTTGATGGGCATTTGCGTCATTTCCACTTTTTGGTTCTTTGGAATACTGCTGCTATGAAATTCATGTGCAAATTTTGTGTGGACATATGCTTTCAGTTCTGTTGGGTATATATCTAGGGGGAAGGAGATTGTTGGGTCAGCTATGGTAACTCTCTTTTTAACATTTTAATTAGCTGCCAGACTATCTTCCAAAATGGCCGCACCATTTTACACTGTTACCAGCAGTGTATGAGGAATCCAGTTTCTCTACATCCTTGATAATTACTGTAATTATCTTTTTTGATTCTGGCTATCCTAGGGAGTGCCAGGTGGTACCTCACTGTGATTTTGGTTTGCATTTCCCTGATGACTAATGATGTCGAGTGCTTTTCATGGGATGTTGGCCATTTGTAGATTTTCTTTGGAGAAATGTCTGTTCAGATTCTTTGCCCTTTTAATAATTGGGTCATTTGTCTTTTCATTATTGATTTGTAATAGTTATTTATATAGTTCAGATACAAATCCCTTATCAGATACATGCTTTGTAAATATCTTTTCCCATTCTGTGGGTTGTCTTTTTACTTTCATGGGGGGGGTGTCCTTTAAAGCACAAACGTTTTGGGCGCCTGGGTGGTTCAGTCATTAGGCGTCTGCCTTGGGCTCGGGTCATGATCCCAGGGTCCTGGGATCGAGCCCCGCATCGGGCTCCCTGCTGGGCCAGGAAGCCTACTTTTCCCTCTCCCACTCCCCCTGCTTGTGTTCCCCCTTGTGTTGCTCGCTGTCAAATAAATAAATAAATCTTTAAAAAAAAAAAAGCACAAATGTTTTTAATTTTGATGAAGTGCCCAAGCAAAGTCAGGGCCATTAGCCCCCTGACTGCAAAGCTCGCCCTTGAATAGCACGGGTTTGAACTGTGAGGGATTTTTTTGATAACTGTAGTTCAATACTGTAGGTGTATTTTCTCTTCTTTATAATTTTCTTAATAATGTTTTCTCTATCTTACTTTATGTTAAAAATACTATGTAATACATATACAGAGTAGGTGTTAGTCAGCTGTTCATGTTATTGGTAAGCCTTCCAGTCCATAGGAGGCTATAAGGAGTTAAGTGTTGGGGGAGTCAGAAGTTACATGTGGATTTTCAGCTGTGCGGGGTGTTGGTACCCCTAACTGTCGTGTTGTTCAGGGGTCAGCTATACTTACTTTTGAGCCCTGGACCCTCAGTTCCTGGCACTGTAACAGCTAATGTTGTCCTTTCTCCTTTCCTCTCTTAAGGGATGGTTGCCGAGGAGTACAATGCCTTCTTCTACTCGTTGGTGTCCCAGGACACACAGGAAATGGCTTACTCAACCAAGCGGCAGAGGTTTTTGGTAGATCAGGGTTATAGCTTTAAGGTATGTATTCATTGATCTCCGGTCAGGATAGAACCAGGGGTTTTTTGGTACCCACGCCTCTAAGAGAAGTAGGAACTTCTGTGGGCCCCAGTGTGGGACAGAGCTCAGACAGGCACAGAACATTAGGGCATTGGAAGCCCTGCCTCAGATTCCCTTCTTTTCGGCATGAGTTGCCGGGGACTTTGAGGGAAAATATTGTGCAGCACCAAGCTTCCCACAGTGACTGGTCAAAGAACAGGGCCTCTGAAGCAAGGGGCTTGGGTTCTGTACTTGTTAACATTTTATAGTTGTCTTGCCAAAAGAGTGTTAGTTGTTGGTGGGAAAATGTGCTAGCCTCGCAGGACTTGAGATGCCCTGGAGCTGTGGCCATCCCTATGCTACTCTGAGCCCCTTGGGTTACTTTCCTGCACAAGCAGTGGCTGTCAGCGCAAGCCTTAGGACTTCCCATTGCCCACAGACCTGATTTGTAATGTGAGCGAGGAAGGCTGTGATGGGGCACCCCCCCAGGGTGAGCCCTTCCTTTAGTCAGCTGCGAGCCTGGGCCTCAGTGGGCCTCGCGCCAGAGCTGTCCACGTGCGACGGACGGGCAGTCGGACAGCTCTGGGGCTGCCGAAGCTGTGGCTGGCCTCCGTCGGCTGGGGCGTTTGCTCTCTTTCCTGTTCAGGTCAGGCTTTCGTGCCCCTAAAGATTTTCATTTGTGGGAGTGGATGGGGGTGCTGGAAGCAGAGAACTAAAAGGGTGCCCCTAGAACATGCAGGTTCCCAGGTTCTTGGTTTACAAAAGACTACAGGCTGCCTTTTCAGGTGCTTTTGATTGTGTCTTGTTACAAGTTGGTGAATTCCCTTTATTAGCCACAGACAAGAGGTCAGGGCTGTCCAGCCCCTCCTTCCTTAGCCAGAAGCAGTGACAGTTTCCGACTTGTCATGCTGAGCTGGAGGACAGGATACTTGACCGCATTTTGAAGGATTTGCATGATGGCCTGTTTATGTATCTGTAAAAAGTATGCGGTGATGGCAGCATTCATACCTCCTGATCCGTGGGAGAGTCAAGGAGGAGACAAGCACCAAATGAGGGAGTGTTCTGGGTTCTTTGAAAGGAGAGCCGGGCAGAAAGGCACGTGGGCGTGTGATGGTCTGTGTTGGGTGGAGCAGTCTTTGCCTTCCTGGCCTTGCCTTCAGCACTGCCCGCTGAAGAGCAGCCAGGTCAGAGTTCCCAGAATCCTGACGCCGGAGTTCCCAGAGGGGTGGTCGGGCCAGGGCAGAAATGCCCGGTATCTGTGCTCCGGGTCTGCGGCCATTTGAAGGGCTCAGCCACGTCCCTACTTCTGGGACTTTTCTTTCAATTAAAATGATGAGAAGAATTAAAGGGGGGCAAAAAGATTTCTCTACACCATCAGCCCAGGCTTTCCTGAGGGATAGGTAGGCTGTGTAGTAAGTTACCCCCAAAGAAAGGAAAACCAAACCTCTGTCTTAGAAAAAATCTTGTAAATCCACGTGGACAGGCTCTCGTTTCTAAGTGCTCCCTCCCGCTGGAAGCCCTGGCCGCCGAGCCCGGGAGGCTGAAGACCGTGCCCTCGGGCAGCAGGCCGTGCCTGTCTTTGGTCCCTTCCTTTATGTGGCGCAGGCTGGAAAACTGCCAGAAGGGACATTTTAGAGCCACTGAGGCCCCCAGTGATCTTCTGTAAGCGATCCTGTATCTGCTGTTGGGGGAGTAGCTTTCTCTGGAATCCCCTTCGCCTCTCGTGCCCTGCAGTCACTAGTTGAGCCCCACGTTGCAGGGGGCTCCCAAGCTGGTCTCTGAAATGCCGGGGAGGAGCTCTCTGTGGTTGGGCGCCTGCTCAGCTGGGCCTGGGGGAGGGCAAACAGAAGGGGACATGGGGCCTGCGGCATTGGGCTCTGCAGGTGATCACAAAGCTTGCTGGCCTGGAGGATGAAGAGCTGGCATTTTCCACGAGGGAAGAGCAGCAGCAGCTCTTACAGAAAGTCCTGGCGGCTACCGACCTGGATGCTGAGGAGGAGGTGGTGGCAGGGGAGTTTGCCTCCAGATCCAGCCAGGTGAGTGGGTGGGCAAGGCTGCAGCTGTCCGTCCTCCCGAAGGACAGAAGTCTTGTGCGCGTGCGTACTTAGTTGTGTGTGTCTGTGTGGCGTCTTAGACGTGTGACATCTGTGACGACTTGGAAAGCCCAGGGGGCCGCAGAGGAGAGAGTAACAGAAACAGCCCCCGTTAGCCCTTTGGTGCGCCTCCTTCCTTCCTCACATATTGTTTCACGTCGCCAAGTCCACGGCCACTGTAGCTGGCCTCCTGCGCCGTTCACCTCACGGTCTGGTTCGGGTTTTGGTAGCGCCTTGCCGATGGGGCCTGGGATGGCACAGGCGGCCCCAGGCTTACAGCGGGGGGCTGCGGGACGGGCTCTTGTGCCTGGGCCCACCGTCCGGGGCCTCGGGCAGGTCACTTCAGCTCTGGCCCCCTCTTCAGTAATAGAGTTGGGCCTTCCAGCCTGTAAGGTGGGTCTGAGGATCAGCTCACATGGTAGTTTGACTATATTATCTTGAAACATTTAGAGTTCTCTGAAAATAGTGAACTTTCCATTTATTCTGCAGATACTGAATATTCACTACCATGTGCTAGGCCAATATAATATGGTATAATTAATGAAAGTACCATTATGGGGAGTCCTTACCAGCCCTTCCAGAGAAAACTACAGTTTTGTCAGGTACTTAAAACAAATTAAATTGATATTAGAGCCAAAAGGTGAGCAACGGTTGGGACAAGGAAAGAAAAGCAGCGTCCCCTGGGGAGGTGCTGTTCTCCCTCCAGCCTGAGGCCATTCTGCCCCCAAATGTGGGGGCTGGATCCCCCTCTGGGCACTCTCCATGGATGGATGCTTCAGGGAAATTTCTTGCCTCTGTGTGCTAAGGCCATTCCCACCAACCAGTGAGCCACCTAAGGTCAGGCTGTTGATGGCATTGCTCGGTGCCTATCTGCATACTTGGCTTATAATCTGGTGCAAGTAGTGTGCCAGACTCTGGGTCAGACCCTTGCCTGTGCGATTTCTGTTCACACCACTTATGTCAAGACAGATGAGGCTATCCCCATTTTACAGATGAGTTCATTGAGGCTCAGACATTCAGTATTTGTCCAAAGCCACCCGGTGAGAGGTAGAGCCAAGATTCAAGCCCAGGGCTTTCTGGATTTCCACTTGATTCAGAGCCTAATGGTGAAGTCTCGAGGTGTTGGGGGATGCTGCCCTCGCTGTTGAAAAATTCTGTTTATAAATTGTCATTAAGAGAGGCAGAGTAGCCTTATGGCTAAGAATAGGGAATCTGAAAGAAAAAAAAAAAAAAAGAATAGGGAATCTGAAGCCAGCTGCCTGGGTTCAAGTCCCATCTCTTTAAGAGCTGTGTGATCTTGGACAAGTTACTTAATCTCTCTGTGCCTCAGTTTCCTCATCTGTAGGATGGGAATTGTAATAATTGTGAGGATTGGATGAGTTATCACATGTAAATACATGTAAACTGCTTCAGACAATGCCTGAGACACAGTAAGTGGTCAATAAATGTTCTTAAATTAGTATTTACTAAACTTAAAAACTTTATAAAACTTATTACGATTATAAATGTTTTAAAAGGAGTGTTTTTTCCCTTGGAAACTAACCATGGGCTGGGTGCTGCTGCAGGTATCTCGGCGCTTTGGCACCATGAGCTCCATGTCTGGGGCTGACGACACTGTGTACATGGAGTACCACTCGGCTCGGAGCAAGGCTTCCACGAAGCACGTGCACCCGCTTTTCAAGCGCTTCAGGAAATGACGTCTGTAGGGTCATGTGGGTGAAAGCTGGGTGCTCAGCACCAACATTGGATAGGGACTTTCCACATCCTCATTCTTTCCTCTAGCATTGGCCAAACTGTTCTAGATGCAATGTTTGTTAACTGTGTTGAAGAAAATGCATCGAGAGCTCAGTTCTGTCTTCATGGGTTGTCCAGGGCTTCAAAAAAGTTGGGAGACTATTTTTGGGGTTTTTTTTTTCAGACCCCTTTTCAGTCATGGGCAGTGGTCATTCCTGTGTATAAATATTTGTAATATTTAAGATGTATTTATCTTAATGTTCTGAATAAACAGAAATGGAGCATTTGACCACTCTTGATTACAGGTATTCTTCTGCCTTGTCACAGGCATGGGCTACGTCTAGGTGACAAACCTCCATCGAAGCCCCTTTCGTAGCAGGCACCGAGGAGTAAGATGGGGCCCATCCCCGAGGAGCTCTACTGGGGAGACACACCCCAAGATAAAGAAGACTTGCTACTTGGTGTTGAGGCACGGACACGGCCAAGGGCCAGAGACAGGGACGGGCTAGAGCTGCCTGTTCACTGTTTAGCCTCTGTGCCTTCCACGCTAGGCGCCTCTGTGTGCAGGTCCTTTAGGTCACCTGAAGGCCATCACACGCCTAGGAAGTCCCCACACACACAGCTCCTACAGTTGGGCTTCTCTGAGAGAGTGACCTTATTTCTCCCCCATATTCATTTTTGATATTGTTGGGAGGCTGGGTTCCTCTTCAGATAGCAGTGTGTTGCCCTTGGGTCTTTAATGGCTAGTTCCGTTATTCTGAGAAATGTCTTTTTCTCTCTTGTTCCTGGTATGAAAGAAAAGAGGGAAAGACAGAAAAGGCAGGATTGTTTCATAAAAAAGAGACACACAAGGCATACATGGGTCACGAAGAAAAACTTGTTATTTTGAGGAGGAGGCTTATCCTAATAGGCCACAGCGCTCACACCTGGGGAGTGTTGAAAGTCTGTGCTAAATAAATAAGGCCTTTAAATTTGGAGTCCCTGCCCCCCGTGGCTCAGCATTCTGTTTCCTGTGTCAGCAGACACACCTGTACGTCTGTTCTTTGAAGCACCTGCAGACCAGGCCTGGGAAGACAGTGCCTATTTGGTCAGGAGTGCTTTGAAGTAAGAGCCACCTTGCCCGAATTCCACTTCCCTGAGCTGACTTCTGGAGATAAACACTCATAGTTTCACCAGCGGCTAGCCGCTCTGTCCATGCAAACCCCAGAAATGGCCCCGAGCAGCCAGAGCTGAGGCCTGTGCTCAGGCATGTACGTGCTGAGGCCCGTAGACCTGCTCATTACTCACCCTGATGGGCTGGCACAGAAATGTCTCAGACTCGATCACAACCGGTGTTATTTGCAGATTCTTATCTCCTGTCACACCTTTATGCTTGAGATACTCAAACAGTATCAGATAACTTGTATTTTCAAATTCCTGCCTTGGTGCTCACCATTTTCTTGTTCTATAACCTGTCTACTGATAATGTGGACTTTCACCCAAGCCCTGTGATTCTGAAAAACGGGGACTGTTAAATCCTCCATCTTTTGTGTTCTGGAAAACTGCTAACTGCAGAGAACCACCCTTCCACATATGACTTGGACAAGACTCGCAGATGCCACCTTTGTTTACCCGTGACAAGGCCAGACACAGATCTTCCATATTCCCATTTTTTGCCTCTGCTGTGCTATATCCTGTATGTTGCTGGTTTTCTTCATTTTTTGTATTTGTACCCTATTAGTCTGAGTTCTGGTTTGTACCTTAGGAGCTGGTGTATAGTAGGTGCCCAGTGACTATGAATTGGGTTCTTATTTTTCTTTTAAAGGTTTTATTTATTAGAGAGCACGAGAACGTGCACACAGCGGGGGGAGAGAGAGAGGGAGAAGCAGACTCCCCGCTGAGCAGGGAGCCTGATACGAGACTTGATCCCAGGACCCTGGGATCATGACCTGAGCCGAAGGCAGACGCTTAACTGACTGAGCCACCCAGGCACCCCCAAATTGGGTTCTGAAAAGAATTTATAGACGTAAGAGAAGTTAAAAAAAATCTTTAAACACTTCTTTAAAATTTGTGGACTTCAAAGGAGACCTATGACCCCTGCCTGCTTATTGAGTGAATCACCTAGTGGTAAACATCCACCCCACTATCCCTTCCTCCTGCCTTTGTTCTGAGCGAGCCCTCACAGCCATGGCAAATGGGATTGGCAGGATAAAGTACCAAAGAGGAGAGCTGCACAAAGAACTGCAGAGATTTGCTTAGGGTTGCCTGAGTCTCACACCGAGCACTGGTCAGCACGGGCATAGAAGGAGCCACATGAGAGGATTAGGGGAGCCCACCCAGGGCCTGGTTGTTTCTGTTCCTGTCAGCCAGAGCGAGAAACCCCCTAATTCACAGGGCATCTAGTAGAACATGCAGCAAGGTTCTGCCTCAGCAGTGTGTGAAGTGAGAACTAAAGTAATGCTGCCTCAGTCCTGTCAAAGTTTAAAAGCACCACCCAAAAGGATCAAACTGCCCGTAACTTACTGTGTCCCAGAACAAAGCTAATTGCTGCAATACAGAAATATCCAGCAACCAATAAGGTAAAATTCCTGATGTCTGACTTCCAATCAGAGATTACCAGGCAGCTGGGGAGCCTGGTGGCTCAGTCGATGAAGCATCCAACTCTTGATTTCGGCTCAGGTCATGATCTCAGGGTCGTGAGATCGAGACCTGTATCGGGCTCCATGCTGGGTGTGGAGTCTACTTAAGAATCTTTCCCTCTCCCTCTGCCCCTCCTCCCCCCTCCGCCCGCTCATGCATGCTCTCTCTCTTAAAAAGGAAAAGAAAAAAAATTACCAGGCAAGCAAAGAGCCAGTAAAATACAACCCATAATGAAAAGGGAAATAAAATGGACCCAGAAATAGCCCAGATGATACAATTAGTACACAGGCCATTGAAAGTTGTAGCTGTGTTTCAGATGCTCACAAAGCCAGAAAAATTCAACATGTTTGACATAGAAGATAATAAAAACCCACGTCAGACTTCTAGAGATTAAAACTACAATGTCTAAAATGAAAAATCTATTTTATGGGTGTCTTGGGCAGCGTCTGAAATGGCTCCCCACTATCCCATCTTCGGCATTCAGGCCCTGGTATAATCTCCTCCCTTAAAGGTGAGCTAGAAATACAGACTTGCTTCTAATGGATAAAATCTATCAAAAGAGATGGCTATCCCTTCTAAGATCAGGTTACAATTTGACTTCTATCTTGTTTCCGTACTCTTCTCTCACACTCATTTGCTTGCTTTGACGAAGGAAGCTGCCCTGTGGAGAATCTCACTTGGCAGGTGGCTCGCCCAACAGCCTGGGAGGGACTGAATCCTGCCAACGGCCCCATGAGTGAGCTTGGAAACGGGTCATCCCCCAGTTGAGCCTTGCGCTGGCTGCCGCCCTGACCTAGCCCTGATTACAACCTGTGAGAAACCTTGAGCCAGAGGACCCAGCTGAGGCCCTGGACTCCTGGATTCCAGAGGCACAGAAACAATGAGAGTAAATGTCATTTTAGGTCACTGAATTTTAAATTAAAAAACTTTCCTATTATTTACATGTCCTTTTTTTAAAAAGTAGAATTGATTGCTAGGTTCTGGAGACAAACAGTGGTCCTGGCTGCATATTGGTAACACAGCAACAGAACAAATACCAAGGGTGGTACTTAGGGCGGGATGCTGCTCTAACCAATACCTGGGAGTAGTGGGTGTGGCTTTGAACCTAGAAGTGGGCGGTGGCTGCTGAGATTTGGAGGAGAGGCACCTGAACTGCCTTCAACAGACTATTAGTAGCTATCTGGACTATGCCAGTGAGTGCTCAAAAGGAAGTGAGGGACACAGTGTCGGAAACTAGTGGAAGGGGGATCTCTCACACAGTGGCAGAAAACTTAGTGGCGCTATTGTCTGTGGTTCTGTGGAGAGCAGAACGTTCTAATGAGCTTTGTGATCTAGGTTTGCAAGATTTGCAAGCAGTGTTCAAGGTGCCACCTGATTTCTTCTTGCTGCTTAAGTAGTAAAATGCAAACGGAGGACAGAACTGTTTTAAAAAGGAGCCATTTCTAGATGGTTTAAAAAATTCTCAGCCTCTCCCAACAGCAACTGACAGCTAAAACAGTCTGGTTATTGGAGATCAGATACTGTGGGAGGAAAGATTAGTGAACTTGAAAACACATCAACTTAAATGTCCAAAATGAAACAGAAAAAAGACTGAAATAAAATGAGCAGGGCATCCATGAGCTGTGGGGGCGACTTCAGGTGCATCAATTTGGAATCCTGGAAGCAGAAAAGGGAAGAAGGGAAGACAGAAAAAAAGGGTTGAAGATATAATGGCTGAGATTTTTCTAAACTTGATGCAAACTGTAAGCCCTCAGTAACAAGAAAGAAAATAAACTCCAAGCACAGGAAATACAAAGGAAATAACACCCAGGGTACGTCAAAATCAAATTGCTTAAAACCAGTGATAAAAAGAAAATCTTAAAAAGGAGCCAGAGAGGACAACGTTATGTACAGGGAACACAGATAAAGATGGCAGCAGAAAGAATTCATCACTAGCAAACCACTACAGGTCGTGTTTAAGGAAGTTCTTCCAAAGAAAGGAAAATAATCCTAGTTTGAAATCTGTATCTATGCAAAAGAAGGAAGAGCACTGCAAATGGCATTGGTGAATAGAAAAGATTTTCTTATTCTTTTATTTTTTAAAGATTTTATTTATTTGACACACAGAGACACAGCGAGAGAGGGAACACAAGCAGGGGGAGTGGGAGAGGGAGAAGCAGGCTTTCCGCAGAGCAAGGAGCCCAACGCGGGGCTCGATCCCAGGACCCTGGGATCACGACCTGAGCTGAAGGCAGACGCTAAACGACTGAGCCACCCAGGCGCCCCGATTTTCTTATTCTTTACATCTCTTTTTGTAAAGAATTTATTGCAGAGTTCTGGAGAGATAGTGGTCATTATTGTGCAACAAGGTGACTATAATTAATGCCACTGAACTGTGCACTTAAAAGTGGTTCAGGACTGAGTGGCTCAGTCGGTTAAGCATTTGCCTTCGGCTCATGTCATGATCTCAGGGTCCTGGGATCAAGCCCTGCCTCGGGCTCCCTGCTCAGCGGGGAGTCTACTTCTCCCTCTCCTCTGCCCCTCCTCACCACTCATTCTCTCTCTCTCAAATAAATAAGTAAAATCTTAAAAAAAAAAAAAAAAAGTGGGTAGAATGGTAACTTTTATGTTATATATATTTCAGCACAATAAAAAATAACTTTAAAGCAACAATGTTGTATTGTGGAGTTTATAAAAATAAATTGTAGGGCGCCTGGGTGGCTCAGTTGGTTAAGCGACTGCCTTCGGCTCAGGTCATGATCCTGGAGTCCCGGGATCGAGTCCCGCATCGGGCTCCCTGCTCAGCAGGGAGTCTGCTTCTCCCTCTGACCCTCCTCCCTCTCATGCTCTCTGTCTCTCATTCTCTCTCTCTCAAATAAATAAATAAAATCTTTAAAAAAAATGTATAACAATAGCACAAAAGCCAAGAGGGTGGAAATATACTTTTGTAAAGTTCTTGTATTATATATAAAGTGGAACAATATTACTTGGAAGTAGTCTGTGGTAAGTTAAAGCAACTTCTGAAGCAACCACTAAAATAGCACAGCAAAGAATTATGGCTAATAAGCCAACATAGGAGATGGAATCATGAAAAATACTGAACCCTAAAAAAGGTGAAAAAGGAAATAAGAGGTAGATGGAAAAAATAGATAATAAATAGGAAATTGTCTGAACATCCTCAATTAAAAGGCAGAGATTGTCAAATTCTGAGAACAAGAACCAAATTATGCTGCCTACAAGATGAAATATTAGGATGCGAATAGGTTAAAAGAAAGCTGGAGTAGCTATACTAATATTGGGTGAAGTAGATTTCAGATCATAGACTATTACCCCAGATAAAGAGCATCATTTTATAATGATGTTATTTTATAAAGAGGTCAATTCATAAAGAGGGAATAACTCTAAATATTTGTGTACCAAATAACAGTTTAAAAATACATGAAGCAAAAGTTGGTAGACCTGCAAGAAGGAATAAGACAAATTTACAATTATATTCAGAGGTTTTAGTATCTTTCTCTCAATAATCGATAGAGTAAAAAGACCAAAAATCAGTCAAGATACAGAAGACAACACTATCCACCAACTTGACCTAATTGACGTTCTAGAATACCATCCACTAACAGCAGAATACACATTCTTTCCAAGTTCAGACAGATCATTTGCTAAGACAGATTCCATTCTGGGCCATATAGCAGGTCCCAATAAATTCAAAAGGATTCAAGTCATACTATGTTTTGTGATCACAATGGAATTAAATTAAAAAATCAATAAAAGAAAGATCTCTGGGAAACCCCCAAATATTTGAAGACCAAGTAGTGCAATTCTAAATTAAAAACCTCAAAAGGGAATTTAGTATTTTTGAATTGAGTGAAAATGAAAACCATGTTGTTTATATTTTTTTATTTCTGCATATTACAATGTTTGGTATCTTAACCTTTCTGGCTGGGAAGAGACTGGCTCTCCTAGGGCTAGCCAGTTCTTGAGACGGCAAAGGGTCCAGCCAGGAGCATGTCCTTTGATCAGCAAACTAACCAATCCAGAGCCATCCCTCCTCTATCTGGCCCAGATACCCTAAGAGGTAATATTAATCATTCCAAAGCCAGGTACGGGCAACTAGGGACCATCCCTCTAGTTCAGAGCCTGCTGAAATTCAAATTAGCCAACCCTAAAGTATTTATCCTGCCTTGCCTCACCTGTCCCACAGACACTCCAGTAAAGGTTCTAGCCCCAGCCTCCCCCCACTCAACTCCTGCTATCTGCCCGCTGACCATGCTGAGGCTTCCCCAGGTGGCCCTGTGTGGCATGGTGTGCCATGCCTCATGTTTCTAGGACCTGTGAGTAAAATAAACTCGTTTTCCTGAACCTCTCCTGTGTCTTCTTTTGTAGCTACACCTGGCTGACCATGACATAAAAGTACATAGAACAGAACCCAGCATATCAATAATTGGGACATGTAGCCAATCCAGTTCTTAGGGGGAAATGTATAGCATTAAACTATAATAGAAATGAAGAAAGATCTTAAGTCAATGAACTCAGCTTCCACTTTAAGAAACTAGAAAAGAAAGAGCAAATAAAACACAAAGCCAGCAAAAGAAAGATTTTTTTTTTTTAAGATTTTATTTATTTGACAGGGAGACACAGCGAGAGAGGGAACACAAACAGGGGGAGGGGGAGGGGGAGAAGCAGGCTTCCCGCGGAGCAGGGAGACCGACGCAGGGCTCGATCCCAGGACCCTGGAATCATGACCTGAGCCGAAGGCAGACGCTTAACGACTGAGCCACCCAGGTGCCCCTAAAGTAGATTTTTCATTTTAGACATTGTAGTTTTAATCTCTAGAAGTATGACATGGGTTTTTATATCTTCTATGTCAACATGTTGACAAAAAAATAGCATTATATATAGAGTGTATATACACATACATATACACACCCTTATACACCTATATCCATTTCAGTATTATCTAATTATCTATCTCTCCCCTTTCCTTCCTCCCTCCCTTCCTCCCTCCCTCCCTCCCCCCTTCCTCCCTTCCCTCCCTCCCTCCCTCCCTCCCTTCTTTCCTTCCTTCCTTCCTTCCTTCCTTCCTTCCTTCCTTCTTCTTTCCTTCCTCCTACCTATGTATCTCCCCATGAATTCACATTGATACCTATAATTCCAGCTCAACACACAGGGTTTATCTTTCATATATACAACTCCCTTCTTGGACAGTGAGAAAACTGATTCCCATCTTATACAATTTATTTTCCTATCTTCTCAGTCCTAGAAAGTACATAGTTTCAGAGATGTTAATTTTTGCCTCTGTAGAAGAGAAGCCTATTAATTAGAGTTAAGTGTTTGTTCAGGGATATTTGGGGGTTTTAGCCTGAGGGTGTACATCCTAATACTGTGTTCAAACATAATTTGGATTGTTCCGTAATCCCCCTTCAGCATGGTTATGTTATTCATTGGATGCGCAGTTTGGCTCATTTGGAGTTTTTTTATTAGTGGTGTTAAATTTCAATTTGTATTAAATTTTCTCCCTCCTTGCAGATTTTACTTATTTTCCTTTTTTGATATGTGAAACACTAACATGACTCCAAAAGTCTGGACTTTACCAAAAATAACATCAGAGAAGTGTCTTTTTCACTCCCCAGGCCCCCTAATTTCCTTTGTCTTTTCCATCCATTCCCTGACATGCCCAATAGCCATCCATCTAAGCTTATAGTTTATCTTGCATGTGTTTCCTTCTCCTCAAATGAGTAAATACATGTATATTATTTTTCCTTCTTTATTATTATTTCTTCTTTCTTACACAATAGGTAGTATATTGTAGATCATCCTTTGCATTTTGCTTTTTAAAATTTTTATTTAAGTAATCTCTACACCCAATGTGAGGCTTGAAGTCACAACCCTGAGATCAAGAGTCACATGCTCTATTGACCTAGCCAGGCAGGCACCCTTGCTTTTTTTTTTTTTTAACTTAATAAATTTTGGAAAATCCTATCAATTCATGGAGATGTTCCTCTGTGTGTGTGTGTGTGTTTTTTTTTTTTTTTTAAACAACTGACGGTAGTCTATTTTGGGAAGGGACCATGTTCATTTAACCACTGTTACTATGGACTGAATGTTTGTGTCCTCTCAAAATGCACATGTTGAAGTCCTAACCCCCACTGTGATGGTGTTAGAAGGTGGGGCTTTTTGAAGGTGATTAGATTTAGATGTGGGTAGAGTCCCCATAATGGGATCAGTGCCCTTGTAAGAAGAGCAAGAAACACAAGTGTTCTCTCCCTCTCTCCATGAGCTTGCACAGGGGAAAGGCGATGTGAGCATACAGAGAAGGGGACACCTGCAAGCCAGCAAGTGGGTCCACACCAGACATCAAATCTGCTGGCCCTCCCATCTTTCAGAATAACAGTCTTGTATTTGGCATTTAGATTACTGAAAATATTCTGCAACTGCAAACAATGCTTCAATAATAAACACTGGGCAATATATTTTCTCATTGTTGGAAGTATATCTTCAGGAAAAATTCCTAGAATTGGGATCGCTAATTCAAAAGGTAAAGGCAAGTGTAGTTTTGTTGGTTACTCCCAAATCACTCTTTATGATGGTTGTACAGATTCACATTCCCTCCAGCAATGTATGAGATGCTTGTTTATCCACTGCCTCGCCATCAGAATGTATTATAATTTTAAAATTTTGCCAATGTGATAGGTGAGAAATGGTATTTTAGTGTAGCTTTAATTTGCTTTTCTCTTATGAGTGAGGTTAAAAATCTTTTCATTTTCACATAAATTTTAAATTGCCCTTTCCCATCTTCTGCCAGTTTTTCTTCTTTCTTCCCCTCCTTCTTCTTTCCCTTCAATTTTTAAGTTACTTATATATTGGCATACTGGTCCTAGCTCTGTAATATATGTTGCAAATATTTTCTCCCAGGGTGTTGATGGTCTTATGACTTTGTTTATGGTGATATTTGCCATGCAAAACCACAGTTTTTTGTTTTAATCAAATTTATCAATCTTTTAGTGCATTTAGTGAATCTGGATTTCGAATCATAGTTAGAAAGCCTTTCCCCATATGCAGGCTAAAGAGAAATTCATCTAGTATTCTCCTAATACTTATTTAGGATTCAGTTTACATTTAGATCCTGATCATTTGGAGTTTATTCTTGAATATGGTTTGGGGTAAAGCTCGTCTTATCTTTTTCCCAAATGGCTAACCATTTGTTCCAACATCATTTATTAAAAAGTCCATTTTGCCCTAGTGATTTGTGTTGCTACCTTTATCATACACTAAAGCTTCATACATATTTGAAATTATTTCTGGTTTTTCCATGCTAGACGTGATGAACTATGATAGACTTGCCTGTCTATTCATGTGTTGGCCCCACACTTTTCTAATTATAGAAATTTTATAGCATGCTTTAATGATTTATAGGGCTAGTCACCCTATATCATTTCCTTTTAGTGTTTTCCTTGCTATTCTTGAATGTTCTTGAATGTTTATTTTTCCATATGAAATTTAGCATCAACTTGTATAGTTCCATTTAAAAAAACTTGTTAGTGTCTTTCTTGGGATTGCATTAAATTTATAAAGTAATTTAGGGAAACCTGACATTTTTACAATACTGAGTCATTATATTCAAGAACAAGAAATGTTTTCCCATTTGTTCAAGTCTATTTTTATATTTTTAAAATTTTCCTCATGTAGTTTTAAAATATTTTTTACTATATTTACTCCTAAGTAATTTATTTTCTTATCATATAAGTGGGATTTTCTGTATTATATATTCATACTGCTTATTGTTTGTTTAAGTTGCAGGCTATTGATTTTTTAAAGATTTTATTTATTTATTTGCCAGAGAGAGAGAGTGAGAGAGCACATGAGCTGGGGGGAGAGGCAGATGGAGAGGGGGATGTGGACTCCCCGCTGAGCAAGGAGCCCAAAGTGGGGCTCAATCCCAGGACCCTGAGATCATGACCTGAGCTGAAGGCAGACGCTTAACGACTGAGCCACCCAGGCACCTGGAAGACTATTGATTTCTATGTGCTAATTTGATAGCCTGCTAATTTATTGAAGTAGTTTTATCACTGATTCCCTAGGGGTTTCTATGTACATTCATATCTTCTACAAAATAGAGATAGTTCTACTTTTCTTTAACAAATCTCTTGTCTGTAATTGAGTCTCTTGTCTTATTGGCTAGTATCGCCAGTATAATGTTGAATAGCAGTGGAGATGGTGGGAAAACTTGCTTTGTTCCTGATCTTAGTGGAAAGTTCCTAGTGCTTCCCCATTAAATGAAATGCTGGTTGTAGCACAGAAGTTTTGTGTGTGTGTGTGTGTGTGTGTGTTTAGACACGCACACGTGTCTATTTACATATTAAGAAAGTATCCACCAGTTTCTATTTTCTTGAGTGTCTTTAATGAATTTTGGGTGATGAATTTTGTCGAAGACTTTTTCAGTATCTTTGGAAATAAATGTGATTTTTCTCCTTATGTCTATAAATATGGTGTGTTTATTTATTAATATGTAATCAACCTTGTATTCCTGGAATAAATCCCACTTGGTTACATTGTATCACTTTCTTAATGTCATGTTGGATTTCTATTCACTAGTATTTTATTTAGAATGTTTTCATGGATATTCATGAATGATATTTATAATCCTTTTTTACTGTCTTAATCAGGTTTTGGTAGTGTTCCTCTTTTATAAAAAGAGTTAAGAGGGCGCCTGGGTGGCTCAGTTGGTTGGACGACTGCCTTCGGCTCAGGTCATGGTCCTGGAGTCCCGGGATCGAGTCCCGCATCGGGCTCCCTGCTCTGCAGGGAGTCTGCTCCTCCCTCTGACCCTCCCTCCTCTCATGTGCTCTCTCTCTCGTTCTCTCTCAAATAAATAAAAAAAATCTAAAAAAAAATTAAAAAAAAAAAAAAAAAAAAAGAAAAAAAAAGAGTTAAGAAATGTTCCTTCATTTTGAGTCCTCTGGAAAAATTTGTAAAGCGCTGTGACTTTCTAGTCTTGAAGATTTGGTAGAATAACCCTGTGAAACCTTGAGGACTTGGTTCTTTTTTTTTTTTAAATTTTTTTTTTTTTTTTTGTGGGAGAGAGAATGAGAGACAGCATGAGAGGGAGGAGGGTCAGAGGGAGAAGCAGACTCCCCGCTGAGCAGGGAGCCTGATGTGGGACTCGATCCCGGGACTCCAGGATCATGACCTGAGCTGAAGGCAGTCGCTTAACCAACTGAGCCACCCAGGCGCCCCAGAGGACTTGGTTCTTTTTTAATGTGAAAGTTCCTTGATAATTTTTACTACTTCTAGGGAAATTAGTCTGTTTAAACTGTCTACATCTAATGGGGTCAGCTTTGATGAACTGTATTTTCATAGGAAGTTATCCACTTCATATAGGTTTTCAATAATGGTCCTTTAGGATTTTAAAAATATCTTCTGTTTCAATGGTTATTTCCCCATTTAGTATTTCTTATTTTGTATATTTATACTTTCTCCTTTTTTTTCCTTGAGTAAATGTAAGTAGCAGTTTGTTTTGTTAATTTTTTCCCCAAGAAACCAGGATTTTGATTTACTAACTGGATCTATTGTTTCTTGATTCTTTGCCTCATTAATTTCTCTTTGAGCTGAGAATTTAAGTTCTTTCATTTTATTGATAAAAATGTTCAAGGCTGAAGATGGCGGAGGAGTAGGAGACCTGGATTTCTTCTGGTCTCAGGAATTCAGCTGGATAGGGATCAAACCATTCTGAACACCTACGAACTCAACAGGAGATTGAAGAAAAGAATAGCAACAACTCTCTGAACAGAAAAGCGACCGCTTTCTGGAAGGTAGGACATGCGGAGAAGTGAATCCGAGGTGGTATTTGGGAGGATAGACGGCGGGGGAGGGGGCCTCTGTTGGCCGCTTTTGGCAAGTGATAGAGCCGCGGAGCACAAAATCGGAACTTTTAGAAATCGGCTCCGCTGAGGGACGTTGCTCCAGTGGCTAAGTGGGGGGTGGAACCCTCGTGGGACAGTGTGGTCTCAGGACCCTCAGGGTCACAGAAAGACCGGGGGTGCCTGAGTGTGGCAGAGCTCCCAGGTATCAGATCGGGGAAGCCAGCTGCAGAGATGGAGCCCAGGCGCGGGCTCTCAGCTCGGGGTTGCCATAAACCATGATCCGCGGCACGGTTAGGCTCCTCCAGCGGGGACCCAACAAGCGGCAGATCTGGGGAGACTCCCCTTCCTCCCCCAGGAGGAGCGCACTGCAGGAATCTGCTGCATTTGGAGACTCCACACGGGGTCGTGTGCCAGAGTTAGAAATGCTCGGTCACAGGCCGGGTGAGCACGGAGTGCGGCTGGAGCCCGGGGAGATGGGAGTGACTGACTGCTTTTCTCTGGGGGTGCACTGAGGAATGGGGCCCCGAGTTCTCGGCTCCTCCGGGGTGGAGATTGGGAGGCCACCGTTTTCACTCTCGTCCTCCAAAGCTGTACGGAAAACTTGCAGGGAACAAAAGCTCCCGAGAGCAAACCCGAGCAGATTACTTAGCCCCGACCAGCAAGGGCGGGTCAATTCCGGCTCCGGCAAAGACATTTGGGAACCACAGCAACAGGCTCCCCCCCCCAGAAGATCAGCAAGAGCAGCCAGCCAAGACCAAGTTTACCAATCAATGAGAACGGCAGAACTCCAGTGCTAGGGGAATACTGCACATAGAATCCATGGCTTTTTTACCATGATTCTTTAGCCTTTCAAAGTTAATTTTTTTTAACTTTTTTTTTTAATTATTCCTTTTCCCTTTTTCAACCAACATCTTATCAATCCCTTTTTTTAAAAAACATTTTTTATTTTTCATTTTTAGAGACACTCTATCCCTTCATAGTAGTTACCCTTATTTTTGGCATATATATATAAGTTGTTCTCTCTTTAAAATTTTGAAATACAGTTTCTTCTAACAGATCAATATATACCCTAAATCTCTAGTGTATGGTTTTGTTCTAGTCTCCTGCCTGATCACATTCTCTTCCTTTTTTTTTCTTTTTTTTAAATCCTCTTCTTTCTTTTTTCAATCAACTTTTTATTTTATCAATTCCTTTTATAAAATCTTTTATAATTTTCATCTTTACAGTCATATTCTATCCCTTCATCGTATTAACCCTTATTTTTTACATATATAATTTTTTCTTTCTTTAAAATTTTGGGAGGCACTTTCTTCTAACAGACCAAAATACACCCAAAATATAGTGTGTGGCACTGATCTATGCACCAGCCTGATCATATTTGATCATATTCTGTTTTTTTTTGTTTTGTTTTGTTCTGTTTTTGTTCGTTTTTATCTTTATCTTTTTCTTTTTTCTTTCTTTCCCTTTCTTTTCCTCTGGTTTCAGATCTTTTCTGATTTGTTTAGAGTATATTTTCTGGGAACATTGTTACCCTGTTAGCATTTTGTTCCCTCATTCATCTATTCTACTCTGGACAAAATGACAGGATGGAAAAAACCACCTCAACAAAAAGAACAAGAGGCAGTACCAATTGCCAGGGACCTACTCAATACAGACATTAGTACGATGTCAGAACTAGAGTTTAGAATGATGATTTTAAAGATACTAGCTGGGCTTGAAAAAAGCATGGAAGTTATTAGAGAAACCCTTTCTGGAGAAATAAAACAACTAAAATCTAACCAAGTCAAAATCAAAAGGCTATTAATGATGTGCAATCAAAAATGGAGGCTCTAACTGCTAGGATAAATAAGGCAGAAGAGAGAATCAGTGATATAGAAGACCAAATGATGGAAAATAAAGAAGCTGAGAAAAAGAGAGATAAACAACTACTGGATCATGAGGGCAGAATTCGAGAGATAAGCGATACCATAAGACGAAACAACATTAGAATAATTGGGATCCCAGAAGAAGAAGAAAGAGAGAGGGGCAGAAGGTATATTGGAGCAAATTATAGCAGAGAACTTCCCTAATTTGGGGAAGGAAACAGGCATCAAAAGCAGGAGGCACAGAGAACCCCTCTCAAAATCAATAAAAATAGGTCAACACCCCGACATCTAATAGTAAAACTTACGAGTCTCATAGACAAAGAGAAAATCCTGAAAGCAGCTTGGGAGAAGAGATATGTAACCTACAATGGTAGAAACATTAGATTGGCAGCAAACCTATCCAGAGAGACCTGGCAGGCCAGAAAGGACTGGCATGATATATTCAGAGCACTAAATGAGAAAAATATGCAGCCAAGAAACCTATATCCAGCTAGGCTGTTACTGAAAATAGAAGGACAGATAAAAAGCTTCCAGGACAAACAAAAACTAAAGGAATTTGAAAACACAAAACCAGCCCTACAAGAAATATTGAAAGGGGTCCTCTAAGCAAAGAGAGAGCCTAAAAGTAACATAGACCAGAAAGGAATACAGACAATATAGAGTAACAGTCACCTTAGAGGCAATACAATGGCACTAAATTCATATCTTTCAATAGTTGCCCTGAATGTAAATGGGCTCAATGCCCCAATCAAAAGACACAGGCTATCAGATTGGATAAAAAAACAAGACCCATCGATATGTTGTCTGCAAGAAACTCATTTTAGACCCAAAGACACCCCCAGATTGAAAGTGAAGGGGTGGAAAATGATTTACCATGCTAATGGACACCAAAAGAAAGCTGGGGTGGCAAACTTTATATCAGACAAATTAGATTTAAAACCGAAGACTGTAATAAGAGATGAGGAAGGACACTATATCCTACTTAAAGGGTCTATCCAACAAGAAGATCTAACAATTGTAAATATCTATGCCCCTAACATGGGAGCAGCCAATTATATAAGGCAATTAATAACAAAAGCAAAGAAACACATTGACAACAATACAATAATAGTGGGGGACTTTAACAGCCCCCTCACTGGAATGGACAGATCATCTAAGCAAAGATCAACAAGGAAATAAAGACTTTAAATGACACACTGGACCAAATAGATTTCACAGACATATTCAGAACATTCCATCCCAAAGCAACAGAATAAATATTCTTCTCTAGTGCCCATGGAACATTCTCCAGAATAGATCACATCCTAGGTCACAAATCAGGTCTCAACCGGTACCAAAAGATTGGATCATTCCCTGCCTATTTTCAGACCACAATGCTTTGAAACTAGAACTCAATCACAAGAGGAAAGTCAGAAAGAACTCAAATACATGGAGGCTAAAGAGCATCCTACTAAAGAATGAATGGGTCAACCAGGAAATTAAAGAAGAATTTAAAAAATTCATGGAAACAAATGAAAATGAAAGCACAACTGTTCAAAATCTTTGGGATACAGCAAAGGCAGTCTTAAGAGGAAAGTATATAGCAATACAAGCCTTTCTCAAGAAACAAGAAAGGTCTCAAATACACAACCTAACCCTACACCTAAAGGAGCTGGAGAAAGAACAGCAAATAAAGCCTAAACCCAGCAGGAGAAGAGAAATAATAAAGATCAGAGCAAAAATCAATGAAACAGAAACCAAAAGAACAGTAGAACAGATCAACGAAACTAGGAGCTGGTTCTTTGAAAGAATTAAGAAGATTGATAAACCCCTGGCCAGACTTATCAAAAAGAAAACAGAAAGGACCCAAATAAATAAAATCATGAATGAAAGAGGAGAGATCACCACCAACACCAAAGAAATACAAACAATTATAAGAACATATTATGAGCAACTCTATGCCAGCAAATTAGATAACCTGGAAGAAATGGATGCATTCCTAGAGATGTATCAACTACCAAAACTGAACCAGGAAGAAATACAAAACCTGAACAGACCTATAACCACTAAGGAAATTGAAGCAGTCATCAAAAATCTCCCAAAAAACAAAAGCCCAGGGCCAGATGGCTTCCCAGGGGAATTGTACCAAACATTTGAAGAAGAATTAATACCTATTCTTCTGAAACTGTTCCAAAAAATAGAAATGGAAGGAAAACTTCCAAACTCGTTTTATGAGGCCACCATTACCTTGATCCCAAAACCAGACCCATCAAAAAGGAGAATTTAAAACCAATATCCTTGATGAATATGGATGCAAAAATTCTCACCAAAATACTAGCCAATAGGATCCAACAGTACATTCAAAGGATTATTCACCACGACCAAGTGGGATTTGTCCCTGGGCTGCAAGGTTGGTTCAACATCTGCAAATCAATGAATGTGATACAATACATTAATAAAAGAAAGAACAAGAACCATATGATCTTCTCCATAGATGCAGAAAAAGCTTTTGACAAAGTACAGCATCCTTTCTTGATCAAAACTCTTCAGAGTGTAGGGATAGAGGGTACACACCTCAATATCATAAAAGCCATCTAAGAAAAACACACAGTGAATATTATTCTCAATGGGGAAAAACTGAGAACTTTCCCCCTAAGGTCAGGAACGTGGCAGGGATGTCCACTGTCACCATTGTATTCAACATAGTATTAGAAGTCCTAGCCTGCCAGAGTCCAGCTCCAGCCGGGGTGGGTCTCTTGTAGGAAAGGACGGTGTTGGTGAATGAGGAGACACAGACACAGGATCAGGTTGCAAGCATCTCCTCCTGACAGCCTCGGAGGAACTTTATATGCTAGGATATTTTTGTTTTTCCATACTTTCATAACATGTGATTATGTTTTTTTTTACAATTTATCGAGATAATCTTAGATCATTCTCTGGATTACAGACATAGCCTTCTTTCATTTTTCCTTTGTAATGATTAACATGACCTTTATTGATTTCCGCTTATCGACTTTCACTAAAACTAAAAAACAGTACGCAAAGAGACAGGTGCTAGACAGAGCGTGACCGTCTTGTTATTTTGTTCTATAGAAACTAATTCTTCGTGGAATTAGTTTCATTATGATTGCTTAGATAGGCATAACTAAGATGAGTAGTCACTTTATCATGAAACCCCAGAAATATTCCCACAATTATAAAGATTGCCATAAACAAAATGAAGGAGAATAGCAGGAGCCAGCTGTGGAGTCTCCTGTTTTCAGGATCGTCCCCCATACTTGGACCTTGTCAAACAGCATGAGTAGCTTGGCTTGTGCCACTAGCCACAGCAATCAGACAACAAAAAGAAATAAAAGGCATCCAAATCAGCAAAGAAGAAGTCAACCTCTCACTCTTTGCAGATGATATGGCAGGATATAAAATCAATGCTCAGAAATCAGTGGCATTCCTATACACCCACAACAAGACAGAAGAAAGAGAAATTAAGGAGTCAATCCCATTTACAATTGCACCCAAAACCATAAGATACCTAGGAATAAATCTAACCGAAGAGGCAAAGAGTCTGTACTCAGAAAACAATAAAATACTCATGGAAGAAATTGAGAAAGACAGAAAGAAATGGAAAAATGTTCTATGCTCATGGATTGGAAGAACAAATATTGTGAAGATGTTAATGCTACCTAGAGCAATCTACACATTCAATACAATCCCCATCAAAATACCATCCACTTTTTTCAAAGAAATGGAACAAATAATCCTAAAATGTGTATGGAACCAGAAAAGACCCCGATAGCCAGAGGAATGTTGAAAAAGAAAAGCAAAGCCGGCGGCATCACAATTCCGGACTTCCAGCTCTATTACAAAGCTGTCATCATCAAGACAGCATGGTACTGGCACGAAAACAGACACATAGATCAATGGAACAGAATAGAGAGCCCAGAAATGGACCCTCAACTCTGTGGTCAACTAATCTTTGACAAAGCAGGAAAGAATGTCCAATGGAAAAAAGACAGTCTCTTCAACAAATGGTGTTGGGAAAATTGGATAGCCACATGCAGAAGAATGAAACTGGACCATTTCCTTACACCACACACAAAAATAGACTCAAAACGGTTGAAAGACCTAAATGTGAGACAGGAATCCATCAAAATCCTAAAGGAGAACACAGGCAGCAACCTCTTCGACCTCAGCCACAGCAACTTCTTCCTAGAAACATCGCCAAAGGCAAGGGAAGGAAGGGCAAAAGTGAACTACTGGGACTTCATCAGGATAAAAAGCTTTTGCACAGCAAAAGAAACAGTCAACAAAACCAAAAGACAATGGAGAGAATGGGAGAAGATATTTGCAAATGACATATCAGATAAAGGACTGGTATACAAAATCTATAAAGAACTTATCAAACTCAACACCCAAAGAACAAATGATCCAATCAAGAAATGGGCAGAAGACATGAACAGACATTTTTCCAAAGAAGATATCCAAATGGCCAACAGACACATGAAAAAGTGCTCAACATCGCTCGGCATCAGGGAAATCCAAATCAAAACCTCAATGAGATATCACCTCACACCAATCAGACTGGCTAAAATCAACAAGTCAGGAAATGACAGATGTTGGCGGGGATGCAGAGAAAGGGGAACCCTCCTACACTGTTGGTGGGAATGCAAGCTGGTGCAGTCACTCTGGAAAACAGTATGGAGGTTCCTCAAAAAGTTGAAAATACAGCTACCATATGACCCAGCAATTGCACTACTGGGTATTTACTCCAAAGATACAAATGTAGGGATCTGAAGGGGTACGTGCACCCCGATGTTTATAGCAGAAATGTCCACAATAGCTAAACTGTGGAAAGAGCCAAGAGGTCCATCGACAGATGAATGGATAAAGAAGAGGTGGTATATATATACAATGGAATATTATGCAGCCATCAAAAGGAATGAAATCTTGCCATTTGCAATGACGTGGATGGAACTGGAAGGTGTTATGCTGAGTGAAATAAGTAAATCAGAGAAAGACATGCATCATATGACTGCACTGATATGAGAAATTCTTAATCTCAGGAAACAAACTGAGGGTTGCTGGAGTGGTGGGGGGTGGGAGGGTTGGGGTGCCTGGGTGATAGGCATTGGGGAGGGTATGTGCTATGGTGAGCGCTGTGAATTGTGCAAGACTGTTGAATCACAGATCTGTACCTCTGAAACAAATAATATAATATATGTTAAAAAAAAAGAAGAAGAAGATAGGAGGGGAAGAATGAAGGGGGGTGGAATCGGAGGGAGAGACGAACCATGAGAGAGATGGACTCTGAAAAACAAACTGAGAGTTCTAGAGGGGAGGGGGGGTGGGAGGATGGGTTAGCCTGGTGATGGGTATTAAAGAGGGCACATTCTGCATGGAGCACTGGGTGTTATGCACAAACAATGAATCATGGAACACTACATCAAAAACTAATGATGTAATGTATGGTGATTAACATAACAATAAAAAATTAAAAAACCCTCCTTGAGCAAAGGGGAAAATACAAACCAAAATTATGAAATTTCTAAAAAAAATTGATCATGAAAACTAATAGTATAATCCATTAAATTCATTTAAAGTAGTGATCAGAAGAAAATTTGTACCCTTGAACATTTTTTTTTAAGATTTTATTTATTTGACAGAGAGAGAGATAGGGAGAGCAGGAACACAAGCAGGGAGAGTGGGAGAGGGAGAAGCAGACCTCCTGCCAAGCAGGGAGCCCGATGTGGGACTCGATCCCAGGACCCTGGGATCATGACCTGAGCCGAAGGCAGACGCTTAACGACTGAGCCACCCAGGATCCTCCCTTGAACATTTTTTAAATTGAGCCTGACGTGGGTTTCGATCTCAGGACCCTGGGATCATGACCTGAGCTGAAGGCAGATGCTTAACAGACTGAGCCACCCAGCTGCCCCGCTCAAGGAGTTTAATAGAAGATTATTTAATTTCCAGGTGGAGGGGTCTTTTTAAAAATTTTATTAATAATTTTTTGTTCTTATGTTCCAGCACCATTTGTTGAAAGACTTTCTCCATCATATTGCCTTTTGCTCCTTTGTCAAAGGTCAGTGGATATTGTGAGGATCTATTTCTGGGCTCTCTATTCTCTTTCATCAAAATACTTGTTTATTTTTTCACCAATACCACACAGTCTTGATTATTGTAGCTTTATGTAGGTCTTGAAGTTGGGTAGTGTCAGTCCTCCAACTTTGTTCTTTAGTATTTTGTTGGCTATTCTAGGTCTTTTGCATCTCCAAATAAACTTTAGGATCAGTTTGTCGATAGCCACAAAATAACTTGCTAGGATTTTGATTGGAACTGAATCTATAGATCAAATTGGGAAGAACTGGCATATCGAAAATATTGGGTCTTCCTATCCGTGTAATGGTCTCTCTCTCCATTTATTTAGAACTTTGATTTCTTTCATCAGAGTTTTGTAGTATTCTTCATATAGATCTTGTACATATTTTATTAGATGTATACTTAATATTTCATTTGGTAATGTAAATGGTATTGAGTATTTAATTTCAATTTCCAACTGTTCGTTGCTAGTATAAAGATTTTATTTATTTATTTGAGAGAGAGAGAATGAGAGACAGAGAGCACGAGAGGGAAGAGTGTCAGAGGGAGAAGCAGACCCCCGCTGAGCAGGGAGCCCGATGTGGGACTCGATCCTGGGACTCCAGGATCATGACCTGAGCTGAAGGCAGTCGCTTAACCAACTGAGCCACCCAGGCGCCCTCGTTGCTAGTATATAAGAAAAGAACTGACTTACATATTAATCTTGTATCTTGCAACCTTACTGTAATTGCTTATTCATTCCAGGAGTTTTTTGGTTGGTCGTTTGGGATTTTCTACATGGATAATCATGTCATTTGCAAACAAAGATGGTTTTATTCCTTCCCTCCTAACCTGTATGCCCTTTATTTCCTTTTCTTACCATATTGCATTAGCATGGACTTCAAGTATGATGTTGGACAGAAGTGGTGAGAACAGACATCTTTCCCTTATTCCTGATCTTAGCAGGAAGACATTCAGTTTCTTACCATAAGTATGATGTTAGCTGTGGATGTCCTTTATCAAACTGAGGAGTTTTCCCTCTATTCCAGTGTTGAGAGTTTTTATCATGAATGGGTGCTGGATTTTGTCAAATGCTTTTTATGTTCCTATTGATATAATCATGATTTTTCTTATTTAGCATGTTGATGTGATGGATTACATTAATTAATTTTCAAATCTTGAACCAGCCTTATATACCTGCAATCATTCCCACTTGATTGTGGAATATAGTTCTTTTTATACATGGTTGGAATCAATTTATTAATATTTTGTCAAGAATTTTTGCATCTATGTGCATGAAAGATATTGGTTTTATAATTTTCCTTTCTCATAATGACTTTTTCTGTTTTTTTATATTAGGGTAATACTGGTCTCATAGAATGAGTTAGAAAGCATTCCCTCTGTTTCTATTTTTTAGAAGAGATTATAAGAAATTGGTATAATTTCTTCCTTAATGTTTGGTAGAATTCAGCAGTGAATCCATCTGGGCCTGGTGCTTTCTGTTTTTGAAGGTTATTATTGATTCAATTTGTTTCATAGATATAGTCCTCTTTAGATTATCTATTTCTCCTTGTTTGAGTTTGGTAGACTGTGTGTTTCAAGGAATTGGTCCATTTCATCCAGGGTATCAAGTTTATAGGCATAGAATTGTTCATGATACTCCTTTATTATCCTTTTGATGTTCATGGCTCCTCTTTTATTTCTGATATTAGTAATTTATCTCTTTTTTCTGCTTATTGGTCAACATGACTAGAGGTTTATCATTTTTATTGATCTTTCCAAAGTTCTTGGTTTTATTTTCTCTATTGATTTCCCGATTTCAATTGCTTTAATATTTGCTCTAATTTTTTTTTAAGTAATCTCTACATCCAACGCAGGACTCAAACTTACAACCCTGAGATGAAGAGTCAGATGCTCTACCAACTGAGCCAGCCAGGTACCCCTCTGCTCTAATTTTTATTATTTATTTTCTTTTGCTTGTTTTGGATTTAATGTGTTCTTCCTTTCTAGTTTCCTGAGGTGGAAACTTAGAGTATTGATTTTAAATCTTCTTTCTTTTCTAATATGTGAATTCAATGCTATACATTTCCTTCTAACCACTACTTTCATTGCATTCCTCCCACAACTTTTGATGAGCTGCATGTTTATTTTCATTTAGTTTGAAATTTATCTTGAGACTACTTTGGTTCATGAATTATTTAGAGGCATGTTGTTTAATTTCCAAGTATTTTGGGGTTTTATAGCTATTTTTCTGGTACTGATTTCTAATTTAATTCTGTTGTGGTCTGATGGCATACTTTGTATGATTTCCATTCTTTTGAATTTGTTAAGGTGTGTTTTACAGCCCAGAATATGTCTATATTGGTAGATATTCTGTATAAGCTTGAGAAAAATATATATTCTGCTCTTGTTGGATGTAGTCGTCTATAGATGTCAATTAGATGCAGTTTGATTGGTGGTGCTGTTCAGTTCAACTACATCCCTACTGATTTTCTGCCTGCTGGATCCATCAATTGCTAATAGAGGGGTATTGAACTTTCCAACTATAGTAGTCAACTCATCTGTTGCTCTTTGCAGTTGTATCAGTTTTTGCTTCATGTATTTTGATGCTCTATTGTTAGGTACATACACAGTAAGGATCATTGTCTTCTTGGAAAATTGGTCCCTTTATTGTTATGTAATGCCCTTCTTTATTCCTGATACTATTTCCTTGCTCTGAACTGTTTTTTTAAAAAAGATTTATTTTTTTATTTGAGAGAGAGAGAGCGAGCACATGAGTGTGAGGGGCAAAGGGAGAGGGAGAGAGAATCTCCAGCAGACTCTGTGCTGAGTGTGGAGCCTGACATGGGGTTCATTCCCACCACATTAGATCACGACCTGAGCCAAAACCAGGAGTCGGATGCTTAACGAACTGCACCACCCAGGCACTCCTGAACTGTTTTGTGTGAAATGAGTATAATTACTCCAGCTTTCCCTCCTTCTCTCTCTCAACACTCAAATGTCTCCATCCCCTTTCTTTCAAATCTATCTATATTTAAAGTGAGTTTTCTTTTTGTGGACAGCATACAGTTGGGCCTGGCTTTTTATCCACTCTGATGTTTCTGTCTTTTAACTGATGTGTTAGACCATTGATGTTTAAGTGATTATAGATATGGTTGCATTACTGTCTTACCATATTTGTTACCATTTTCTATTCCTTGCCCTGTTCTTCGTTTCTTTTTTGTTGTTGTTCCACTCTTTCTACCTTCCTTGGTTTTAATTGAGCATTTTATAGAATTCCACTTTCTCCCCTTTCTTAGCATATCAATTATATTTCTTTGTTTACTTTTTGTAATGGTTGCATTTGAATTTGCAATATACATTTACAACAGATTCAAGTCTTTTTTCAATTAACACTATACCAATTCACAGGTAGTGCAAGTACTTTATAATTGAGGATTCCTAAATCCTTCCTCTTGCCCCTTACAACATTGCTGTCATTTATTTCACTTCTCTATAAACTGTCATCACTGGATATTTTGTTGCTATTTTTTTGAACAAACTTATCTATTATATCAATTAGGAATACTACAAATAAAATATTTTATTTTATCTTCACTTATTCCTTTTTTGTTAAGAGTTTATCTTTATTTGAGACAGAGAGAGAGAGACAGAACACAAGCAGAGAGAGTGGCAGGCAGAGGGAGAAGCAGGCTCCTCGCTGAGCAAGGAACCCGACGTGGGACTCGATCCCAGGACCCTGGGATCATGACCTGAGCTGAAGGCAGACGCTTCACCAACTCAACCACGCAGGCATCCCTCTCACTCTTTTTAAAAGTTTTATTTATTTGAGCCCCACCCAATGTGGGGCTCAAACTCATGACCCCTGATAACTCAGGACCCATGCTTCTTTGACTGAGCCAGCCAGGCACCCTTCTTTCACTTTTTTTTTTAAAGATTTTATTTATTTATTTGAGAGAGAGAGAATGAGAGACAGAGAGCACGAGAGGGAAGAGGGCAGAGGGAGAAGCAGACCCCCTGCTGAGCAGGGAGCCCGTTTCTTTCACTTTTTAAAAATAATTTTTCTAGGGGCGCCTGGGTGGCTCAGTTGGTTAAGCGACTGCCTTCGGCTCAGGTCATGATCCTGGAGTCCCGGGATCGAGTCCCGCATCGGGCTCCCTGCTCAGCAGGGGGTCTGCTTCTCCCTCTGCCCTCTTCCCTCTTGTGCTCTCTGTCTCTCATTCTCTCTCTCTCAAATAAATAAATAAAATCTTTAAAAAAAATAATTTTTCTAGTACAGAATTCTAGGTTGGTGGGTTTTCTTTTCTTTTTTTAATGCCTTAAATTTTTCACACCGCTCTCCTTTTGCTTCCATGGTTTCTGAAGAGAGGTCTGGTAAAATTTGTATCCTTTCTCCTCAACAGGTAAGGTATTTTTTCCCTGTCTCTTTCAAGATTTTCTCTTTGTCTTTACTTTTTAGCAATTTGAGTAAGACATGTCTAGGTAAAGATTTTTTTTGGTATTTATCTTGTTTGATGTTCTCTGAGCCTCCAGATCAGTAGTTTGGTCATTAATTTGGAAAATTAATTAGTTGTTATTTATTTTGGAAAATTCTCAGTCATTATTACTTCAAATATTTCTTCTTTCCTTTATTATTTTTCTTGTATTTCCATTATGTGTATGTTACACCGTTTTTTTTTTTTAGTAATAGTTCTGTTTTTATTGTTCTATTGATTTTTCTTTTACTACTTAAGAATGCTGTGTTTTTGCTTTACTAGGTACATTTGTAATTACAAACTTGTGTATTTTATCTTTATTTACTTAGTATCAAATACTTCCATATTACTGAACCAATGATAAAATTAATTTTTTCTCTTTTTTTTGTAGTTTTAAATTTTATTATATTATGTTAGTCACCATACAATACATCATTAGTTTTTGATGTAGTGATCCACGATCCATTGTTTTCGTAAAACACCCAGTGCTCCATGCAGTACGTGCCCTCCTTAATACCCATCACCGGGCTAACCAATTCCCCCTCCCTCCTCCCCTCTAGAACCCTGTTTGTTTCTCAGGTCCATAGTCTCTCATGGTTCATCTCTCCCTCCAATTCCCCCCCCCTTTTTTTCCCTTCCTTCTCCTAATGTCCTCCATGCTATTCCTTATGTTCCACAAATAAGTGAAAGCACATAATTGACTTTCTCTGCTTGACTTATTTCACTTAGCATAATCTCCTCCAGTCCCATCCATGTTGATGTAAAAGTTGGGTATTCATCTTTTCTGATGGCTGAGTAATATTCCATTGTATATAGGATCACATCTTCTTTATCCATTCATCTGTTGAAGGGCATCTTGGCTCTTTCCACAGTTTGGCTATTGCGGACATTGCTGCTATGAACATTGGGGTGCAAATGGCCTTTCTTTTCACTACATCTGTGTCTTTGGGGTAAATACCCAGGAGTGCAATTGCTGGGTCATAGGGTAGCTCTATTTTTAAATTTTTGAGGCACCTCCACACTGTTTTCCAAAGTGGCTGTACCAACTTGCATTCCCACCAACAGTGTAAGAGGGTTCCCCTTTCTCCACAACCTCTCCAACATTTGTTGTTTCTTTCCCTGTCCATTTTGGCCATTCTAACTGGTGTAAGGTGGTATCTCAGTGTGGTTTTGATTTGGATTTCCCTGATGGCTAATGATGATGAACATTTTTTCATGTGTCTGTTAGCCATTTGTATGTCTTCTTCAGAGAAGTGTCTGTTCATCTCTTCTGCCCACTTTTTGACTTGATTATTTGTTTTTTGGGTGTTGAGTTTGAGAAGTTCTTTATAGATTTTGGATACCAGCCCTTTATCTGTAGTGTCATTTGCAAATATCTTCTCCCATTCTGTGGGTTGCCTCTTTGTTTTGTTGACTGTTTCCTTTGCTGTGCAGAAGCTTTTTATCTTGATGCAGTCCCAAAAGTTCATTTTTGCTTTTGTTTCACTAGCTTTTGGAGATGTATCTTGAAAGAAGTTGCTGTGGCCGATGTCAAAGAGGTTACTGCCTATGTTCTCCTCTAGGATTTGGATGGATTCCTGTCTCACATTGAGGTCTTTCATCCACTTTGAGTTTATCTTTGTGAATGGTGTTAGAGAACGGTCGAGTTTCATTCTTCTGCATGTGGCTGTCCAATTTTCCCAGCACCATTTATTGAAGAGACTGTCTTTTTTCCATTGCATGTTTTTTCCTGCTTTGTCAAAGATTATTTGACCACAGAGTTGAGGGTCCATATCTGGGTTCTCTATTCTGTTCCATTGGTCTGTATGTCTGTTTTTGTGCCAGTACCATGCTGTCTTGGTGATCACAGCTTTGTAATATAGCTTGAAATCGGGCAACGTGATGCCCCCAGCTTTGTTTTTCTTTTTCAACATCTCCTTGGTGATTCGGGGTCTTTTCTGATTCCATACAAATTTTAAGATTGTTTGTTCCAGCACTTTGAAAAATGTCATTGGAATTTTGATCAGGATGGCATTGAAGGTATAGATTGCTCTGGGTAGCATAGACATTTTAACAATGTTTATTCTTCCGATCCATGAGCATGGAATATTTTTCCATCTTTTTGTGTCTTCTTTAATTTCTTTCATGAGTGTTCTGTAGTTCCTAGAGTATAGATCCTTTACCTCTTTGGTCAGCTTTATTCTGAGTTATCTTATGGTTTTTGGTGCTATTGTAAATCGAATCATTTCTCTAATTTCTCTTTCTACAGTTGCGTTGTTAGTGTATAAGAAAGCAACTGATTTCTGTGCATTGATTTTGTATCCTGCCACATTACTGAGTTGCTGGATGAGTTCTAGTAATTTGGGGGTGGAGTCTTTTGGGTTTTCCACATAAAGTATCATGTCGTCTGTGAAAAGAGAGAGTTTGACTTCTTCTTTGCCAATTTGAATACCTTTTATTTCTTTTTGTTGTCTGATTGCTGTTGCTAGGACTTCTAGTACTATGTTGAACAACAGTGGTGAGAGTGGGCACCCTTGACGTGTTCCTGATCTTAAGGGAAAGGCTCTCAGCTTTTCCCCATTGAGGATGATATTCGCTGTGGGTTTTTCATAGATGGATTTTATGACCTTGAGGAATGTTCCCTCTATCCCTGTACTCTGAAGAGTTTTAATCAGGAAAGGATGTTGTATTTTGTCAAATGCTTTTTCTGCATCAATTGAGAGGACCATATGGTTCTTCTCCCTCCTCTTATTAATGTGTTCTATCACATTGATTGATTTGCGAATGTTGAACCACTCTTGCATCCCGGGGCTAAATCCCACTTGGTCGTGGTGGATGATCCTTTTAATGTATTGTTGGATCCTATTAGCTAGGATTTTGTTGAGGATTTTGGAATCCATATTCATCAGGGATATCGGTCTGAAATTCTCCTTTTTGATGGGGTCCTTGCCTGGTTTGGGGATTAAGGTAATGCTGGCCTCATAGAATGAGTTTGGCAGTTTTCCTTCTGTTTCTATTTTTTGAAACAGCTTCAGTAGAATAGGTATTATTTCTTCTTTGAATGTTTGGTAGAATTCCCCAGGGAATCCATCAGGCCCTGGACTCTTGTTTTTGGGGAGGTTTTTGATCACTGCTTCAATCTCGTTACTGGTTATTGGCCTACTCAGGTTGTCAATTTCTTCCTGTTTCAGTCTTGGCAGCTTGTAGGTTTTCAGGAAGGCCTCCATTTCATCCAGATTGCTCGGTTTATTGGCATATAGTTGTTGATAATAATTTCTTTTTTTTTTTTTATAAGATTTTTTTTTTTTTTAAGATTTTATTTATTTATTTGAGAGAGAGAGAATGAGAGACAGAGAGCACGAGAGGGAAGAGGGCAGAGGGAGAAGCAGACCCCCTGCTGAGCAGGGAGCCCGATGTGGGACTCGATCCCGGGACTCCAGGATCATGACCTGAGCCGAAGGCAATCGCTTAACCAACTGAGCCACCCAGGCGCCCGTTGATAATAATTTCTAATAATTGTTTCTATTTCCTTGGTGTTAGTCGTGATCTCTCCCCTTTCATTCATAATTTTATTAATTTGGGTCCTTTCTCTCTTCTTTTGGATAAGTCTGGCCAGTGGTTTATCAATCTTATTAATTCTTTCAAAGAACCAACTTCTAGTTTCGTTGATCTGATCTACTGTATTTCTGGTTTCTAATTCATTGATTTCTGCTCTAATTTTAATTATTTCTCTTCTAGTGCGTGGCTTAGGCGTCGTTTGTTGCTTTTTCTCTAGTTCTTTAAGGTGTAGAGTTAGTTGGTGAATTTGGGATTTTTCTATTTTTTTGAGTGAGGCTTGGATGGCTATGTATTTCCCCCTTAGGACCGCCTTTGCAGTATCCCATAGGTTTTGGACTGATGTGTTTTCACTCTCATTGATTTCCATGAATTGTTTAAGTTCTTCTTTGATTTCTTGGTTGACCCAAACATTCTTGAGCAGAGTGGTCTTTAGCTTCCAAGTGTTTGAATTTCTGCCAAATTTTTTCTTGTGATTGAGTTCCAGTTTTAGAGCATTTTGGTCTGAGAATATGCAGGGAATAATCTCAATCTTTTGGTATCGGTTGAGACCTGATTTGTGACCCAGTATGTGGTCTATTCTGGAGAAAATTCCATGTGCGCTTGAGAAGAATGAGTATTCTGTTGTTTTAGGGTGGAATGTTCTGTAAATATCTATGAGGTCCATCTGGTCCAATGTATCATTCAAAGCTCTTGTTTCCTTGTTGATTTTCTACTTAGATGATCTGTCCATTGCTGAGAGTGGAGTATGGAGGTCTCCTACAATTAATGTATTCTTATCAATATGGCTCTTTATTTTGGTTAACAGTTGGCTTATGTAAAAAAAAACAAAACAAAAAAACAGTTGGCTTATGTAGATGGCTGCTCCCATGTTGGGGGCATAGATATTTACAATTGTTAGATCTTCTTGTTGGATAGACCCTTTAAGAATGATACAGTGTCCTTCTGTGTCTCTTATTACAGACTTTAGTTTAAAATCGAATTTGTCTGATATAAGAATTGCTACCCCAGCTTTCTTTTGAGGTCCGCTGGCATGGAAGATACATCTCCATCCCTTCACTTTCAGTCTGGATGTATCTTTAGGTTCAAAATGAGTCTCTTGTAGACAGCATATGGATGGGTCCTGTCTGTTTATCCAATCTGCAACCCTGGGCCGTTTTATGGGAGCGTTTAGGCCATTCACGTTGAGAGTGATTATCGAAAGATATGAATTAATTGTCATCATGTTGCCTGTGAAGACGTTGTTTTTATAGATTGTCCCTGTAAATTTCTGTTGTATATCACTGTTGGGGTCTTTCTCCTTTTATAGAACCCCCCCTTAATATTTCTTGCAGGGCCGGCTTAGTGGTCACATATTCTTTCAACTTCTGCCGGTCGTGGAAGCTCTGCATCTCTCCATCCATTCTAAATGAAAGCCTTGTCGGATAAAGTATTCTTGGCTGCATGTTCTTCTCATTTAGTACCCTGAATATGTCTTGCCAGGCCTTTCTGGCTTGCCAGGTCTCTGTGGATAGGTCTGATGTTATTCCGATCTTCCTCCTTCTGTACGTAAGGAATCTCTTCCCCCTAACTGCCCTTAAGATGGTTTCCTTGGTTCTAAGATTTGCAAGTTTTACTATTACATGCCGGGGTGTTGGCCTGTTTTCCTTGATCTTAGGAGGGGTCCTCTCTGCCTCTAGGACGCGAATGTTTGTTTCATTCCCCAGATTAGGGAAGTTCTCAGCTACGATTTGCTCAAATACATCTTCTAGTCCTCTCTCTCTCTCCACTCCCTCCGGGATTCCAATTATTCTGACATTGGAACGCCTCATGGTGTCACTTATTTCTCTGATTCTATTTTCATGGATTCTGAGTTGTTTTTCCCTGGCCTCCTCTTTTCCCTTTTTATCTATTATACTGTCTTCCAGATCGCTTATTCTCTCTTCTGTCTCAGTTACCCTAGCTGTTAGATTATCTAGATTGGATTGGATCTCATTGATAGCATTTTTAAGTTCTGCCAATTCACCTTTCATTTCTGCCCTTAGAGACTCTATGTTGCCATTAATTGATTTCTCCATTCTAGCCATTGTCTTCACAATTGCTAGCCTGAATTCCATCTCTGACATCTTGGTTATATCTGCATCCATTTGTAAATCTGCGGCATAAGTCATAATCTCTGAGTCTTTTCTGTTTTGGGGGCTCCTCCTCCTAGTCATTCTGTTGATGGGTGTTTGAGGGAATGTATAGAGTCGAAATTATTGACCAGAACCCAAGCAAGATGCACCTGTTTTCTTGGGACCTTAGGGTTGCTGGTCTCTTGTTTTCCCAGCCTGTCTTCTGCGGGAGGGGCCTGCTGCGCTGTTACTCAGGTAACCCTGTTTGGGCGGAGTTACCCTGCGCCCCTGTGGTGGGGGACGGGCTCAGTGGGAATCAGTCTTTGGGGCTTTTGTTCTCTGGTGGCTTTCCCTGGAGGCTCTCCATGTCTCTTCCGGGAGTCAGAGCAGAAGAGACCGTTTCCAGGGCGCCTGGGTGGCTCAGTCATTAAGCGTCTGCCTTCGGCTCAGGTCATGATCCCAGGGTCCTGGGATCGAGTCCCACATCAGGCTCCCTGCTCAGCAGGAAGCCTGCTTCTCCCTCTCCCACTCCCCCTGCTTGTGTTCCTGCTCTCGCTCTCTCTCTCTCTATCAAATAAATAAATAAAAATCTTTAAAAAAAAAGAAAAAAGAAGAGACCGTTTCCAACCCTCTGCCTCAGAGCAGAGAGACCTCTGTTTGTTCTTCAGTGAGCTCTCCAGGCCACACTGTCTCTGTTTCTGTCCGTGCTGCTATAAACTGCAGCGTCCTGGGTTGTGCACCCCTCCGCAGCGCTCCCAGTCATGCCTCCAGGTTGGGGCACATCTCTGCCCTTTGTGCTTCTAAAACCGCCAGCGGCTCCTAGTTCACGCGTGGGCGACTCCGCCGCTTGGGGTTTCCACCCCCAGGGGTTGCAGTTCACTTGCCGACCCCGGCACACTGGGTTTCCATCTCGGAGGCTGCAGTTCGCGTGTGCGCGACCCTCGCTCCGGTTTCTGTCGGGGGGGGGCGGTTGGGGGGGGTGGTTCGCGTGCGCACGACCCCACCAGTCTGGTTTTCCACCCCGGGGGCTGCCCTAAAGTTCTTTCCCGACGCTACCGATCTGCGATCTGCGAGTCTGTGCCCCGTCCGCAGCGCGCGAGGCTGTCGCTCACCGGCGGTGTAGGATCCCCATGTCCAGGCATCCTCCCGCCGTTTATCTTCCGATATCTGCCCACAGGATCACGGCTCTCTGCTTTGTACCTCAAAACCAACTGCCTGCGATATTCTGTTTGTAGAGATTCAGGTCTTCTTACATCTCAGGCTGGTTTCGTGGGTGCTCAGAGTGGTCTGGTAGATATCCAGCTCAATTCCGGGGACCAGTTGAAATAGGGTCCCCTACTCCTCCACCATCTTTCCCCTCCCCCCCATGTTACACCTTTTAAAATTGCCTCACAGTTCTTAGATATTCTGTTCTTTTTGTCATTCATATTTCTCTTTGTATTTCAGTTTTAGAAGTGTCTATTGACATTTCTTCAAGCTCACTGATTCTTTCTTGGGCTGTGATCAGTCTGTTGATAAGCCTGGCATTTTTCATTTCTTTATAGTGTTTTTGATTTCTAGCATTAACTTCCAATTCTTTCTTACAGTCTCCATCTCTCTGCTTACATTGCCCATCTATTCTTTCATGTTGTCTACTTTTTTCCATAACAGCCCTTAGCATATTAATCATAGTTATTTTAAATTCATAGTCTGATAATTCCCACATCTCTGCCATACCTGAGTCTGGTTATGATGTTTACTCTGTCTCTTCAGAGTGTTTTTTGTCTTTTAGCATTTCCTTATAATTTTCTGTTGAAAGCCTGACATGATGTAGTGGTTAAAAGGAACTTAGGTAAAGATGCCATTAGTGTGAGGCTTTACCTGTCTAGGACTTAGACTGTGTTTACAGTTTGTTCTAGTTGTGTCAGAGGCTAAACTTCCTCTGTTTTTTTTGGTTTTGCCTCCCTTTATTGCACAGGAGCCCTACTGATGTCCCAGTAAGATGTGTGGGAAGGGAAACATTCTCTCAGCTCATGATTAGGGCTCAGTCTTTTAGTGAGCCTGTGCAGTGACCTGCTCCAGTGCTTCTTAGATCCACTGCCCACTTTGGCGGGACAGGAAGGCTAGCGTGGGCTGCTGTTGAGTACTCCCCTTTCTGCAGGTTGGCTAGGCTCCGGTAAACCCTCAGTCAGTTAGGCTCTCGTAAAATAGCTTTTCTTGAAAGCTGGCCTTATTAAAAACAGAGTGTTCTAATGTATTTCCCCTTGCTAATTTGCAACTTCTTTGGGAGAGTCCTGAGTGAAATCTGAAATCAGCCCCTGGTACATGGAGGGCAAGGAGAGACCAAAGTGAGAGGCAGAGCCCTCCAGATTGGTAGGTGGCAGGTTTCATATGCAAGGAAATCTACTTATGGGGCTTGTCTTAGGCAGCTCAAAATAAGTAGACTTCTGCACTTACTTCACCAGAATCTTAAAGTTTATATAGATGCCTTAACTGGGTGCAGTCATGCATACCATCCAGATAGTCCCAACACCACATTTCTATCTCAAGGTTGTATCCTTGGGGCAGCTTCTGGAAACAGGGAAAACAAGTGGAACACACATTCCAAAGGACAGGGGAAGGGTGGGGAACCTCCAAGTGCCCAGTTCCACTTGTAGGTTGACTGGTGGTCACATCTCAATGACTTCCCTCAACACCCCTCCCAATTCTGGAAGTATGGCGGTATTTTTCTCTGATCTTCATTGTCAGAACCTGGTAGGGCTCCTGGAGGTAAAACTCACAGAAGTTTGAGGGCTTCCATAAGAGTGGACATCTGGTGTTTTAGTCTCAAACTTGCCCACACTGAGCCTCCAGCAGTTCATCATTTACAGTTTCAGTTACCCTACTCTGGTTCTGCTTCCTGCCGAGCTTCTGCTCTTGGGCTTCATCTTTTGTATGTTGTGATTCTCTGTACTCATGTGTTGGTCTCATCAATGTATGGGGTAGCAGCTTGCCCTATGACCTCAGTTCTCTCTTGAATCTAAGAAACTTAGTTTTCAGTTTCTTGTTGTTGGTACAAGAGTGATGACTTCCAAGCTCCTTATATGTCAGACCAGAAACTGGAAATCTGGGTTGCCATTTCACTTTCCTTCACTTTCTTTGAAGCACAAGGATTTTAAATTTTGATGAACTGCAACTTACTTTTTTTTTAAGTAGGCTCTACACCCAGCGTGGATCTTGAACTCACCACCCCGAGATCAAGTGTCACATGCTCTACCAACTGAGCCAGCCAGTTGTCCCTTATTTTTCTTTTGTTGTCTGTGCTTTAGCTGTCATATCTAAGAAAGCATCGCCTAGGGGTGCCTAGGTGGCTCAGTTGTTAAGCGTCTGCCTTGGGCTCAGGTCATGATCCCAGGATCCTGGGATCGAGCCCCACATCAGGCTCCCTGCTCAGCAGGAAGCCTGCTTCTCCCTGTCCCACTCCTCCTGCTTGTGTTCTCTCTCTCTGTCCAAAAAATAGAAATCTTTAAAAAAATAAATAAATAAATAAAAAAGAAACCATTGCCTAATCAAAGGTCATAAACATTTACACCTGTTTCCTTTCAAGGGTTTTATAGTTTTGGCTCATCACATTTAAATCATTGGCCTATATTTGAGTTGCTTTTTGCAAATGGCATGAGGTAGGAGTCAAACTTCATTCTTTTGCATGTGAATATCCAGTTGTCCCAGCACCATCTGTTGAAAAGAATCCTTTCCCCACTTAATTGTATTGGCACACTTGTTGAAAATAAATTGCCCGTAGTTTTATGGGTTTACTTCTGGGCTCTCAATTCTATCTCATTGCTGAAGTGTTTATCATTATGCCGGCACTGCATCACCTTGATTATATAGTAAGTTTTGAAATGAGGAAATATGACTCCTCCAACTTTGTTCTTCTTTTTCAAGATTGTTTTGGCTATTCTGGGCCCCTTGCATTTCTATATCAATTTTAGGATCTGGTTGTCAGTTTCTGTAAAAAAGGCAGCTACAGTTTTGTTAGGGATTACACTGAATCAATAGATCATTTGAAGGTATATTGCCATCTTAATGATATTAAGTCAGGTCTCTCAACTCATGTATATGTATGACTTTCCATTGACTATTTTTAAAATTTCTTTCAATGATATTTTATAGTTTTTAGTGTCCAAGTCTTGTACTTCTTTTGTTAAATTTATTCTTAAATATTTTAATCTTTTTGATGCTATTTTAAGGGGAATTGTTTTCTTAATTTTATCTTTGGATTGTTCATTGCTAGCGTGTAGAGATACAACCAATTTTGTACATTGATCTTGAGTCCTGCAACTTTGCTGAACTCATTTATTAGCTTAAATATTTGGTGTGTATGGATTGGTATTAGCTTAAATACGTGTGTGTATGGATTCCTTACAATTTGTGAACACATGGTTTTACTTCTTCCTTTCTAATATGGGTTCCTTTTTTTTTTTTCCTTTTTCTTTTCCTTATCTAATTGCCTTGGCTAGAACCTCTAGTACAATGCTGAATAAAAATGGCAAGAGCAGATATCCTTGTTTTTGATATTAGGGAGAAAACTTTAGTCTTTCTTCATTAAATATGAGATTATGGATTTTCTTATGGATGATCTTTACCAGGCGCCCAATTATTATTGTCTCCATTTTTCAGATGAAAACACTGGGGCTCAGAGAGGTTGATTAGGTTGCTGGAAAACCCAGGATTTGAACCTGGTCAGTGGTCTCCAAAGGCTCTTGGTACTTTCCTCTTCTGCCTGGGAGGGGCCAGCAAGAAGAGGGCCCAGGAAGAGAAGGGAGACAGTGAGGGTTCAGTGGCTAAGAGTGGATTTTCTCCACCCTACAGGTGACTTTGGGAATCACCCATTCACATAATTAGCCTATGTCCCACCAGGCCCTCCTAGCCTGAGACCAAGGCAAGTTTTGGGTGTGGCCTCTCTACTTTTTTGTCGGCGGCGGTTGCTGAGCATTGGCAACATCAGTGCCATTTGAGATGGGTCCTGTCCACTGTCTCTGTCTCTTCTCCTGAGGCTGTAGAGTCCCTGGGTAAAAGTGCTTGCTGGGAAAGTAATGTGCTGGGTGCAAACAAATGATCTTTTACTTTTTGCTTTTCTTCTTCCAGTTTCTTATCTGGAATTTTTGTTTTCCTTTAAAAGATTTCCATAGTGGATCTTCACTAATAATAAACTCTACTGCATCCTAACAAATTTCTCATCTTAAAGAAGGTTTTCTGAGATATATTAAGATCTCAGTTTAGAATTCAGATATTTCTTCAGACCATCCTTTGTTCTTACCTAATAAATGAGATAAACATATCTGACATGGCTAAGAGGTTTGGGTGAATTCCCCAAGGTCAAGTAGTAAGGTACAGGCTTGGTCAAAACTCAGATCTGGGTCTAAGATCTGGGACATTAGATGTCTACAGAACTGTTTTTTCCATACAGTATTGCTTCCTACATGTTAGGGCATTTTTCAGAGACCATTTACTGCTCCTGCTTTGCCCTCTGATGCTGTTGTGTGAAAGCTTAGCTGAGAGTGTACAGTGCTTGGCTAAATTTATGGGCTTGGAGCCCAAGGCCTGGTTGAATCCTGATTGCACTGCTTACTGCTGGGTGACCATGGGCTTATTGAACTTCTGTGTCTGTTTTTTCATGTATAAAATGGAGATTTTTATGAGCATTGAAAAGCTGCGTGAGGATCTCTGTGTAATGCCTGGCATATAGTAAATGCTCAATAAATTAGTTATTATTAACACTGTTCCTTCCACTGGTGAAGGGAGGACAGTTTGATTTTGAGTAGGTCTGTCTTGCACAGAACATCTTGCTATGGTCTGCTTTCGTCAGGGTGTATTTCAGTGCCTGGGCTCCTCATATTTCAGGGCCTGCTTTACATGCCGAGAAGACTTTTGTGGATAGTGGAAACCTGTGCACTCTTCTCATTGGCCTGGCAAGGGCCTCAGGCCTCCATGAACTTAGGGTGATTTTGTGGGGAAATACTGATTCTCAGGCTAGGGAGAACTGTGGATCCTTAAAAAGGATTAGACATAAAATAACAATAATGCAGTGACAGACCCAAGGCATCCCTGAGTTGAGAGTCAACCAGAGGTCTGCTTCTCTTCCTGTTTCCTGTGGGCATGCCGGTCCCAGAAGCCCATACCCTGCCGCTGAACACGCTGAGGTTTCAGGTTATCCCTTTGTTCCTCTTGAACATGGGCACATGGGGAAGGGAAGGCCAAGGGTGGCAGGAGGCTGCCTCCCACGCCTAGTGGTCTACCACTGGGCACCCCTGCCCATGCCCAGCACATCAGTTAGCCTTTGTTCGCTCTCTGCCCCAGAAGTTAAAGGTATTTTGGCAGCTAGACAACCACTTCTAAAGCTTTGCTGGCTAATGAACCCCACTGGAGAATTCCCACATACCTTTGAGGAAGAGGGAAGTTTTTCTCTTTGCCTCAGCTGACGTGGATGGTTGGGGCTACATGTCAGCAGTGGCTTAAAGAGCCCCAGCTTACTCACAGAAAGAGAATTTGAGATCTCCCAGTTCTGTCTTCCAGAACATCTTCATTTCATTTTCTTTCTGTTTTGTCTTTTAATTGACGGGTGTGGGGAAGTAGCAAGATCATACCATTAATTTTTTTTAGAGGCATCATTAATTCTAAAGATGGAAAATGAAAGCAATCAGGGGCAAGGAATCAGCATGGGAAGCTAGCATGAGGGAGAGATATTCCCCCAGACCATATGAAGCTTGGCAAATTATTCCTGCCTCACCGTGACCAGCAAGTTTGGGTTTGGGAATGGAAAGCCTTGCTTCCTAGAACATCTTGTACACTAGTTCTCTTTTCTGAGATTGTTTGATCATCCCTACTCTATTCCACGAATACACGTCATTAAGCTTTTTTTTTTTTTTAAGATTTTTATTTATTTATTTGACACAGAGAGACAGCAAGTGCAGGAACACAAGCAGGGGGAGTGGGAGAGGGAGAAGCAGGCCTCCCACGGAGCAGGGAGCCCAATGTGGGGCTCGATCCCAGGACCCTGGGATCATGACCTGAGCCGAAGGCAGACGCTTAAGGACTGAGCCACCCAGGCGCCCCTCATTAAGCTTTTTTTACCTACCAGCCCCCACATTCCAGTTTTGCATCCTAGAGATTCATCTGAGGTCACCTTGATTTGAGTTCTGGGAGATTTTAAAGACTATATATCTTGGTTTTACTTCCACAGATAGATAGTTAATATGTGTAGGTTTATTCGTCCAACTTCTAGAGGGCAACTTTATTTCCCTTTTTTTTCTCTTGGGTAAGGGCACCTCATTGTTTCCCTATGTACTGCCAATAAGCTGGTTTTGTTGAAGGAAACCAGCTGTGCAAAATCTCCTGGTTTCAGGTCAGATGAGGACAGAGAGTGCTGTCCTGTCTACTAGAAATCAGAGTCTCATTTTTGTTTCTCTTGTTCACTGGGGGAGAAAGGAACAAACAAACGAACAGTATTTTCCTATTTGGAAAAAAATTTTTTTCAGTCATTTTTTACTTGCATTTCAGATTCTTATAACAGTCCACCCTTTATTTTCTCCCATTAAACTTCCCCATAACTATGAGAATCATTCATTTCAAATAAACTATTTTTTATTATAAAAGCAATATTCATTGAAAAAAAACTGCACAAAGACCAAAGTAATAGTCACTTTATAATTTTTATTTATTTATTTATTTAGGTTAGAGTGAAAGAAAGTCTCCCAATCAGAATGATTTATTCTATTTCTGGTTTTATATACATTTTCCACTAATAATAATAATTAGCTACAAAACAGTAATAAGAAAACAGGAAAAAAAAGAAAACAACATACTATTCTATTGAAGAATTTCAGATTGATAAATTATACCACTGTACTGAGATTCTAAAATAGCCTTTGGCTCAGTTTCATTAGGGCTTGAGGCAAATATGAAGAACTGATAACTTTATCTGTATCCACAATTATGGAACGAGCTTTAGACATCATCAGAGATGACATCCTAAGACATAGGAGAGCAAGAGTGCTCCCTGAAAACCTGTTTCTGTGCATGATTAAATCTTTCTTCCTCCTTGTCTTTCTCTGTATTCTTTTACTCCCCTCTACCTTCCTGTCTTCAACCACAGGCTTTTTCTTAGTTAGCCCTAATAAAGATGTAGCCATGTTTTAAATCACTATATTTTTTTAAACACATTTTATTTATTTGAGAGTGAGAGAGTGAGCATGAGTGGGGGGAGGAGCAGGGAGCCCAACTCAGGGCTCATCCCCGGACCCTGGGATCATGACCTGAGCCCAAGGCAGACGCTTAACCAACTGAGCCACCCAGGCGCCCCAAATCACTTTATATATAATTCTATATTTAACAGTTTCTTGTCTAGAATGGACTGAATTGCCTTTTATACGTAAGGTCCCTTTAATGAAATCTTCGTTCTGGAGGACCAGTAACCCTCAGAAATACTTAAAAAAAGTCTCTCAAAACAAAGTCATTGTGCCATTCTTCATACTCTCCTCCAACAACGGCTGCCCCACTTCTGATTACTGAAATTGAGCCCAGTCTTCAAACCTTGCCGGAAATGCTACTTCTCTTGGGAGGTCTTTCTTCTGCACCAGCCCTTCAAGTAGGTGTGATCGCTCCTTCCCACAAAATCCAATCATATTCTGTACCAGCTTTATGACACTGATGGTAATCCTGCTTGGATTTGTGTGCCTGTTGTATTCCTCCTATAGGTTATGAGCCCTCACGGGCAGGTTCAATGGCTTACTCTTTGAATCCCTTGCAGCTACAATGCTTTATAAATAAGAGTTGCTGAGTACTTATTAGTAAGTTCTAGAAATTGAATAACTGTGGCCATCTTTGCTTCACTTACATACTTACAATTATTATAAGCCCAGTATAGATTTAACAGAACTGTAAAGGCATAAACTATTAATCAAAAAATAGATCTAGTTTTGCTTAGTAACAATACTTGGTGTTTGTAGTTGGTGTGTGTGTTTTTTTTCTCCTTCAGCTGCACGAGTACAAACTGTATGAAATCTTTAAGTAACGTTCTCAGTTTTCAGGGTAAGTTGTTGAACTGCTCATTCAGAATCTGGGCTCCCTTCCTGAAACCAGATGACACACTTCTTGCCCTTCCCATGCCAAGTCCCTCCCTCAGTGGCCCACTTCCTCTCTGCGTCAAGGCACTGGGCTCTGAACCTATTCTGGCAAGATCCTCTCTCTTCTCACTTTCCCCTGTAGGTGTGTTCCTTTCTCTAAGCATTGCGTTTAACAGGACCGAGCCTTGGCGATCCTTGCGAGAGACCAGAAACTTGACAAATGCGCAAGCCAATGTTCAAGCACCACACTTCCTCACTACTTGCAGTGGTGTGCTGGGATAAAATCCAGGAGACTCATAAAAGCCAGACGGAGACTGCACAATTCTTTTTTTTTTTTTTTTAAAGATTTTATTTATTTATCAGAGAGGGAGGGAGAGAGAAACAGCATGAGAAGGGAGAGGGTCAGAGGGAGAAGCAGGCTCCCCGCTGAGCCAGGAGCCCGACGTGGGACTCATCCCAGAACTCCGGGATCATGACCTGAGCCGAAGGCAGTTGCTTAACCAACTGAGCCACCCAGGCGCCCCTGAGACTGCACAATTCTTATGGAAACTTATGGTAAAATAATAATGTGGCCATTTTACAATATCACGAACTACATGCACAAATCATCTAACATTTTTGCATGTTGAATTATAACTGTATAGCTTGAAATCATGAAGAGCGGTTTCTAAAACATATATATATATATATATATATATATATGTTTGTATACATACGGTGAATTAGATTTTTTTGGGTGTACTCTCCATAGTAATTTTTAAGGAAGAAAATACTTTTGAAAATTCCAGTAGACTTTTTTTTTTGGCCATGGTCGGAAGTGGGGTTGAACTTAAAATTTTGTGGTTTTGAAGAACGCTTAAGTGGTGAATTAATGTGATGTGAAGAAAAGGTAACCGCCTCATTCTCTTGCAGTCTAATCACAGACCACCCCCTTTTTTTTTTCCCAGCCTTAGGGGAGGGAGCCTTTAATAATGGTCTGTGTAAACTGATGCCCAGGCGGTATGAGTTCGAAGAAGTGCTGCTCGAACACACTGAAGCAAAGAGCAACCCCAAAGGGCAGCATCTCCCCAAACAAAACAATTGCTTCGACCAACCAACCAACCCAAACGGCTGCAATGGCTCTCCTGGCGCGAATCCTGAACGCCCGAGTGAGCCCGGCTGCCGGGCGAGGCGGGTTCCTGAGCGCCGGGGCTTCACGGCCCTCCCGGCCCGAGGGCGCCCGGCTGCCGGCGGGGACGCGGGCCGAGGACAAAGGACCGGGGAGGCCGGGAGCGCCGCGGGCCGGGGGCCGGGCCGAAGGGCCCCGCAGCCTCGCCGCCATGCCGGGGCCCCGCAGCCTCTCCAACCTGGTGGAGTTCTTCTGGAAGGACGGCTTCAGCCGCATCCACGAGATCCAGGTAGCAGCGCGCGCGGTGTCGGAAGGGGAGCGGGCCAGGGGACTGTTCCTCTGAGCGCGGAGGCCTCGCGCGCGCCGGAGGGCGTCCGGAAGGAGGCGCCGTGGAGGGTGCCCGAAGGAACTCCAGGGAGGGGGTACCGGGAGGGGGACGCCGGGGAGGGGGGCGCCGGGGAGGGGGAGCCAAGCCCGGCCGGGAAGGGGACGTCAAGGAGGGTCGCCCGGGAGGGACCCCAAGAAGGAGGCACCGGGCAGCGGATGCCGGGGAGGGGACGCCGGGCAGGGGGCGCCAAGAAAGGGGCTTCAAGGAAGGGCGCCGGGGCAGGGTCTCCGCGCTGGGCGAGCCGGGGAGAGGGCTCTGGGGAGTGAGCCCGAGGAGGGGTGCCTGGGAGGTGTCCCCAGGCAGGAGACCCGCTCGGGGTGGACCCCCACGGGCGGAGGCGCGGGTTGAGGCTTGCGGAGCCCAGCGGAGGGAATCGCGGTCCAGCCCCGGGATGGCCCCGAGGGGGGCCCAGAACTCCTTCTCTCGCGGGGACGTCGGGGGCCCGGCCCGGGAGCGCTGCGAGCAGCTCTGAGCTCTCCAGAGCACCGTGTCTACGCGGCCGGCCGAGGTCATGTTGCGTCCGTTTCTGGTCCTTTTTGCTTGTATTTTATAAATGGAAAACAAACACGCCCCCCTCCCCCAAACATCTGAGGTTCGGAGGCCACAGGTTGCTTAGCCTCCAAGTGATGGGGTCGCCACACGAATGTAAATGAACCTCGGCTGCAAGCCCGGACTCGGGCAGGGATCTAGGAAGAACCCAGTCGTTCCAACAACCTGTGGGAGTTTTGGGACACGTCAGCCTACAGTTTCTCATCTTGACCCTGAGTTTTCCCTTCTTTTCCCCATCCCAAATTGCGCCTTTCATTGCAAGGTGGGACCCTCCACCTGCAAGGGTCCTGGGATCTCCTTTCCTCTCGCTCTGGCAGCTGCTTTCTTACTTGACTTCTTCATTTCCTCAGGCTCCCACCCCTGCGCACACTTCTTTCTGGGATCTGGGCCTTCTAACCGCTTCCAAGAACACCCTCCCTCCACCCCCGTCCCACTTACTTTTGTTCAAAACTCATGGGTCATCCTTCAAAGCACTTCTCCAAGGAAGCCTTCCGTGACCACCCACTTGGCCTGTGGTCATGGTCATTCATTCATTCTCTCAACCAAGAAACATACCTGATGGTGCAGAGGCCGATTGGGCTAGAGAAGCAGAAACCTCATTGGGAGAAAAAACCGAACTCAGGAGCAAGTTTAATTTGACTGAAATTCCAGACCCTCCTCTCCATCCCCCACACCAACCCTACACAGTTTCCACCTGACATGCTTCTAGGGGTCAAAAAGGATTTTCTTCCTTTTCCCTGTGGGATCTGGACATAAGATATCAGGATGTGATAGTTTTCAAATGGGGAAAAACATGTTTTGTTATCGACTGTGGACAAGTCAGTACAGCTTGGTATTTTTGTTTCTGCTTTTTTTTTTAAATTTTAATTAATTAATTTTTTTTTTTACTTTTATCCACTTCTGTTGCCATCTGCTTTTATCCTCACAGCATAAGCCCACAGTTGGTTCTGCAGCACAGGTTTCTTTGAGAAGCTGACCACTGTTAAACCTGCATGTCTAGCAGAAGCGGCCTAGAGAGCCACCTCTCCACCGCCAGAAAGTGTCTCAGTTCAGAGGGGCATTTTCCCTGCATCTGCCCTGCTTCCTGCCATCACCCGACACGCAACCCTCCTGCCCAAGGCTCAGACTACACCTATCACCGTGATGGTCCTGAGTGGTGGCACACACCTGCCAGAGGACAGTCACGGAACTGACTCACCTGTGCTTTCTCAAAACACAGTAGACAGGCCCCAACTGTTCCCAGCTCCGTTGTCCTTCTGGGCTCCCCTTTTCCTTTATTCTCCAAATAGCACTCATTTACAAGAGCGGGAATCTTCCTGCAACCCCTCTGAGGACCTCAGGGAGTGCTTTATGGCCTGGGGTTACCCCACCGCAGGTGTGCTCAGGTTGCTCTAGACTGAATAAGATTCTAGTAAAACCCTCTGCCCTGCTCTCCAGCTTGCTCCTGAGGCCCTTGTAGGAGGAAGACAGTTACTCTGTGACCATTACCTCCAGTATACTTTACTAGACTCGTGATCACACAGTGTTAGCTTGCCGGTCATCTATATGGTTCAAGTCCTTCCCGTACAGGTGGGAAAGACCCAAGTGTTGGCTGAGTGACTTGCCCGAGGTCTTGCAGCTAATTAGTGACAGAGCAACATCCTAGCCTGTGTCGCTAGAGGCTGTTTCAGATGTGACAGAGCAGGAGGGCCCTGTGTTCAAATGCTGACCCTCTACATGCACCTGTGGAGTCTTGGCTAATCACTTACTCTCTCTAGACCTCATTTTCCTTGTCTGTGCAGGAGTCTGACAATCCTCATCCATCTCACAAGTTATTATGTGATCAAATGAGATTAGGGCTGTGGAGGGGCTTCGTAAGCTATAATCATAACATGTAAATATGAATAATGAACATTTCTAGAACTCTTTTCATGTGCCAGGCACAGTTCTAGTCCTACACGTGAGGGAAGTTCTATTATTTGTTCATTTCACAGGTGAGGAAACTGAAGTACAGTGGGTAAGTTTGCCTAGCTAGTACACACTGAGCTAAGATTCAAACTCCAGTGTCTGTGCTCTTAATGTCTATGCAAATTCTAAGTACCGGGACTGACTGTACTTTTCTGTGGTCCACTAGCAAAAAAGTGCTGTACACTATCTGGGTCATCCATCTTGTTCTTTCTCGTGCCTGGTCAGTTGCTCCTTAGTGCTGATGGTGCCTGTTCAGTAGCTGGATTTGCCTGGGGAGTGACCCATTTCCCAGTAGTTGGCTATTAACAGTCATCTCAACCATGGCGCCCATTCAGAGACCCAGAGGAACACCTTCCAGTTGAGTCTGAGTGTTTTCATCTCTGGGTGGGAGGACTTCACCCAGGTTGATAAGGAAGTGAGTATCTTCTACCTGAGGAGTAGAAGGAAGAATGGAGAGACAATGGACTCTCTGGCCTGCTATTTTTGAGGTTGAGAATTGGGGTGATGAGAAATGTTGGCAGATACCAAAGAGAGACTTAGTCATTTTCCCCATATGCTCAGACCTGGCTGTGCCATGCTGAGCCAGGCTGGAAGGGACTTTCTCTCTCTCTCATTTATTTATTTATTTAACCCATTTACATTTATTGTGATTTCTCTTTGTTTTTTGGTACTAGAGCTATTGAGATATAATTCACATACCATACAACAGTAACCCCACTTAGCCTTAGAACATGTTCATAACTTTATTTATTTTTTATTATTTATTCATTTATTTTTTTTAAAGATTTTATTTATTTATTTGACAGAGAGAGAGAGAGACAGCGAGACAGGGAGCACAAGCAGGGGGAGTGGAGGAGGGAGAAGCAGGCTTCCCTCCGAGCAGGGAGCCCGATGCGGGCCTTGATCCTAGGACCCTGGGATCATGACCTGAGCCAAAGGCAGACGCTTAATGACTGAGTCACCCAGGTGCCCCAGAACATGTTCATAACTTTGAAAAGAAACCCCATATTGTTTCATTTAGCTGTCACTCCCCAACTCTCCATCCCCCCAGCCATAAGCAACCACTAATTTACTTTTTGTCTTTGTAGACTGGCCTATTCTGGACATTTCATATAACTGGATCATAACGTGGTCTTTTGTGTCTGGCTTCTTTCACTGAGCATCACATTTTCAAGGTTCATCTATGTTGTGGTGTGTACCAGTGCCTCATTTCTTTTTATGGGCAAATAATATTCCAGTGTAAGGACATACTACATTTTGCTTGTCCATTCATCAGTGGACAGACACGTGGATTGTTTCCACCTTTTTCCTAATTGTGAAAAATGCAGCTATGAACGTTCAGTATAAGTTTATTTTTGTGTAGACATATGTTTTCATTTCTTTGGATATATATCTAGGAGTGGAATTTCAGGGTCAGATAGTAACTCGATTTTAACCTTTTGGGAATCTGCCAGACCGTTTCTCAAAGTGGCTGCAGTATGTACATTCCAGCCAGCAAGTGTAAGAGGTTGTGATTTCTCCACATTCTTGCCAGGGCTTGTTATTACCTATCCTTTTTATTACAACCATTCTAGTGGGTGTGAAGTGGCATCTCATTGTGATTATGATTTGCATTTCCCTGATGACTAATGATGTTGAGCTTCTTTTCATCTGCTTATTATCCATTTGTATATCTTCTTTGGAGAAATGTCCATTCAAATAATTGCCCAGTCTTTAATTGGTTCATTGTTTTATTGAGTTGTCATAGTTCTTTATATGTTTTACATACAAGTCCCTTATCAGATATGTGCTTTGCAAATATTTTCTCAGTTCTGGGGATTATCCTTTACTTTCTTTATAGTGTCCTTTGAAACACCAAAGTTTTAAATTTTAATGAAGTCCAATTATCTACTTTTTCTTTTGTTGTTTGTGGTTTTGGTATTATATCTTAAGACACCATTGCCAAATTCAAGGTTATGAAGATTTACCCCTATCTTTTCTTCTAAGAATTTTATAGTTTTGGCTCTTACCTTTAGGACTTGAACCCTTTTGAGGTAATATTTATATCTGGTATGAGAGAAGGGTATAAGTTCATTCTTTGCCTGTAGATACCCATTTGTCCCAGCATTTGTTGAAGAGACTATTCTTCCCCTATTTAATTGTCTTGGCACTGGCATCCTTGTTGAAAATCAATTGACCAGAGATGTACGGGTTTATTTCTGAATTCTCAGTTCTACTCCCGTGGTTTAGATGTTTATCCTCATGTCAGTATTACATTGTCTTGGTTACTGTTGCTTTTTTTTTTTTTAATTTTATTATGGTATGTTAGTCACCATACAATACATCATTAGTTTTTGATGTGGTGATCCACCATCCATTGTTTTCATATAACACCCAGTGCTCCATGCAGTATGCACCCTCCTTAATACCCATCACCGGGCTAACCCCTCCCCCCCCTCCTCTCTAAAACCCTGTTTGTCTCTCAGGGTCCATAGTCTCTCATGGTTCATCTCTCCCTCTAATTCCCCTCCCCCCACATTTTTCCCTTCCTTCTACTAATGTCCTCCATGCTATTCCTTATGTTCCACAAATAAGTGAAACCATATGATAATTGACTTTCTCTGCTTGACTTATTTCACTTAGCATAATCGCCTCCAGTCCCATCCATGTTGATGTAAAAGTTGGGTATTCATCTTTTCTGATGGCTGAGTAATATTCCATTGTATATATGGACCACATCTTCTTTATCCATTCATCTGTTGAAGGGCATCTCGGCTCTTTCCACAGTTTGGCTATTGCGGACATTGCTGCTATGAACATTGGGGTGCAAATGGCCTTTCTTTTCACTACATCTGTGTCTTTGGGGTAAATACCCAGGAGTGCAATTGCTGGGTCATAGGGTAGCTCTATTTTTAAATTTTGAGGCACCTCCACACTGTTTTCCAAAGTGGCTGTACCAACTTGCATTCCCACCAACAGTGTAAGAGGGTTCCCCTTTCTCCACAACCTCTCCAACATTTGTTGTTTCTTTCCCTGTCCATTTTGGCCATTCTAACTGGTGTAAGGTGGTATCTCAGTGTGGTTTTGATTTGGATTTCCCTGATGGCTAATGATGATGAACATTTTTTCATGTGTCTGTTAGCCATTTGTATGTCTTCTTCAGAGAAGTGTCTGTTCATCTCTTCTGCCCACTTTTTGACTTGATTATTTGTTTTTTTGGGTGTTGAGTTTGAGAAGTTCTTTATAGATTTTGGATACCAGCCCTTTATCTGTAGTGTCATTTGCAAATATCTTCTCCCATTCTGTGGGTTGCCTCTTTGTTTTGTTGACTGTTTCCTTTGCTGTGCAGAAGCTTTTTATCTTGATGAAGTCCCAAAAGTTCATTTTTGCTTTTGTTTCACTAGCTTTTGGAGATGTATCTTGAAAGAAGTTGCTGTGGCCGATGTCAAAGAGGTTACTGCCTATGTTCTCCTCTAGGATTTGGATGGATTCCTGTCTCACATTGAGGTCTTTCATCCACTTTGAGTTTATCTTTGTGAGTGGTGTTAGAGAACGGTCGAGTTTCATTCTTCTGCATGTGGCTGTCCAATTTTCCCAGCACCATTTATTGAAGAGACTGTCTTTTTTCCATTGCATGTTTTTTCCTGCTTTGTCAAAGATTATTTGACCACAGAGTTGAGGGTCCATATCTGGGTTCTCTATTCTGTTCCATTGGTCTGTATGTCTGTTTTTGTGCCAGTACCATGCTGTCTTGGTGATCACAGCTTTGTAATATAGCTTGAAATCGGGCAACGTGATGCCCCCAGCTTTGTTTTTCTTTTTCAACATCTCCTTGGTGATTCGGGGTCTTTTCTGATTCCATACAAATTTTAAGATTGTTTGTTCCAGCACTTTGAAAAATGTCATTGGAATTTTGATCAGGATGGCATTGAAGGTATAGATTGCTCTGGGTAGCATAGACATTTTAACAATGTTTATTCTTCCGATCCATGAGCATGGAATATTTTTCCATCTTTTTGTGTCTTCTTTAATTTCTTTCATGAGTGTTCTGTAGTTCCTAGAGTATAGATCCTTTACCTCTTTGGTCAGCTTTATTCTGAGTTATCTTATGGTTTTTGGTGCTATTGTAAATCGAATCATTTCTCTAATTTCTCTTTCTACAGTTGCGTTGTTAGTGTATAAGAAAGCAACTGATTTCTGTGCATTGATTTTGTATCCTGCCACATTACTGAATTGCTGGATGAGTTCTAGTAATTTGGGGGTGGAGTCTTTTGGGTTTTCCACATAAAGTATCATGTCGTCTGTGAAAAGAGAGAGTTTGACTTCTTCTTTGCCAATTTGAATACCTTTTATTTCTTTTTGTTGTCTGATTGCTGTTGCTAGGACTTCTAGTACTATGTTGAACAACAGTGGTGAGAGTGGGCACCCTTGACGTGTTCCTGATCTTAAGGGAAAGGCTCTCAGCTTTTCCCCATTGAGGATGATATTCGCTGTGGGTTTTTCATAGATGGATTTTATGACCTTGAGGAATGTTCCCTCTATCCCTGTACTCTGAAGAGTTTTAATCAGGAAAGGATGTTGTATTTTGTCAAATGCTTTTTCTGCATCAATTGAGAGGACCATATGGTTCTTCTCCCTCCTCTTATTAATGTGTTCTATCACATTGATTGATTTGCGAATGTTGAACCACCCTTGCAACCCCGGGGCTAAATCCCACTTGGTCGTGGTGGATGATCCTTTTAATGTATTGTTGGATCCTATTAGCTAGGATTTTGTTGGGGATTTTGGAATCCATATTCATCAGGGATATCGGTCTGAAATTCTCCTTTTTGATGGGGTCCTTGCCTGGTTTGGGGATTAAGGTAATGCTGGCCTCATAGAATGAGTTTGGCAGTTTTCCTTCTGTTTCTATTTTTTGAAACAGCTTCAGTAGAATAGGTATTATTTCTTCTTTGAATGTTTGGTAGAATTCCCCAGGGAATCCATCAGGCCCTGGACTCTTGTTTTTGGGGAGGTTTTTGATCACTGCTTCAATCTCGTTACTGGTTATTGGCCTATTCAGGTTGTCAATTTCTTCCTGTTTCAGTCTTGGCAGCTTATAGGTTTCCAGGAAGGCCTCCATTTCATCCAGATTGCTCGGTTTATTGGCATATAGTTGTTGATAATAATTTCTAATAATTGTTTCTATTTCCTTGGTGTTAGTCGTGATCTCTCCCCTTTCATTCATAATTTTATTAATTTGGGTCCTTTCTCTCTTCTTTTGGATAAGTCTGGCCAGTGGTTTATCAATCTTATTAAATCTTTCATAGAACCAACTTCTAGTTTTATTGATCTGATCTACTGTGTTTCTGGTTTCTAATTCATTGATTTCTGCTCTAAATTTAATTATTTCTCTTCTAGTGCGTGGCTTAGGCGTCGTTTGTTGCTTTTTCTCTAGTTCTTTAAGGTGTAGAGTTAGTTGGTGAATTCGGGATTTTTCTATTTTTTTGAGTGAGGCTTGGATGGCTATGTATTTCCCCCTTAGGACCGCCTTTGCAGTATCCCATAGGTTTTGGACCGATGTGTTTTCACTCTCATTGATTTCCATGAATTGTTTAAGTTCTTCTTTGATTTCTTGGTTGACCCAAACATTCTTGAGCAGAGTGGTCTTTAGCTTCCAAGTGTTTGAATTTCTGCCAAATTTTTTCTTGTGATTGAGTTCCAGTTTTAGAGCATTTTGGTCTGAGAATATGCAGGGAATAATCTCAATCTTTTGGTATCGGTTGAGACCTGATTTGTGACCCAGTATGTGGTCTATTCTGGAGAAAATTCCATGTGCGCTTGAGAAGAATGAGTATTCTGTTGTTTTAGGGTGGAATGTTCTGTAAATATCTATGAGGTCCATCTGGTCCAATGTATCATTCAAAGCTCTTGTTTCCTTGTTGATTTTCTACTTAGATGATCTGTCCATTGCTGAGAGTGGAGTATGGAGGTCTCCTACAATTAATGTATTCTTATCAATATGGCTCTTTATTTTGGTTAACAGTTGGCTTATGTAAAAAAAAACAAAACAAAAAAACAGTTGGCTTATGTAGATGGCTGCTCCCATGTTGGGGGCATAGATATTTACAATTGTTAGATCTTCTTGTTGGATAGACCCTTTAAGAATGATACAGTGTCCTTCTGTGTCTCTTATTACAGACTTTAGTTTAAAATCGAATTTGTCTGATATAAGAATTGCTACCCCAGCTTTCTTTTGAGGTCCGCTGGCATGGAACATGGATCTCCATTCCTTCACTTTCAGTCTGGATGTATCTTTAGGTTCAAAATGAGTCGCTTGTAGGCAGCATATGTATGGGTCCTGTCTGTTTATCCAATCTGCAACCCTGGGCCGTTTTATGGGAGCGTTTAGGCCATTCACGTTGAGAGTGATTATCGAAAGATATGAATTAATTGTCATCATGTTGCCTGTGAAGACGTTGTTTTTATAGATTGTCCCTGTAAATTTCTGTTGTATATCACTGTTGGGGTTTCTCTCCTTTTATAGAACCCCCCCTTAATATTTCTTGCAGGGCCGGCTTAGTGGTCACATATTCTTTCAACTTCTGCCGGTCGTGGAAGCTCTGCATCTCTCCATCCATTCTAAATGAAAGCCTTGCCAGATAAAGTATTCTTGGCTGCATGTTCTTCTCATTTAGTACCCTGAATATGTCTTGCCAGGCCTTTCTGGCTTGCCAGGTCTCTGTGGATAGGTCTGATGTTATTCCGATCTTCCTCCTTCTGTACGTAAGGAATCTCTTCCCCCTAACTGCCCTTAAGATGGTTTCCTTGGTTCTAAGATTTGCAAGTTTTACTATTACATGCTGGGGTGTTGGCCTGTTTTCCTTGATCTTAGGAGGGGTCCTCTCTGCCTCTAGGACGCGAATGTTTGTTTCATTCCCCAGATTAGGGAAGTTCTCAGCTACGATTTGCTCAAATACATCTTCTAGCCCTCTCTCTCTCTCCACTCCCTCCAGGATTCCAATTATTCTGACACTGGAATGCTTCATGGTGTCACTTATTTCTCTGATTCTATTTTCATGGATTCTGAGTTGTTTTTCCCTGGCCTCCTCTTTTCCCTTTTTATCTATTATATTGTGTTCCAGGTCGCTTAGTCGTTCTTCTGCCTCACTTACCCTAGCTGTTAGATTATCTAGATTGGATTGGATCTCATTGATAGCATTTTTAAGTTTTGCCAATTCACCTTTCATTTCTGCCCTTAGAGACTCTATGTTGCCATTAATTGATTTCTCCATTCTAGCCATTGTCTTCACAATTGCTAGCCTGAATTCCATCTCTGACATCTTGGTTATATCTGCATCCATTTGTAAATCTGCAGCATAAGTCATAATCTCTGAGTCTTTTCTGTTTTGGGGGCTCCTCCTCCTAGTCATTCTGTTGATGGGTGTTTGAGGGAATGTATAGAATCGAAATTATTGACCAGAACCCAAGCAAGATGCACCTGTTTTCTTGGGACTTTAGGGTTGCTGGCCTCTTGTTTTCTCAGCCTGTCTTCTGTGGGAGGGGCCTGCCGCGCTGTTACTCAGGCAACCCTGTTTGGGTGGAGTTGCCCTGCGCCCCTGTGGCAGGGGATGGGCTCAGTGGGAATCAGTCTTTGGGGCTTTTGTTCTCTGGCGCCTTTCCCTGGTGGCTTTCCACATCTCTTCCATGAGTCAGAGCAGAAGAGACCATTTCCAGCCCTCTGCCTCAGAGCAGAGAGATCACAGTCTGTTCTTCAGTGAGCTCTCCAGGCCACACCGTTTCCGTCTCTGTCCGAACCGTCTCTGTCTCTGTCCGTGCTGCTATAAACAGCAGCGTCCTGGGTTGTGCGCCCCTCCGCAGCTCTCCCAGTCCTGACTCCAGGTCGGGGCACGTCTCTGCCCTCCGTGCTTCTAAAACCACCAGCCACTCCCAGTTTGCCCCCTCGACCCCGCGGCTCCGGGTTTCCACCCTGGGGGCTGCCCTAAAGTCCTTTCCTGATGCTACCGGTCTGGGAGTCTGTGCCCCGTCCACAGCGCACGAGGCTGTCACTCACCGGCGGTGTAGGATCCCCATGGCCAGGCACCCTCCCGCTGCCGTTTTTCCTCTGATATCTGCCCTCGGAATCACAGCTCCCTGCTTCGTACCTCAAAACCAACCGCCTGCGATATTCTGTTTGTAGAGATCCAGATCTTCTTACACTTCAGGCTGGTTTCGTGGGTGCTCAGAGTGGTCTGGTGGATATCCAGCTCAATTCCAGGGACCAGTTGGAATAGGGTCCCCTACTTCTCTGCCATCTTTCCTTCTCTCTTACTGTTGCTTTTGTAGCAAGTTTTGAAATAGAGAAAAGGGAAGTCTTCAACTTTGCTCTTTTTTTTTTTTCAGGGTTGTTTTCTATTCTTGGTCCCTTGCATTTCCATTTTAAGCTTGTTAATTTTATACAAAGAGGTCAACAGAAATTCTGATAGAGATTATGTTGAATCTATGGGTCAATTTGGGGAGTATTCCCATCTTAATAATATTAAGTCTTCCAACCCATGAACATGGGATATGTCTCCTTTAATTTCTTTCAATGATCTCTTATGGCTTTCAAAGTATAAGTTTTGCACTTTCTTTGTTAAATTTATTTCTAAGCATTTTATTGTTTTTGATGCTATTATAAATGGAATTGTTTTCTTACTTTTCTTTTGGGATTGTTCATTGCTAGTATATGGAAATACAACTGACTTTTGTATATTGATCTTATATCCTGCAAGCTTGCTGAACTTGTTTATTAGTTCAGATAGTTTTCTAGTGGATTCCTTAGAATTTTCTATATGGGAGATCCATGTCTTCTCTGATTAAAGGTAGCTTTACTTCTCTCTTTCTAATCTGGATGCTTTCTTTCATTTTCTTGCTGGGGGCCATTTTTACAGGTTCATTACAGATTGCCTGCAGAGGGCTCTCTCTCTGCAGAACAGGGTGGCAGAGCTGCTGAGGGTCTGGGTCAGGGGCTGGCACAGTCTTTTCGGCTCAGGCCATTGAAGGCTCTGCAGTTCATTTCCATCCATAATGACATTTCTCTCCTGTTGCTCCACACAGCTAAGTATTGTTAAAAACATAGCTCTAAAGAATAAGAAAACTTATGTGAATATGGTTAATGACATGCAAGTACATTTATCTCAGGAATATGTAAAGTTACAACTCTGATTCAGCTCTGTATAATGTAGAGCTTTCCTCTGCCCCAATTTTCTCTCCCCTAACACATAGAAATGTTTATGTCAAAGGTATATCATATCTGTATTTTTTCCTTTTTTGGTTTCTCCATGGTATTGCAGCAGAAGCACACACAGGAATATGGAAAAATCTTCAAGTCTCACTTTGGTCTTCAGTCTGTAGTATCTATTGCAGACCGAGACATGGTGGCTCAGGTGCTCCGGGCAGAGGGGGCCGTGCCCCAGAGAGCCGACATGGGGTCCTGGCAGGAGTACCGACACTTACGAGGGAGATCCACCGGGCTCATCTCAGCGTGAGTATGTGGCCTGGGTGGACCATGGTTAGGAGACCCCTGCCTCGAGGCTGGGCTCTGAAAACCAGTCTTTAATAAACTGCACAACTCCCAGTGGAGTAGTGTCAAAATAGCGTCTTTGCATGATCTCCCAATACTGATGCTGAGGGCCCTGTCCCTTCTCCTCTGGGAAGAGATTTGATGGCAGGGACAAGGTCGGGTCACACTAGCTTGGGAGAGGGGAGGAATTGTTTCTCAAGCAGTGCTCGGAGGCTGTAGGTGTCCTCTCAGTGACAACCAAGGGGGGGGGGGCGGATCACAGAGCTGATCTGTGGGCAGGGAAGGAGGCAGGCAGCTGCTTTAGGAGGCCCTGAAGAGGGACTAAGATCCTTCCTGCATGGATCACTATGTGATGCTGTTCCCGTCTCATAACAGTCTATGATTATTACTTGTAAACAAGGCTCACTGACACCTCTGTGCCCCTAAGAGCTAATCAGCACAGTCCCAGGCAGGAAGGAGAACACAGAGCATCTGTGGATCCCCTGGTCCAAATCCCTTTGGTTAGGAATTTTATTTGTGATTCTTTATATATATATATATATATATGCCCTATGCATGAATTGGGGAGAAACACAACCATAGGATTCTCAAATGAGGTAAATAAAAGCTGGGACTGGATATCACCAGAGTCCCTCAACTTCTGCTCTGAGGGAAATAATCAAATACCTCCTCCCCATTGGTCCAGCCCTGGAGGGGAGTGGCCAAATGCTGCAAAAGCTCTTTGCTCTCTGCACCATCACCTGCGGCTTGGCATCCACTATCCACTCTCTGCCCAGGAGCTCAGTTCAGGGCTCAGGGTTCAGGAGTTTATACACATAAACCTTTTTCTCTTTTGCTAATCACAACAGCCTCGTGTCTCATTATTATAACAGTTTTGCAAGGTTTTTCAAAGGAAATCATATTACTTTCATAAAGATGATTCCCAGGGGCAGTTTTTCCCCTTAAAGTTTGCTTCAAGGGGAACAGACGGCAAGGCTGAAGTTACTCTCCTCTCCCTGCACAGTATCTTAATTCCATTTGGATCGGCAGACCTTGTTGGCTTTTTTATTGCTGGGGAAACTCTCAGAGGTTCCCTGAGTTCTTTTCCAGAATGTCAGTGGAAGTAAGATTATTTGAAGCTCACTTTACTCTTCTAGGGAGGGTGAACAGTGGCTCAAGATGAGACGTGTATTGAGACAAAGAATTCTGAAACCAAGAGATGTGGCCATTTTTTCAGGAGAAATCAACCAAGTTATTGCTGATTTAATTAAAAGAATCTACATCCTCAAGAGCCAGGCAGAAGATGGAGAAACTGTGACCAATGTCAATGACCTTTTCTTCAAATATTCAATGGAAGGTGAGGTGAAGTCAGGAGGTAGATGGAAGAAAGGACATTTGCCCAAAATGATAGTTCTCATCCACTGGGCATGCCCTGTGTCCCCGGCAGGCACTGTGCTGAGCCCTGCACATACACACCCATAGTCCTCACGGTGCAAACTTAGCCAGGTGTTCCACTGCCACTGGTTTACAAGTGGGGAAACTGAAAACCTGCCTCCATTTTTAGTGACAGAAACTTAGTTTCAAATCCAGGTCTATTTAACTCAAGAATCATGCTCCTAATTCCTGCACATTTTGCTTTAGCACAGTTTGTAGCAAACAGAAGTTTAGAGGGCCTCTACCACAGTCATTCTGGCTTTTAAAATTCATGTGGGATGGGTAGGACATTCCCATCCATGTCCTAAAGTCAAAAATCAAACCCCAAAGGTAGTCATTGAAAAGTCCCCGCCCTCTCCCTCTCTCTTGACCTGGGGAGGTCACCAGTTTCTTTAAGAGATACATGTGAATATTCTTTTTTTTTTTTTTTGATTAGAGGAGGAGAGAGAGACAGAGCACAAGCAGGGGGAGGGACAGGCAAGGCATAGGGAGAAGCAGCCTCCCCGCTGAGCAAGGAGCCTGATGTGGGGCTCCATCCCAGGACTCTGGGATCATGACCTGAGCCGAAGGCAGACGCTTAACCTACTGAGCCGACAGGTGTCCCTACCTTTTACTTAAAAAAAAACCAAAACAAAACAATAGTGAACCAAACATCTTGTTTTGTACTTTGCTTTTTCCCAAGGACCTTCTATCAGGGTTCTCCTTTTTTAAAAGTGAGTTTACCTTATTTCAAATTTCATTTTTAAGTTAACTTTTTAAAGTTATATTAATGCTCTCTGAACAAAGTAATGAAATCAACAGAGAGATGAGTTGTAAAAACAGTGGAAAATCCTGCTTTTCCTGATTCATTGAGGCTGTTTCCTCTGCTCCTGAGGCTCTCTGGGGCTCCCCCCTTCATGGCCCAGAGGAGCCACCTTTCAATTCCCCAACGTTGGGCAAGTGGCCAAAAGGTTGGGGACTTTGCATCCTGGGTCTTGAACAAACCCTCGGGAGGGGGGGAGGGAGGGGGTGTGATGCGGCTGAGCCCTGCCAGGCAGAAGGAATGACCTGCCGACCTGTTTTCCATCAGCACTGAATACTCAGAGCCCTGTAGCTCAGGACCTGGTAGAGGAAACCTCTGGTGATACAGTAGAACCTCGCTGGAGGAAGGCACCTCGATTACTTTTGCAACTTACTTTTATGGCTGGATATTGCATGTTGATACTGTGAGTAATGGAGAAGAAGAGGGTTTTTAAACTCTCTCTCCTGTGCAGGGGTGGCCACCATCCTTTATGAGAGCCGCCTGGGCTGCCTGGAGAACAGCGTCCCACAGCCCACCGTGGACTACATCGAGGCTCTGGGGCTCATGTTCAGCATGTTCAAGACCTCCATGTACGCGGGCGCCATCCCCAGGTGGCTGCGCCCCTTCATCCCGAAACCCTGGCGGGAGTTCTGCAGGTCCTGGGACGGACTCTTCAAATTCAGTAAGAGAAGAATCGAGGGGCACCTGTTGTCTCACCAGTTGACACAACTGCGTGGATCGTGGTGCATCTGATGCTCACGCCCCCGGCGGGGTGACGTTCCGGAGGGTGGCCTGATGCAGTTGCGCGTTTTTACTTGGACCCGGTCGGTATTTGACTCGGCTTCTCAGATGACGAGATGCATGTGGGTTGCCACTATCAGCAACACGACCTATTTCTCATTTTTAAATTCTTTTTATTGTGACAAACATGCTAGCGGTGATTTATGCAAGTAAATGTTGTCTAAGGGAGATGATGACTTTGGTCCAGTAATTCTGTCAGTGCTTGAGATGGACAGCGTTTTGGGCCTGTGCACTTTCACTCGAACATTCTCATTTGCAGCTTTTTGGAAAGAGACAACTTCCTCTGGCAAAACAAACTAGGAAACAATACTGTGTTCAAACCCAGCAAAGCGAGATTAGTTCCCTACATAGCTAACCAAGAATTTCCAAAAAGAAAAGCTTTGCAAAATGTTTGTTAGAACAATGTTTTTAGAACAACACTGACGTTGAAAGATGTGTCCCATAGTGTCTTTTGAAGGCCAACATTTATTTGAATATGTAAGTTCTAATGGATTGAAAGTGCCACTATCTTTTTATGTAACATGGCCTTTACGCTCACTCCATTCTGTCTTCTGGAAACATAGTAGGAAAAAAAAAAAAAGAAGGGATCTGTAGTTTTGTTACTCCAAAGCTTTCTTGGCTCTTTGATGAGTAAAGCAAACATTTGCAAGTATCTTCTGCATTATTTTTAGAGAGGAAGAGATGCTTAGCTTGTCTTTAACCTTTTTTTCAAGATTTTATTTATTTACTTGAGAGAAAGAAAGAGATAGCGAGAGAGAGCATGAATGGGGGTTGGAGAGGGAGAAACAGGCTTCCCGCAGAGCAGGGAGCCTGACCTGGGACTCGATCCCAGGACCCTGGGATCATGACCTGAGCCAAAGGAAGATGCCTAACCGACTGAGCCACCCAGGTGCCCATGTCTTTAACTTTTCATTCATTTATACAAACAAACACGTGGATGAGCTTCCCAGGTTGACAGTAAATTGACCTGGGTTTCATTTAGCTTTGGAACCTGCCACAGATTAAGTTATTGGGAGGATGAAGAGATTACTCTCAACCAAAACTTCTTTCAAAAGAAATAACTCTTTTCAAACAGGCCAAATCCACGTTGACAACAAGCTGAGGGACATACAGTGCCACATGGACCGTGGGGAGAGTGTGAGTGGGGGGCTGCTCACATGCCTCTTCCTCAGTCAGGAGCTGACACTGGAGGAGATCTACGCCAACACCACAGAGATGCTGCTGGCTGGCGTTGACACGGTGAGCATCTCAGCCTTGCTCTCTTCTTGATAAGCAAAGCACAGCTGAAGCTGGGGGCCTTTCCGAGTAATCTCATATGTGCATTTGTGTTGGTGCTAACTGAACATCTGCTTCACTGCTGAATGTCTTCAGGAGGAAACTCTAACTTTTAAATAATATACATGTATTTTAAAATGTAAAACCATAATTCTGCAAAAAATGCAACCCCCATTCAGTTATGCACACAAAGTAACAATATGTTTTAAAGTTTAAAAATCATTCCCGATTTGCAAGCATTGGTCCATTGCTTCATAATATCAAAAATGAAGAAGGCACAGATGTTAGAAACCTTATTATTTATCATTTAAAGTGTTGCAGGTCATGGAGGACTCCCCAATTCATTTTATAAAGCCACCGTCACTTTTAAACCAAAACCTGCTAATGAGAGCACAAAGAAAGAAGTTTAATAAACAGTTCGACTTATGAATATATGTGTCTATCAGTCTTTTTTTTTTAAGGTTTTATTTATTTATTTGTCAGAGAGAGCGAGAGAGCGCATGAGCTGGGGGGAGAAGCAGATGGAGAGGGAGAGGCAGACTCTCCACTGAGCAAAGAGCCCAAAGTGGGACTGGATCCCAGGACCCTGGGATCATGACCTGAGCTGAAGGCAGACGCTTAACCAACTGAGCCACCCAGGCACCCCATGTCTATCAGTCTTAAGTAAGATCCCGATGAATAGATTTATTCTAACAGATGAATAACCTACTATGACCAAGGAAGGATGAATATCCAAATGAAACAAAGCACTGTCAATGGACTGGGTGGGAATTGCATCCCCTGTTGTTAAGTGAGAAATGAAGCCACAGAAACTGTGTATGCCGTGCTCCCGTTGGTAAAACAAACAGTGGCCCAGCCCCTGCCCGTCTGTGTGCACGTCCGTACCTGTATGTGATTTTATGAGTGTGGAGGAAATATGGAGGGTGCACACTGGGTTGTTAACATGGGTTACCTGCCTGGGGGGTGGGGAGTTGTGGGGGGATAGGAGCCAAGTTTCCTTCTAAAACATATGTGTAATAGGATACATTTATTCATGTATGAAAAATGATATACATATGGATATATGTACAGAGAAATTTTTAAATTTGCTAAAAGAAGTAGTGAAACAGGAAAAAGCAGGGCTAAGCTTTTAGTATTTGGTGGAGGAAAAGTTAGTTGCGTGAAATAATTAAGATTTGCCTGGTGCTTTACTCTTTCCAAAGCCCTTCAAAACTAAACAACTAAGCTCATGAACTCAAACCTTTTCCTTTACAGGAGTGCTTCCTGAACTTGAATAAGGCACAGACCTTCTGTTTAAAGGGAGAACCCCCTCCCCCAGGGTTGACATTGTTTTTATTATGATGTCACATAAACATGTAAAAGCAAAAAACAGTAAAAACTCCTTATTCTTATGGATCTTCTACAAGAATAAAACAATTTAACCAATGAAATCAATGTGATCAATGAAAATTCTAATCAGTCATGTGAATGTGATGGGTGGTGTGGGTTTGCTTGAATGGGGAAGAGATGAGTGAGTGGTTGACCTTGCCTCTGAACGGATTTGGGTGCGTTGTCCCTCCTTCCCCCTGGTGGTAACTAAGAGCATCACATGAGGTGGAGCGCAGAAAGGACCGTTCCTACCAGAGGCCCCTGGAGGCCACATCAGCAGAAGCGTTCTTACAATTCATATTCATTTTCTAAAATATTACTTAAAAAACTTTATTTCAGTATAATTTATGCGAAAGAAAGTGCATCCTTTTAAACCGTACAATTTGATATAACTTGTTGGCAGATACCGGATAAGCACAAATGCAATCATTTATGAAACTACCACCACCATCAAGATCCTGAACATTTCTACCACCCCTGGAATTTCCTTACCCCCATTTCCGTCCGTCTCTCCCTGCCCCAGGCAACTGCTGATCTGCTTTCTGATGCTGAGCATCAGTTCGCACTTTTCTAGAAATTTATAGGAATGGAATTACTCAGTGTGTATTTTGCATCCAGCTTCATTCAGTCAGCAAATGATTTCAGGATTCACCGATGTAGTTGCATATCAAAGTAGTTTATTCTTTTTTATTATGGAGTACAGGCATCCCTCGCTTTACTGTGCTTCACAGATTAATGTGTTGTTTTTATTTTACAAATTGAAGGTTTGTGGCCACCCTGCATTGAGCAAGTCTATCGGCTCTATTTTTACGACAGCATCTGCTCACTTTGTGTCTCCATGTCACGTTTTGCTAATTCTCATGATATTTCAACATTTCTCATGATTATTATATCTGTTATAACAATATATAATACACGTTATATTTGTTATAATGTATAATATATAAGTATATATTATATTTGTTATAATAACATATAAAAATAGAATCATTGGTCTGTGCTCAGTGGGTGATTAGGACTTGCTGAAAGCTCAGGTGATGGTTAACATTTTTTAGGAATAAAGTATTTTTAAATTAAAGTGGGCACATTGTTGTTTTAGACATAATGCTATTGCATACTAAATAGGTTACAGTATAATGTAAACATAGATTTTATTTGCACTAGGAAAGCAAACAATTCATTTGACTTGCTTTATTGTGATACTCGTTTTATTGTGGTGGTATGGAACCCAATCCACAATATCTCCAAGGTACGCCTGTAGTATTCCATTGTATGGATATACCGCATTTGGTTTTTCCACAGAAATGTGATTTTAATAGAAATTTCTAAATTTTTTCCTTATCATTTATAAGGAAGAACTTGAACATTATATATATTATAGGAGAGCTTGCCCTCTAAAAACTTAAAATATCTATTACAGGGAAATGATATCAGTATGGTCTACTGACTCTTTTAGGTAAAAGAAAAGGCATTTATCCTGTGGACTTTCCTTGTTTATGAGAGTGAAATACAGTCACATAGATAATAGGGAAAATTGTAGTGAGAGTCTTGGAACCTAGGAGAATAAGATATAATTATTTTCAATAACCAGAAATTTAATTCTTCAGTCTGAGACGTGGTATAAAAAAAAGGTACTGTTTTGCATAAATGATCTATTAAATTCTTATAAGTTGCTTTACTTGAGAAGAGCATGGAAACAGTGGAGGACAAATACCGCCCCTCCCCCCACCAGGAGGCAGCCAGAGCAGGCCCCGCCCAGCCATCGTGGGCCTGCGCAGTGCCAGACTGAACAGTTCTGGGCTGACTGGCAGGCTCTGGCCCTTCCTAGCAAAAAACCAGATGACCCTTGCAAAGAAGGTCACAGAAAGTTCCAGGCACCACTTCCAGGCTTGACCAGCATCCTTAGGTCCTCTTGGACGCCATCGAAGAGGATTGCTCTTATGTGATCCAAAAAAGTTCAAAAATAATTTCTCCTGCAGCCCTTCATTGAAAGAGCAATTGAATCACATAGCTGATGCTACTTTCCAAAAATACTTGGTTTTTTTCTGGCATGATTTAGGGAAAGTCAGCTTTTGTTTTGCTAAGTCCTAACGTGCTCAGATAGAGTTGAATGGACATGACTTTGCACATGGGCTTATGCTTACGTGACTTCCTGGCCGAGGTTGCCTGCTTCTTAAGTCCTGGTGTTACTCACCTACGTGCCTGTGCCTGCCTGTTTCTTTATCAGACGTCCTTCACCTTATCCTGGGCAGTGTATCTCCTCGCGAGGCACCCAGAAGTGCAGCAGATCGTGTACCGGGAGATCGTTAAGAATTTGGGGGAAAGGCATGTCCCAACGGCAGCCGACGTCCCCAAAGTCCCACTGGTCAGAGCTCTGCTGAAGGAAACGCTGAGGTAAAAGGCTCACCAAAATTCATGTCAAAAACTGTCTTTTAAGTCTCTGATCCTTTATCACTATGATTTTATGCTTTGGACTTAAAAACCAGGTCCAAAACAAATGGGCCAACAACCTTCAGGGGCCAAAATGTTAAGGAAGGAGATGGTTATAACTATCTGTTTCCTCTCTGCCCTTGTCAGAATAGCAGAAAGGCTGTTCTGTTTTACGGTCTGAAATATTAGTTGTTCTTCATAAAGCTCTTTGGAGCCATCACCCCATGACATGGTACCTGCTTTAGTCATTTGGTTCACCAAGTTCCCCAGTATTCCATGGTTCCTGTTCCTTGAAAGTAAAGCAGAACAAGATGGATTGATCAGGAAAATATTTTGGGCTGTTTGGCTAATTACCAAACCTGCTTACTGTGGTTCTTATGTGGATATGCTAGTTAGATTGGTGACACCAAATGGACTCATTCGCTCCTGGACAGGGCTTTACCAACACTTGGAAAAGCCTGGACGTGAGGGATATGGGTGGCCTTGGGTGGGTTTGGGTGGGAGGTAGGATCAGGTGGCCAGTGAAATTTCTTCCTCCTTTGAGGTTCAAGGATTCTGAGGTTCAAGGATTTTGTTGAGGAACTGCCATGTAGAAGAGCAGAAGTGGATACATGGTATACCCTACAATAATTCTTTTAAACTTGACTTGATAATGGTGTTTCAAGTTGTGGTGCATCCTTAATCCACAGCATGTTGTTTAACCTCGGGGGAAAAAGAGCTAGCTGTGTGTTTACTGGTATTCGTCGATTGCAGTTTTATTCAGAGTTTTCTCTGGATTGCCTCCCGGAGACAGCCCAAAAGCTGAAGTAGAGCATTTCTCAACATGTTTCCAGGGCCCCTGAGTCCTGTGGACTGTTCCTTGATAAAGGGGGTCCCATGCGCACATAAATTTCCCAGACTTGGGATTATCCCTTCTGGGAACACAGTAGCACATTCAAAACTCTGCTTTGTGTTTCATAAACATTTTTGACTAGGGGACCTGTTTTCCCATTCCTTAGACTACTCCCTGGCCAAAGCTAAGGAGCCACGAAGATCCTTATGAGATTTCCTAGTTGAAACTGGACTGCGAGTTATGTTTTAGAAAAATGAAAATGGCAAAATGTCCAGATTTTTGAAAGTTTAGCAAAGTACTTTAAAAGTGACCACCCCATTCCTGCTTCTTTTCCAGGCTGTTTCCAGTGCTGCCGGGGAATGGCCGAGTCACCCAGGAAGACCTGGTCATTGGCGGGTACCTGATTCCCAAAGGCGTGAGTTTGGTTGCCAGGGTGTGGGGACTTGGGCTCTGCCATGGTGGCTGAGCGGGAAATCTGCTGGTATATTAGGAAGTCCTTGAGCCCAAGCAAATATCAATAAGTTCCTTTCCTACTTCATGTATTTTATAATGAAGATGGGGCTTTGGAAGCAAGGAGGTGCTCATTGCCCCGGCAAAAGCAAAGCCAGATGTTTCTGTAGCTCGCAGGCCTTTCTCCTCCTCCCTCCCTCAGGGGCTGGTGGACACAGCAGTTGTGGGGGTGGGGGGAGAGGTTTGAAGGACTTGAATCTCCTCAGTGGCTGCAGTGGCATGAGAGGTGGGCGTCCACTGAAGGAGGACTGCTCTCTGTGGGGGCCCTTACGTGGCTCCTCCTGGCCAGAAGCACCCCGGGAGGGACCAGCCAACCGGGTTCTTGCCTCTGCTCTGCTTTTGCCTGATCCTATTCTTTATTCCTTTAATGTTGCAAATGGTGTCCTCAGACCCAGCTGGCCCTCTGCCACTATGCCACGTCCTATGCGGATGAGAACTTCCCTCGGCCCAGGGAGTTCCGGCCGGAGCGCTGGCTGCGGAAGGGAAGCCTGGACCGAGTTGACAACTTTGGGTCCATCCCCTTTGGGTACGGGGTTCGGAGCTGCATCGGGCAGAGAATCGCAGAGCTGGAGATCCACCTCCTCTTGATCCAGGTAGGCATGTGGGGGCCAGACGTCGGCCTTCTGCCTCGGCCTCATTTCCTGGGCTCCACCAGACCAAGGCTTAGGTGGGAAAGGAGATGTGATTTGGAGAACTCAAGTGCACTAGCTTCATGTTAAATCCCTTTTATATTTTAAAATGCCACCTCCTTGGGTCCCCTGACCACCCACCGAGCCTCTTTTCTCCTTGGAACCGTGGAGCAGCAGTTGGGGCTCTTGGAGGCCTGAGGACTGGGAGGTATGCATGCTGTGGTGGGTCTACAGGGGTCCAAGAGCTCAGCTCTTCATCACATGAGGAGCTCTCGACAGAAATGAATGGGAAGGTGTCAAACCAGTGGTCTTCGAACGCTTTGGAGCAGCAAAGGCATTAGGAGGATCCTTAGAATGCAGGTTCCTGGGCCACCACAGAGATAGGAATTTGGTGGGTCTGGGGTGGGGCTGCCAGGGGGTTCTGATGCCGGTGATTGCTGGGCCGCACTCTGAGAGACGTGTGAACCAGCCACTTAGGCCGCTCAGTGGTTCTCACACTTGTTTAGGTTGTGAAACAGCAGGAAGGCTTGGTTTTGTTATATTTAATCTCTTACTATTAAAATGTTGCTTTTCTGCCTATACTGTATTTCAGTTTGTGCTGTAGCATGAGCTAAATCATCTTTGAAGGAAATTTTATAAAAGAAAACACTTTAATAGAGAAAATTGTACTCATTAGGTTTCCCTGCAAGTTTAGGAAGACTACTGTTAACATATCTTAGCCGTGGAAGACCTTGGCCCAAGGTTTGGGAGCTACTGCCATTGACATTGCATTGGAAGAATGTAGAGATTACCTGGTGACCCAGGATCCCCATTTTATTGAGGAGGCAACTGAAGCTCAGAGAGTTGGAGCCACTTGCCACGGTCACAGAGTGGCAGGTGCGTGGCATGATCCAGGTGTCTTGACTCCTTCCTCCATTCCCCCCCATGTCATGGGAGTGCTCTCCTGCAGCCTCACAGAGCTTAGAGCAGGACACTGAGAGGTTAGGACCTCGATGACAGATGGCCTGAGAGAGCGTAAGGCGCTATGGAAGCCTGGCCAGCCTGGCAGGGGTGGAGAGGGATTCTGGACCGTCAGCACTTGGGGATGGCTCTGAGAGCTGGGAAGTTGAGGGGCTTCTGCCCAGCCAGAGAGCATGCGGCAGGAGGCGTGGGAGCAGAACACCTCTCGAGGTGGGTGGCTCAGGTGGGAGGAAGCCCGGTGACCAGTGTGTCACGTGGTCATCTCCCCCTCAGTGGAGATGCGGTGGCTGCTGGCCAGGCTCAATGGTGTTGCTACCAGCGCAGCCATTCCTGGGGACGGTGTGGGCCCTGCGGACACTGGCCCATCCCGGTGGCGTCTGACGTGAGAGGCAGCTCGGTGAGGCGTGGATGGCAGTTCCGGGGCAAGCGGACTCAAATCCCAGCTCTGCTGTTTGCGGTTCCGACACTCTGGGCAGGTTTCTCAGCCATGCGAAGCCTATTCCCTTATGCATGAAATGGGCCAAATACCTACTTCTTGGGTGTGTGAGGACACAGTCTGTGCCAGAGAAGTGGAAGCGGCTGTTGTCCCTGCACCTGCTCTGAGTGTCTGCCCTTGGGTGTTCAGGAAGGTCTCATGTTCCATAAAATTGGCTCCATAGATTCTGCAGCCGCCTCCGGGACAGGCAGAGGCCGCTTCCTACGGAGAGTTGGCCGTGGAGCTTACTGCTCCCCCCGCTCTGGCTGCCTGAAGAACCAGAGGGGACACCACGAGAGCAAGATGGCAGCTGAGGGCACAGAGGCCAGCCCCGCCCGGTGCTCCCGTTGGAAGGGGTCAGAAATGGGGTGTTTGGTGGCAGCGGTGGGGTTTTGTTTGTTTGGTGCTATTAACATACAAATGTACCTGCTGCAGTTTTTCCTTGAGCAAATAGAGAAACGGAGCATCATTATTCGTAATTGCCAAGGAAAAAAAAAAAGAGAGAGTGGGCACAAATGAGCCGTGCTAGGAATGAGAAAGGAGACATGGCTAAAAATGCAGTCGTTGATTTTTTTGAATCAAGAAAATACCACAAATGGCTTTTTTTTTTTTGCTAATACATTTGAAGACTTAGATAAAATGTACAATGTACTAGAAAACGTAGGTTGCCCAAATTGACTCAAAAGAGAATAGACGTCAGATACCGAATACATGGAGTTGGTGGTAAGAAGATTTACCTCCCAAGTGTTCCAGACCTAGACAGTTTCATTGCAAGTTTTATCAAACCTTGATGAATGGGTAATCATCATCTTATACAAACAGAGACTAGAAAAAGGAAGTCTCATTTTTATGAGACTTGCATAGCCCCAATATTCAAAACCTGGAGAGGATAATACGAGAAAGGAAAACTACCGGCCAATCTGATTTATTAACAAAGACGGAAAATATCCTAAATGAGAAATTGGTAAACCGAATCCAGCAGCGTAGGAAACAGAAGTGCATCCCCAAGCACATCACGTGTATTCAGGAATGCAAGGATGGCCCACCTCAGGGACATCTGTTGATATCATTTGCCACAGTAGCTAATTGAAGGAGGAAAATTATATGACCACCTCCAGAAAGAATTGATAGCATTCCACACACATTCATGAAGAAAATCTCTTAGCACACTTAACGGACGGGCTTTCCTTAACCAAATAAATGGAGTCTCCCCCAGTAGGACAGGGCACATGCCTTTGGCTTCGGAAAGGGAAAGGACATTAATGGAGCACCGTCAAATGGGAACAGGGTATTTGTATCACACAGAGAATTTTTAGGAAGTACGCTTTAGCTCCTTGGGAGTTGGGATTTGAGGCGCAAGAGGGCTTTGTTTTTTGCTCGTACGTTTCCTGTGTAGTTTGGATTTTTTTAAGTGAGCATAGTGTTGCCCACTCAGAAAGGGAAGAAGGCCATGTGGCATATTGGCCCTGAAGTGAGGAGACCTACACGTGAGTTCTCCTGCCCTGTGGGATGTGCAAGCAGTTCTGTGAAGTCAGAACCGAAGGTCAGAGGTTCGATGTTGTGCTGAAGCTATCTCGATGCTATAACGTGTTGGAGCTGCCGAAATACGGGTCATTCAGCTTGGCTTTTGAAATGTGACAACGGAGGGGGTCCAACATATGTCCCCAGTCAGCCCTGCCCCTTCCCCTGCCTGACCTCCCCTGGAACCCCAGCCCACCTGAGGACCCATCAGTGGGTCCTGCTGCTTCGCTTGGGGGACGAGGCTAGAGAGGGAGTTGGGGCAGGGTGGGGGTGGGCAGCTTGGATCCCATGTGACATTATATGTTCTCCAAAACTGACACTTCGTTAGGCTGGACTTCATTCTGGACCCAGTGGGCAGCAGGGTAGGGGCCAGCAGCTAGTGTGCTTGTGAGCACGGCCCTTCCACCCCCACCAGGAACCCATGTGTGCTCTGACACGGTCTTTTTTTTTTTTTTTTTAAGATTTTATTTATTTATTTGACAGAGAGAGATACAGCGAGAGAGGGAACACAAGCAGGGGGAGTGGGAGAGGGAGAAGCAGGCTTCCCGTGGAGCAGGGAGCCCGACGCGGGGCTCGATCCCACGACCCTGGGATCATGACCTGAGCCGAAGGCAGACGCTTAACGACTGAGCCACCCAGGCGCCCCTGACATGGGTCTTTAGAGCAGGTTGCCTTCAGTTCCCTAAGCCAACCTGACCTTGAACATCAGGCCAGGGCCAGTTGGTGGCAGAGGTTATTGCTTTAGGCTGATGGATATTTTGGTGCTCTTTAAAACTCATTGTGTGTGTGTTTTTAAAGATTTTATTTATTTGAGAGAGAGAGAGAGAGAGAGAGAGCACGAGTGGGGGCAGGGGCAAAAAGAGAAGCAGACTCCCCTGCTGAGCAGGGAGCTAGACGCGGGGCTTGATCCCAGGACCCTGAGATCAGGACCCGAGCTGAAGGCAGACGCTTAACCGACTGAGCCACCCAGCGCCCCTAAAACTCACTGTTGAGGTACTTTCCAGTTTGACCCTGAATGGTAGAGCTAGTTCTCCTTTTGAACTGCAGAAATGAGAAATGGAATCAAAGGTACAGATCGAGAATATTTAAATTGAGGACATTAATCACTGAAGCCTGTTTGGATGATTCACCTGCCAATAGCAGTATGCTCCCCTGGGCCTATATCACCTCAGGTTCCCAGCCGGAGGGAAACCTTGTCCCTCTGTCCTCTTTGCTCCTTTGATTCCTTCTTTACCTCAACCTAAAGAGGAAGCAGAGGAGTTGGAGTTTTGAAATGGCTGAGAAAATGGAAGTCATTTGAAAATTGTGTCTGCATATCTTTGTCACGTGAACTTCCCAGTTGCTCAGTGGACAGGCTGGGCTCCTGTGCAGGACCTAGTGCTACTTTCAGACCCACAGCATCCCCCTGACTGGAGATTGGTGTCCTGCACCACGGCCGTGTCCGCTTCCTGGGTTCCCTGCAGCCCATGGCCACTGCAGGAAGATGAGGGGCACTCATTCAGAGCACTGCGAGGCCTCTGTTGTCCCCATTTTGAATCCCCCCTCTCTCTTTCTCTTCTTAGTTGCTTCAGCATTTTGAGATCAAAACATCCTCTTGGACTAAAGCCGTTCCTGCAAAAACCCATGGGCTGCTGATGCCAGGGGGGCCCATCCACGTGCGTTTTGTTAACAGAAAGTGAGCCTGGATTTTTAAACCCAGCCAGCCTCCTGACACAGACCGGGTGTTCCAGTGTCACTGATGATGGCGGAGGAGGGAAGCCATCCCTTTTAGAGGCCGTCTTGGTAATAAACTGGCCCCCCATGTTCTGGGAGACTTGTACATCTTTATGCAGAGTAATTTGAAGAGATTATATGACTTTTGCAAACCAGTGTTGCTTTTTCTTTGGAGAAACGACTGTTTAAAAACGAGGGGCACTGAATCCTGGTGTCTCCTCTGTGGTCTTACCCTTGTGCTATACTTGATATTCAATAGTCTCCTATGCATTTGTGCAAGGAAATGTTGGTTTACTTATAAATTCCGTGCTTGAATATATGTTCTGTCATACTGTACCAGGACTCTATATCAGGAGGCAAATGCAACTTACTGTTTCTAATTAGAAGAGGGAACATTATGAATGTCTCTGTAATAACTGTGAGTATGGGAAGAAAGCACCAGAGTCAACATTTTATCCTGAGCACCTGAGATTTAGATCCTGCCGAAGGGCTCAAAATTAAAAGAACCATATTCTTATTTTTCTCTCCAAACTGGTGCTTCCTTTTCTAGTAACTCCTAAAGAAGTTGAAGATTAGCTTTTGTTTGAAAGAAATTATCAATAAAAAATAGAACTCCTGTGAAATCCAGAATAATTGGATTTTCTAACCAAGTGTAAACACTAAGATGTATAAGAAAATCTGACTGTGTGGAATTTCATTGCCTCAGTTGAGAAAAATGAATTAGACAAGCATTGTGGAAAGCCATGTAACTTTAGAACATTTTTATTTCAAGGAAAAATAAACATAAAAGTGGACATGCTATAGATAAAATAATATTTTGATCTTCATGGTGTTATTTTAAATATCTGAACCGGAAATGTGATCCAGCTGTTGGTGCTTATGTAAGGCTCCAACCAGACGCCTTGGGCCTCAGGATTGTTCGCTCACGCCAAGCTCTGTTGCGTTTCATGCTACTTGCTGATCGCTAATAAGAAAGAACACCATTTTGTAACATTCTCCCTGCATAGTCATGCTTGAAACTGCTTCTTCTCAATCCCACAAATCTTTTCACAGAGTCCTTCCCCCAAATCACTTGCCTACTAATACATACCATACATCTCCCCCCGCACTTTAGTTAGTCATGACGCAAAGTAACCCTTAAATAAAATAGAAATAATAGCCATTTCACATACCATCTTTGTTAAAGTATGTAGAAATCTTTGTTAAAGCTGGAGAAATCCCCCAGAGGATTTTGAAAACAGGGGTTGGGTCTTAAAAAAAAGGAGTTCATGTTTCCTTAAGCCTCTGGAGTAAGCCAATTTGTGTGCGGGTCTTTCTCTCCTCTCTTTTATGGATAAGAAATCTAAGACAGAGAGATGAAGTATTTTGCCTGATATGTCATAGTTGGTAAGTGGCACAGCCGCAGAGCCAACTGCAGAACTCCAAAGTTCATGGTTTTTCACCAAATCTTATTGCATCTTTTTTTTTTTCTGAGCCTTTTGTGGGGCATGGGAGTCTTTCCTTTCAGTACTTGGGAAGACTATATTTCTGTACTTGCACCATCTCTCAATCATACCAGTTATTTTCTTTTTCTTTTTTCACTCCACAGTATAAAATAGGTATCTTTTTTGATTAAAACAAAACAAGGGCGCCTGGGTGGCTCAGTTGGTTAGGCGACTGCCTTCGGCTCAGGTCGTGATCCTGGAGTCCCGGGATCGAGTCCCGCATCGGGCTCCCTGCTCGGCAGGGAGTCTGCTTCTCCCTCTGACCCTCCCCCCTCTCATGTGCTCTCTCTCTCATTCTCACTCTCTCAAATAAATAAATAAATCTTTAAAAAAAAAAAAACATGACAACGTTAAATCTGCGTGTGAAGACAGAATAACTCTAGTCTGAGCGCAGTAAAAATATGTACAGTTAAATACGAAATTGTGTCATAATGACTGACAAGATGTTGGATTACTTTGAGGTTTATAGACTTTTATAAGCTAGCTACAATTTTATTCTGTTTGTGACTGAAATTAAAAAGTATTGAGACGAATGAAGCAACTTGAAGTGACTCTTACTCTGCAAAGCGACCCCTCTGGTGAAGCGGGGCCGCGCCCAGTGATGGGCCTGCGGTGAAGGTGGTGGTAACACTCGAGCCCGCTGTCCCGTCTCCCTGGGGAGAGGGACAGACAGACCTTAGGAGCCTCCTGCTGTGACGCAACAGGAAGCACCCAGCACAACTATGGTATTCTTACCGAAGAAATGGAAATTGTATTGGAGAGGTCTGTAGATCGACTACCAGTTTGTAGGAAACACAAGTTGTAGAGGGACATGTTAAAACTCCAGGACAGATACCATATCATTTCCCTCATAAGTGGAATCTATAAACAAAAACCAAATGACAACAAAAAGCAGCGTCAGACCTGTAAATACAGAGAACAAACTGATGGATGCTCAAGGGAAGGGGGCAGGATGTGGGCAAAATGGGTGAAGGGGAGAGAGAGAGGCACAGGCTTCCAGTTATGGGATGAGTAAGTCACTGGAGTAAAAGGCCCAGCACAGGGCACACAGTCAGTGGTTGTAATGGGTTGTATGGTGACAGATGGGAGCTACATGTGTGGTGTGTGTAACGTAATGTATCAAGTTGGGGAATCACTGTGCTGTACACCTGAAACTAAGGCAACACTGTGTCGACTATACTCACATAAAAAAAATGGTTTTGAAATGAAAAAAAAAAAGTGGTCTTTAAATGGAAAAATTATGTTTTTTAAAGATTTTATTTATTCATTTGAGAAAGAGAGAGACAGCACAAGCAGGGGGAGAGGCAGAGGGAGAAGAAGCAGACTCCCAGCTGAACTGGAAGCCCGATGCGGGGCTCCATCCCAGGACCCTGGGTTCATGACCTGAGCCGAGGGCAGACACTTAACCATCTGAGCCACCCAGGTGCCCCTAAATGGAAAAATCATAAAATACACAACAGCTTTCAAAAAAAAAGAAAAAACCAAAAAACCCCAAAACAAAACAACTCCATGCAGATGCAGTCAGTAGAATCCAGAATATGGTGAAGTCTACATGACAAATAACTCCATTTTTTTCAGCAAATAAGTGACAAGGAAAAAGAAAAAGAGGAAGGAGACTGTTGCAGATTACGAGAGTATTAAGAGACGTATTGACCACACGTGATGCTGGACTTTGAATCCAGATTTAAATAAACCGCTCGTAAAGAGACATTTAAGAAATAATTAGGGAAATTTGGACGCTGACTGTGCATTTGAATGATATTAAGGAATTACTGGGTTTTTTTTTTTTAGTGTGCTAGTGGTAGTTATTACATTAAAAAGAAAGAGATCTTATCTCTTGGAGACAGCTCTTAGAGATACCAATGGGCCACATTTGTAGATGAGCTGCTAAGACATCTTGGATTTGCTTTAAAATAGTGCCGCTGTCGGGGGGTGGGTGATGTGTGGGGGTGGTGGGGGGTGTGGGGAGGACGAGGTGAACCGAGATCAGCCCAGTGCTGAGAACTCTTGGAGCTGGGTGAAGGGTACATGGAGGATTCATGACATTCTCCCAGCTTTGTGTACATGTGTGGGTGCATTTCCATAATAAAATGTGTCTTCAAAAGCCAGCGACTGGATTGATTAATTACCTCATTATTCATTTCTTTTTCATTACTATTCACTAACCAGCCAAACTGACTATAAATTAGGTTCTTCAGGGAGCTACACCTTTTTTTTTTTTTCAGTAATTGTTAGCAATGTCGATTTAGGTACCGGGTAGCTGCTGTGTTAGGATTCTGGGGACCTGCCAACTTGGGTCAGCCGACCTTCGGAGCTGAGGACAGATCCAGGGATACAAGTGAGGAAGGGAGGAGCAGGGTGGGCACTGCAGCCAAGCTGGGACCGGGATGGAACCCTGGCTGTGGGACAGCAGAGTGGTGGGCCCTGCAGAGTCTGTTCCCTGCCTCAGGGTTCTCAGACTCCAAACTCCATTTCTTTTCTTTTCTTTTTTCTTTTCTTTTCTTGTCCTTTCCTTTCCTTTCCCTTCCATTTCTTTCTTCTTTCTTTTTCTTTCTTTCTTTCTTCCTTCCTTCCTTCCTTTCTTCCTTTCTCTCTCTTTTCTTTCTTTCTTTCTTTCTTTCTTTCTTTCTTTCTTTCTTTCTTTCTTTCTTTCTTT
>NC_058405.1:84828312-84897010 GCF_002201575.2 Neomonachus schauinslandi
TTTCTTTCTTTCTTTCTTTCTTTCTTTCTTTCTTTCTTTCTTTCTTTGATTTCATTTATTTATTTGAGAGAGAGAGAGAGAGCACAAGCAGGGGGAGCGGCAGGCAGAGGGAGAGGGAGAAGCAGGCTTCTCACGGAGCAGGGAGCCCGATGCAGGGCTCCATCACAGGACCCTGGGATCATGACCTGAGCTAAAGGCAGCCGCTTAACCGACTGAGCCACCCAGGCGCCCCCAAACTCCATTTCTAAAAATGTGCCAGTCCCGTGAAAGGGGTCCGCGCCAGGGGTGTCTGAGAGCTGATGGAGGTGCCGGGTGCGTGGTGAGACTCAGCTCAAAGCTGCTCTGCCAAGGTAGCAGGGCTGACGGCACAGACTGACTGGAGGGACACTGGCTGTCCTCCACACTAAGTGACAGCTGAACAGCCAGACACCAGGAAGGTCAAGGCCCTGGGCTGCAGGATCTGTAGGCGACCCCCTCCCCACCCCGGCTTCATCTTCCATCAGGTGTTTGACTGGCTTGGCCTTGTTACAGGCACCTTGACCCAAAGTCACTGCTGGAAAAGTTTCCAGTTACTCTTAGCCATCATAACCCTCTCATTTAATAATGAAGATATCCAGTCCTGTAGAAATGAAACATCCCTGAACCTCACTCACAGACAAGCCCCCAGCCCCCTCAGCTCTGGGTGGTTCAGGGAAGCCAAGGAGGGAGGGACAGGCTGGTGTCTGTTTTCTGCCATGCCCCCTCCCCCCTCCTCCTCTGGGTTTGGAGCTGGCAGAGGAAGAGGAGGTGGCAGGAAGGGGAAGGGTGGCTTCTGATGGCCACAGGATGTCTGGCTTCAGGCTCTTTGGCCTGAGTGCACATGCAAAGCTCACTCTCCCTCCTTTGGAGTTTTTCTAATGAGGAACCTCCAAGTGTACCTCCAAGAAGCAGGCAGTGCCTCTCCTCCAAGTGGCTTCTTACGACTGTCCCCCAGCCATGGGGCACCCAGGGTCCACTTCTGTCTGGGTCCCATGGCCCATCCAAGCTCTCCCCTTGGGCAGACTCTAAAACCCCTGCCCGACTCCGTTGTCCCCACTCTTGGTGGATCTAGTTGCCCTCCTGCATGCCCAGGCTTGTGCGGGGACTCTCACCAGTGCCACACCCCACAGCCTGAAGTCAACGAGGGGCAGGCTCCCTGTGAGTGGCTCACTCAGCCTGGGGTGAGGAGATAACCCCAGGCTGGGGTGGCCTGAGTGTGAATGCGGGGTACTCGCCACCTGCTGCCTCAGCTGAAAGAGATAGAGTCCTGTTGCCCCAGTCATAGCTGCTATCCGGGGAGACCCTGTGATGCTCCTCCTTGGGGCCTCCAGGAACCCACAGGGACTGGCCCCAGTTGACACCAGGGACAGGACAGACCCACACTGGACAAAGTGGCAAGCATGGAAGTCTGTGCTAGGGCTTCCTTACTTTTTTAGATAAGGGTCAGGGCTGTTGCCTGGAATGGGCCATATGAATCTGCCCAGGGTGGAAAGGGGGCCATTTAGAGCCACACCTGTTGTCATGTCTTCTAATTCTATGACCTTCTTTTTTTTTTTTCTTTTTAAGATTTTATTTATTTATTTCAGAGAGAGACAGACAGAGACAGCGAGAAGAGAGCATGAGCAGGGAGGAGAGGGAGAAGCAGGCTCCTGCTGAGCAGGGAGCTCGATATGGGGTTCGATCCCAGGACCCTGGGATTGTGACCTGAGCTGAAGGCAGATGCCCAACCGACTGAGCCACCCAGGTGCCCCTTAAGATTTTGTTTTTAAGTAATCTCTAAAGTAATCCCAACATGGGGCTTGAACTCACAACCCTGAGAGCAAGACTCACATGCTCCACTGACTGAGCCACCCTGGTGCTCCTCTGTGACCTTTTGATTTAAATTGCTAATTTGATTGTATTTTGATCTGCATGATGTTGAGACTTGCTTTGTGGTCTCATACAGGGTTAATTTTTAAAAATGTTTCATGTACAAATAACGCAATATATGTTAAGAAAAAAAAAAAAAAAGAAGAAGAAGAAGAAGGTAGCGGGAGGGGAAGAATGAAGCGGGGGAAATCGGAGGGGTAGACGAACCATGAGAGACGATGGACTCTGAAAAACAAACAGGGTTCTAGAGGGGAGGGGGGTGGGAGGATGGGTTAGCCTGGTGGTGGGTACTGAGGAGGGCACGTTCTGCATGGAGCACTGGGTGTTATGCACAAACAATGAATCATGGAACACTTCATCTAAAACTAATGATGTAATGTATGGGGATTAACATAAGAATAAAAAAAAAAATGTTTCATGTATGCTGTTGAGTGCAGAGCTCAACATATGTTTATTAGGCCAGGCTTGGTGTTGTGTTGTCGAGAACATCTGTCTGCTTACTAAAGTTTGCCTGCCAATTATTGAAAATGCCGTGTTAAAAATTCCCACTATAATTGTGGATTTATCAGTTTTTGCTTAATATATTCTTAGTTCATGTTATTAGGTGCATCCAAGTAAAGTGTTGTTTTATCTTCCTGGTGAGCTATCCCATTTGTCATTACCATTGTCATTATTATTGATCCCCTCCAGGTACTTTTGCCTCAAAGTCCATTTTCATCTGCCATTTCTTTAGCTACTGCAGCTTTATTTATTTGCTTGGCATTTCTATACCCATTTTATCCCCCGCCCCAGTTCTTTTATTTTCAATCTTGCTGTGTTCTTATGTCCCAGATGTATCTCTTGTAAATGGAACGTAGCTTGATTGAAAAAAATCTCATTTGGTGATCTCTGTCATTTAACTCTTAACATTTTGTTACCACTGATACATTTGGATTTATCTTACATTTTATTTTGCGCTTTCTTTTTAACTTCTCTCTCTCTGTCTTTGATTCTCCTTTCCTGACTTCTTTCTGATTTGATTGAGTTTTCTTTCCCTTTCCCCTCCCCACTGGCTTGGCAATGACATATTCTTTTCCTACTCTTTTTAATTTTTATTTTATTATTAAGATTTTATTTATTTATTTGACACAGAGAGAGAGAGAGAGAGAGAAAACGTGTGCACAAGCAGGAGGAGGAGTAGGCAAAGGGAGAGGGAGAAGCAGACTCCCCACTGAACAGGGAGCCCAACACGGGGCTCCATCCCAGGACCCTGGGATCATGACCTGAGCTGAAGGCAGACATTTAACTGACTGAGCCACCCAGGCACCCCTGCCCCCTGCTCTGTCTTATATATCTCTCCTGCCTTGTCTTTTAGGTTCACCTTTTCTACCCTCCATATTACTTACTAATATAATTATGGTTTTATGGCATAAACACTCATTTAGATTTACCCACATATTTACCTGTCTCTCTGCCATCCATTTATTTCTTGCATCTCAGATCCTCCTTCTGGTTTTAATTCCTTTTTCCTGAAGTACATCATTTAGAAGTTGTAGCAATAAAAATCTGTTAGTGGTAACCTAGGGATGTCAGTCAACATGATGACTGCAGTTAACACTGCCATCTGGTATATTCAAAAATTGTTGAGAGTAGATCCTAAGAGTCCTCATCACAAGGAGAAAACATCTTTTTTTTTGTATCTATAAGAGATGAGGATGTTAAGTCAACTTATTATGGTAATCATTTCACAATATATATAAGTCAAATTGATATGCTGTACACCTTAAACTTATACAGTGCTGTCTATCAATTGTATCTCAATAAAAGTGGAAAAAATCTAAGAAAATTCCACATAAAACAAAACAAAACACATTTATTGGTAGTAAACTCAGTTTTGTCTGGAAATGTCTTGTTTCATGCTCATTTGTTTTGTTTTCAAACTTTATATAAATAGTGTCATACTCCACAGCCTGCTTTATTCTCTCAACATTATGTTATGTACTCATGTTGTTATATGTTGCTGTTTCTTTAATTTTAATTCACCATAATATTTCATTATATTAATATGGTGTAACATATTTATTCATATACTTGAAAGATGTTTTTCAACTAATGATTTATTTTATTATTACTGCTATTATACTTTTATTGTGAAAAATTTCAAGTAGCCACACATATAATGAGCTCCCTTGTATCAGCCTCAACGATCATCAACTCACAGCCAATCTGGCTTTATGTTTATCTCCACTACTAGATTATTTTGAAGCAAACACTACACTTCATATCATTACATGTGTTAATAATTCAATGTACATCTCTCAAACATAAAGATTATTTAAAACAGATAGCCGTAGTACCATAATAACACCTAAAAAGTTAACAGTGGTTTGTTATTATTATGAAATATCCAGTTGGTGTTCAAACTTCCAGTTGTCTCATGAATATAATTTTTAACATGGTTGAATCAATTCAAATAAGGTCCATTTGTTGAGATCGGCTGATACGTCTCTTAAGTCTTTTTTAGGGTTCTCCTCTTCCTCTTCTTCTTTCTTCCTCAAATTCCCTTGCAATTTGTTTGTTGAAGAAACCAAGTCATTTGTCCTGTGAAAGGCCCCCACCCCCAATCTGAATGTTGGTGATCTCATTCTTTTGGTATCATTTAGCATGTTCTTCCATCCTCTCTTTTTCCTATGTATTTGTGGCTAGATCTAGAGGCCACCCTCCTCCTTGAATAATTTAATTGAGTCTGAAACTGTGCATTGGTGATTATTCTCTCTCAACACTTTGGAGATACTATTCTGTTGTCATTAGGCTTCAGTTAGTGCTGTTGAGAAGTCTGAAGTCAGTCTATTCTTACTTTGTAGGCAATTTATCTTTTTTGTCCAACAGTCCTTGGCCTTGGCCTTTGAGTCCTCCAATTTCATTATTTTTATTGATCTTACATACAGCTATTATAATCCCCTGAACTAGAAGATTCGTGTCCTTCATCAAATCTGGAAAATTCTCAGCCATTATTTTTTTAAAAAATTTTCTTTTTCCTATTCTTTCTGTACTCTCCTTCAGGAACTCTATTAAATGTTAGTTGGCTCTTATTCTGCCTTCCACGTCTCTTATCTTTTCTTTCAGAATTTCCATCTCTGTCTCTCCTGATTGGGATTCTTGGGGATCTCTTCAGACTTATTTTTCAGCTTACCATTGTTCTTTCAGCTGTTTTACCTGCTACTGAACACACACACGGAGTGTTCCAGTTCAATAACCATTCTCTAAACACTGTTTAGTTCATTTTCTTGCATACCTGGTAATATTATTTTTGAAGATTTTATTTATTTATTTGAGAGAGAGAGAGCACAAATGGGAGTGGCAGAGGGAGAGGGAGAAGCAGGCTCCCTGCTGACAAGGAGACTGAGGGCTCGATCCCAGGACCCTGAGATCATGACCTGAGTGGAAGGCAGATGTAACTGACTGAGCCACCCAGGTGCCCCCTGATAACATATTTTAATAATATGTTACTCTTTTGTCATGCTTTGATTCCTTCTTTTATTCTTTAATAAATGTAAAGATAGGCACTTCTCCCTCTGCTGTTCCCTCGTGCTCGCTCGCTCTCTTTCTCTCTGTCAAATAAAATCTTTAAAAAAAATAAATGTAAAGATAATTATTTTATAATCAGATCAGCTTGTCCTATTATCTGGAGTTCTTAGGAGTCCAGTTCAGTGGCTCACTGTTTCCTTTGACTCTTGCTCACCATGGCTATTTTCCTCACTTGCTTCATGGTTTTGGATTATGCATCCCTGTTGGTGGTGCCTCATCTGTAAAGCACATGCAACCCAGATGAGGGTGTTCCTCCAAAGGAGCTTTACATTTGCGTTTGCCAGACACATCCAGGGTATTAAACGCTTGGGACAGCTATTTTCTTATTTCTCGGCAGTGGGGTTCCTGGACAAGGCATGATGGCACCCCTGTGGCTATGTTATTCTTATGGGAACATTATGAGACAGTCTGGACAATCTTCTTTGTCATTTTGCCACTGGGAGAATTTTTATTTATCCCTGAAAGTGTAGCCCTTCAGGGCCTTGGCTTTGGGGGGGTGGGGCTCAGTTCTAATTCTGTGCTCAGGACATGTCTCCTGCCTTCACAGCGGGAGGGCCCCCTTCCTTGTATTCCTCCTTCTCAATCCGGTATGTCCTGTATAAGCTCCTGGAGCATAAGAGCAAGAAGGACAGCTCGACAGTTCTCCATAAGGGGCACATTTTGGAACAAACACAAGTGCAGGAAGTGAGGCCTTGAATAAGAATGATCATGATGGGTTCTAAGGTCAATGGTGTCACACACAACGGCAATGGCCAAAAATCCCATTGTATGCATCTCTCAGGGTGACATATAGAAGAGGCAGAAGATTTTAGTCACTGACAAATGCTTTGTTTTCTCTAAAGGCTCTAATTTAGCTTTTGGATAATAAAAAACCTTCTCTAGAACTTTTTTGACTTGTTTCGTCCTTAAGCTGTCTGCCGAGGAGCTGGTCCTGCTTTGGCCGTCGGGTGGGCAGGGCAGTGGGAGTGAAAGGCCCCATAGAGAGCGAGCCTGCTGTCATGAGTAAATGCTGGCTGCCAGGGTAGGTCTGCATTTACGGGTGTGGTAAAACCACGAGTACTCCCCGGGTACCCAGCGTGGGTTTTTAAATGTCAGACATGTGGTAGGTGGTTGTGTTAATATTACCACCCATGCCGATTTTAAATTACAGCCTCAGTGAAAATTTAGGATTACAGTGTTGCTTGAAGAGGCCCTCCTGGATCCCCCATAGCCCTAGTGGGATCGGAGAGGCAAGAGCTAGTGGGCTGCTCCTGGAACAGGATGTTAAGACAAGCCCCAGGAACCCCCAAGGGTGTTTGAAAGTGCCTTCTGTATGACAGAAAATATGGCCAGAACATATTTCTCTTAAAACTAAGTTTTTTAAAAGAAAACAAAGTGTTTTGACTTTTGGTAGAGACAGAAAGAGATAAATAACACCCTCCTCCAGGGTGTGGAAACAATTTCCATAAATAGGTTATTCCGGAAGAGCAGCATGGGGCTCCCTGAGCAAACGACTCCCAGCTAGCCCTGCTTCAAAGGAGGCCTGGGGACAGGGTGCTGTGAATGTGATCCATCTTGGCAGCAGGTGGGCATCTGTTGGGTCCCAAAGTTCTATCTCCTCACTCTTGTCCCAAACACCGGTGCCGGGTGAGGGTTCCCCAAACGCTTGCCATCCTCCCCCTGCCCTGAAGCTCCTGAGATGAGCAGTAGGATTCCGGAGACACCTCTGAGGTTTGATGCAGACACATGGGGGTTTGGGTCTAACTAGACCTCAGGTCTGTCCAGCACTTGACCTTGGCAAGCACTTAGGGACCTTGAGGCCTTCACATAGACACGAGGGATGGCACGGCTATTTTGCTGGGTGGGGATTCATTAGGTCATGAAATCAAAGCACCTGGCACATAGCTGGGACTCAGGAAAGGGTAAGGGCCTGACTCCTCCCATGGGGCTTAATGAAGCAGGCCTCCCAGGGCAACCACTCAGCACTGCCTGCCTTGGGGAATGGGACACAGTCTGAGTTTTGAGCTGCAGGTTAGTGTGCTGGCTCTGAGGACAGGAACCGCGTGTCCCATTAGGGGTGGTTCTTAGGGACTGAGCCATTACAAAGTTATGGCCCAGATGGGAAAAGGGCACAAGTGGCTGAGATGAAGGCCAGGTGGCATTGGAAGAGCACAGCATGGTTTGTGGGCTGCCTCGGCTTGAGTCCTGGGCTCCCTGCTGACACATTGCAGGACTTGTGAAGTGACCCCACCTTCCCCCACCGCCCTGTGCCCCAGCTCCCCGTCAGCTCCCCTCTGGTGGCAGTGTTGACCTCTCGGAGCTTCCTCTGCAGCTGCCTGGCCATGGGAAGAAGGTTCCTATTATCATGACTCTCTCTGAGTCTACTTCTCTCCTCCCTTGCCCTCCCTGCACATCCTGTCTTTACCAGATCCTCAGTTAACCTGCAGCTCCTGACTACATGGCACCTTGGCTTTCCCGCATGGTCCTGATGCTCCTCGGGGCTTCTGTCCCTGTTTCTCAGCCAGCCACCCAGAGATGGGCCAAACTTCACAGGTTAAGGGCACTGTCCTTCACAAGACTGCCCTTACTTTAGACACCAGCCACAAGTTCAAGGGTCCCCAGGCCATCCTCACTTCTGATCAGCTGGCTACAAATTTGGGGGCATTCACTACCCTCTCATGTTCAATAATTTACTAGAAGACTCACAGAAAGTGTTCAAGAAAGTGCTGTACTTCCAATTACAGTTTTATTAGGACACAGGGATGCTAGTCAGAACCTGTCAAAGTGAGAGATGCATTAGGGGGAGTCGCCCACAGGGACATATTTTCTTCCTAGCACATTGAAGTGTGACCATATGCAGAGCATTGCTAACAGAGGAAGTTCACCTGAGCTCTGGTGTCAGAGTTTTTATTGGAATTTTATTATGTAATCATGATTGATTGAACTGGGCCCGTGTGACTCCATCTCCTACCCCTTTTCCCCCCAAGGTCAGCCTGATATCACGTTGCTCGAAGTCCTAACCCTGTAACCACATGCTTGGTCTTTTTGAGGTGACCAGACTCCTTCCTGAGTCACCTTGTTAGCATAAACCATCAGGCATGGTCCAAGGGACCCGTCATGAATAATGCTTGGGAAATTCCAAAGGTTTAGGGGCTGCCTCCCAGGGACTAGGGGCAATGGCCAGCCAATTTCTCTATTATATATAATACACTCCAAGTTAGTGCCCCCTGTCCCTCTCACCATTGCTCCTTTCTGTGGTTCTCCACCCCTGTTTCTAAGAGCAAGCCCTGGACAGACAAAGACTCATTCCCTATCAGGCAATGTCTCAAGTTGACAGCAAGCCTCTGGTCACGAGTCACTGGTTCAATCAGGGGGGTGAGGAGGGGGAGAGGGGAAGGGTGTCATAGGGTATAAACCATGACCACCTAGTCCTTGTCTTCAGCTACGGAGTGGCCGTTTCCCCATCACTAAGGCTCCCTGATTGGTGTATTTGCTGTGTTAGGGAAGAAACATCAGATGAGGGATCAGGTGGGTGTGGTTCTCATTTTGGCTTCTTAAAGGGCTCTGACATCACACTGTTCTCCCAGGGGAGGCTGATCCTGTGTGTATGTGTGTGTGTGTCTTTCTTTTAAAAATTTCTTCACCAGTGTTCTCAGTCTTGTGGCACACCACACACAGCATGGTCTGTGGGGTCTCCTTCCCACTTGCAGTTCACTCTTCTGAGGCTGAGGCCAAGGAGACTGGATCAAGTGTATTTTCAGAAATCAAACATCAATCAACATTTGTCTCAAAAAATGGCAAAAATTATGAAGCACCTACTAGGCAGCAGGTCACAAGGAAGAAGAGGTGTATAAAACTCCAGAACGGTGCTGTCCGATAGAAAGAAAATGTGAGCCATGTACGCAATTTTAAATTTTTTTTGTTTGGTACCATTTACTTTATTTGAAGGAATGGTACAAATGAAAGAAGTTAAGTAGATGTTTTGGTACAACTTACAGAGCAATTTTAAATTTTCTACAACCACACTAAAAAAGTACAAAGAGATGCAAAATTAATTTTAATAATGTGTTTTATTTAACCCAATATACCCAAAATAATATCTTTTCAACAAGTCATTGATATAAATATTACTAATCTGGTATTTTACAGTTTGTTAAAGATTTTGATTGATTGATTGATTCCCCGCCCCCCAGAGAGAGCACGCATGCGCATGGGGGAGGCGGAGGGAGAAGCAGACTCCTCGCTGAGCTGGGAACCCCAGACAGGGTTCGATCCCAGGACCCTGGGATCATGACCTGAGCTGAAGGCAGACACTTAACCCACTGAGCCACCCAGGTGCCCATATTTTACAATTTTTTCGTGAAAAAATTCTTTTGTTGAAAAAAATTGTAAAATACCACATTAGTAATGTTTATATCAATGTGGACTAGCCCCAGTTCAAGTGCTCAGCAGCCTCCTGTGGTCAGTGGCGGCCATACTGGACACACAACTACATGTTTATTATATATATATTATATATTACATGCTTTAATATATTTACTATATTTATGTTATAGTTTATATATTGTATGTGTGTGTATATGCTCACTGCTTCCTGGCAAGTTACCAGTCCTGCCGAGCCACTGTTTCTTCTCTGTGGCGCACGGATAATAATACATACACAGCATGGTTGGGAGGGGTAAGTGAGATTCTACATGGCTTGGGGCAGGTGATTAATAAATAGCTTATTCTCTGTTCTCAGAGACTTGAAGCAGTGACACAGATGAAGATGGTAAGTTGGCTCCTGACCCACTTTGACCAGAATTCTAGTGAGGAAATCATAAGGTCACATCCAGCCGACAAAGACCACTGTCCGTTGTATGGGCTAAGGCTTCCCAGTGTGTTAGTTAGCAGCTAGAATGCTCATTTCATGGGCTGTCTGTATAACCTTGTTAATGTAGCAGAATTATCGGTGATCAAATACATTTGGGGAACAATCAGATTTCTTTACTGCAGGACTTCTCAGGAACTTAATGTTAGCGTATTAGTAGGCTTCATGAATCTCTAAAAGTGGGATATGTCCAGATGTATTTGACCATAGATGGGAAACACCTTTCTAGGCTTCCTGCCACACATGCACACATACACACACACACACTATAGTGTGTGTGTGTGTGTGTGTGTTAACAGAAGTTTAATTCCTCTTAGGTGAATGCTTAAAAGTGGGATTCCAGGATCATGGTAATTACAATTTTAACTTTATAAGAAACTACCAAACTGGGGCATCTGGGTGGCTCAGATGGTTAAGCATCTGCCTTCGGCTCGGGTCATGATCCCAGGGTCCTGGGATCGAGCCCCACATCAGGCTCCTGGCTCAGCGGGGAGCCTGCTTCTCCCTCTCCCTCTGCCTTTCTCCCTGCTCATGCTCTCTCTCTCTCTCTGTATTTCTGTGTCTCAAATGAATAAATAAAAGCTTTAAAAAAAAAAAAAAGAAACTACCAAACTGTTTTCCAGAGTGGCTGTGCCATTTTGCACTCTCATCAGTAATGTATGAGAGTTCCTATTTCTCCACATTTTTTCCCTTTTTTCCCCCTTTATTTCTTACTTTATTCATTAAATATTTATTTAACACTCCACAGTGGAGCCATGTTTACTCAAGGTGGGGTTCAACAGAGAAGCAGCACCAACATTTCTGGGAACTTGTTTTTTTTTTTTTTTTTTCCGTCATGACAGGTGCACTCCTTAATCCCAATCACTTACTCTACCCACCCCCCTCCCCACCTTCCCTCTGGTAATCATCAGTGTGTTCTCTATAGTTAAGAATCTGCTTTGGGGCACCTGGGTGGCTCAGTTGGTTAAGTATCTGACTTTTGATTTCGGCTCAGGTCATGATCTCAGGGTCGTGAGATTGAGCCTGGCATTGGGCTCCATGCTGGGTGTGAAGCCTGCTTAAGATTCTCTCTCTCCCTCTCCCTCTGCCCCTACCCCCCTTGAAAAAAAAGTCTGTTTCTTGGTTTGTCTCTCTCTCTCTTTTTTTCCTTTGCTCATTTGTTTGGTTTCTTAAATTCCACATGTGAGTGAAATCATATGGTATTTGTCTTTCTCTGACTGACTTGTTTTGCTTAGCATTATACTCTCTAGTTCTATCCATGTTATTGCAAATGGCAAGATTTCATTCTTCTTTATGGCTGAGTAATATTCCATTGTGTGTGTGTGTGTGTGTGTGTGTATGCCACATCTTCTTTATCCACTCATCAGTTGATGGACACTTGGGCGGCTTCCATAGTTTTGTTATTGTAGATAATGCTGCAATAAACACAGGGGTGCATGTATCCCTTTGAATTAGTGTTTTTCTATTTTTTGGGGTAAATACCCAGTAGTCGCAATTACTGGATCATAGGTAGTTCTATTTTCAATTTTTTGAGGAAGCTCCATATTGTTTTCCACAGTGGCCAAACTAGTTTGCATTCCCACCAAGAGTGCAAGAAGATTCCTTTTTCTCCACGTCCTCACCAACATGTTGTTTTTTGAACTTTTGATTTTAGTCATTTTGACAGGTGTGAGGTGATATCGCGTTGTGGTTTTGATTTGCATTTCCCTGATAACTACTGATGTTGAGCATCTTCTCATGTGTCTATTGGTCATCTGTATGTTTTCTTCAGAGAAATGTCTGTTTATGTCTTCTGCCCATTTTTTAATTTGTTTATTTTGGTGTTGAGTTTGATAAGTTCTGTATAGATTTTGGATACTAACCTTTTATCGGATATGTCATTTGCAATTATCTCCTACCATTCAGTAGGCTATCTTTTAGTTTTTTTTTTTTTTGTCTTTTAGTTTTGTTGATTGTTTCCTTTGCTGTGCAGAAACTTTTTATTTTGATGTAGTCTCCTGCTGTTTATATTAATTCTTCAAGAATCATATGGAGCATGCCTTGGCTTCTCTTTATTTCCTTGATCACCCTGGTTTGGGTTTAACAAGTAAAGAGCAATTTATGCTCAAATGGAAAGATTGCCTAGGAATATGAGTCTTAAGATAGGTTAGACTAAGCATCCAAGATTCATAGAAGGATGCCGTGGTAGGGTGGGAAGACCCGGGGGGATGCCTGCGCTCCCCTCCTCCTGAGTGTAGGCACATGGCTTGACTGCCTCCTTCCCACGACCCGTGGCTGTGCAGGGAAACCAGCAACTTCACTGTGCACCAGCCCTTCCTCACCCAGGCCAGGTGTGTGTCCCAGAGTGGATCCTCTCCTTTCCACACGGCAGCCCCTCAGTCAACATGTGTCATGCTGTCGCTTCTGTCTCCACAATGTCTTTTCTTCTCCAGGTCTTCTCCTGGCCATGACAGGTGCTGTGGCTTTTAGCCCCTTAAGCCGCCATGCCCCCTTCCTTCTTCCTTTGGATGTGTTCCATCTGACATATCCCTGCCCTTCTTAAAGCGTGGTCCTCAGAGCTGGGCCCAGGACCCAGGGGAAGCCTGGGATGTGGCCAACCCTGAGGTCAGGTTGGCCGATACCTCCCTTGTTTGGAGTGTTGTACACCCACTGATCCAGCCAGGATGTGGTTAGTCTTCTCAGCACCCCATCCCCGTCGGTCCTCTGGGTGGCTGAGAAAGATGTAGCCCCGTCTGTCCTCGCACAGGAACCACCTTTTACCGGGGGTGCTCCCCCCAGTTCTGTCCCTGCCAGGTTTGATGTTTGTTGGTTTTAGTCTGTTTAGCTGATTGGATCATTTTTATATCCTGGTTTTGTTAAGTGAAATGTTGAATGGTTCGGCTGGCATCGTGTGGGTCACAGTCTTGGCAACCACAGTCCCTATGTTCATGCAAGTCACTGGCAAAAACACATGAAACTGATTGCTGTAGGCCTCCTCAGCCTCTGGGTGGGAACTGGGTCTACTGCATGGCTCCCCACACTTCACCACTTGGAGACCCTATGACTAAGAGCGTCTGCCCCTCTCTTCTGTCTCCAGTTCTCTGGGGTTATTGTTCTGTCCAACCTCAATTTAGGTCCCCTGCCCTCTGGATGCTGCCTCAGATGCCACCTCTTTGGGCTGCCTGAGCCTTGAGCCCCGACCCTGCATTCCTGCTGTCTTCTCGTGCAGAGCTTGGCCAGGATCAGTGTGGACATGGGGAGAGGGCTCCTTTCCCCCAGTTTGAGCCTCTTTTGGCCCTTCACCCTGAGCCTTTGCAGATGGGGCACAGACACCAGGCTCACGTCTCCCTTGCCTCTGTCCCCAGGGACCTTGCACAAAACTTTCTCCTTAACTGTCTGGGGGCTTCTCTGGTTGCATTTAATTTGGACAATCACGACTGAAGAATGACTGCCTTTTCCAGGGCTTCCATCTTCCTCTTAGTCTTCACCACTGCCACCTGTATTGTGTTTATTATCCCCACTTTTCAGATAAGAAAACAAAGGCTCAGGGATATTAAATAGCTTGCTCAAAAATTATAACGACGGTAGGTCGAGGGTCTAGGTTTGAATCCGAGTTGTCCATGCAGTCGACAGATATTTATTGGGCACCTCCACAAGCTGTCTGCTTCCAAAGCCCATGTTTTTTGTCTGCAGCGTGCTGCCTCTCAAACAGCTGAGCAGGACCCTTGAGGAAGGGAGGCCTGGGGTGGGTGCCGGGCCCTCAGGGGAGGCGCTGGCCTGGTCTCACCACTAGGTGGAGCTGCTGGTCTGACCGGTGGAGGCGAAGGATGGATAAAACTGTCCACGCTCAGCCCCGCTCTAGGCCCTTGTTGTTCCTGGAAGCAGGGACACTCCAGTCATACCAGCAGAGCACTTTCAGGCAGCCAGGAAGCCACCAAGAGAGTTATTGCATCTGGAAAGCTGGAGGCTGAGGGGACTTGGAGTCCCCTGTCTCAGAACATGTATTTTGATTTCTCACAAGTTGCAGCTCTAGAAGGCTCCAGAAGGCTCCAGAAGGTGGGTGAGCCCAAGAAGACGCTGCAGGATAGACCCTAAGCCACACTTCTACTGACAGGAGGTCAACAGAGATGACCCTGGAACTGTGGGATTACTTTAGAGGGTTTCATTTTTTTCCTGCAAACTTAATTTTGAAAAATTTCAAGCCTGTAGAAAAGCTGAAAGAATCGTACAGTGAACACCCATTTCTGTCTCACCAAGATTCACTACTTGTTAACATGTGGCCAGGCCTGCCTGGTCTCTTTCTCACACTGTGTGTGTGTGTGTGTGTGTGTGTGTGTACCACACAACAGTCAGTTGCCAACATGGGACTTCTACTCTGAACATTTCAACATGCTTCCCCTAAAGACAAGGACATTCTCCGACACAACCCTGATGCTGTTCTTGGTGGTATTACTTTTTAAGAAGGGAAAATGTACTTGGCTTAAGAACTTGAATAATCCCCAGTGAGATCTGCTTGCCAAGAATGAATACATTAGGAAGCCAGTTTAAAGATTCAGCCCTCTTTCACGTGCTTTGAGAGAAATTTTAGGCTTGGCCATGGATTAGGCTGGATGCTCCCGAGGACAGGCCTGTGCCTGACCACCGCCCCCCCAACAAAAGGTGGATTTACAAAAGACACAGCCCCTGGGGCCTTGCAGGCAGGAGCTCTGTGCGTGGTGGATAGCACAGAAATGGCTGCAGCCCGGCCTTGGCCTACGCTCAGGAGGCCTGAACGCAGAGGCACAGCCCACTGAGAGTTCCAGGTGCAGGAAGTGGCTCAGCTGTCCCAGGATTCCAGAAAAGCACCTGGAAGGGTGATTCTCAGAGAAATGATGGCTGGGACAGAGCACTGAGGAAATGTCTTCTTCCAAAGCAGAGAACTGGGGTGGGGGGCTGGTGGTCAACATGGCATGCTGAACACTGCTCCTGCTAAAGGAAGCAGGGACTGGGAGCTCTGGAGAGGGGGCTTGTCACCATGTTTCTTTGTGAAGAGGATGGGGGAGAAAGCAGGGCATAGAGCTGGGCTGAGGGCCCACTTTTCCAGACCCAGCTCGTGCTGGCCTGCATGTGAGGGGCAGGGAAGAGCTGCTGTTTGTTTGTTGGGAAGGAAAACTTCCATTTAGAGCACGTAGACCCCAGCTTGAATGGAAGCTTCTTGGGGCCACTACCCTAAGCACTGCCCTGGCCAAGAAGGCTGTCTGTCACAGAAGACTGGTCCTTGCTGGAGGACAGGCAGACCCTTGGGAGGTCAGGAACCCTCTCTAGGTTGCTTCTTACATGTTCAGTGGCCTCTGGAAGGACCTCTGAGTTTCTGTCCACACCCTTCAAGCTGTCTTGGGCAGTCCCTCTTGATTGCACGCCATGAGGCCAAGCTTGGTTTTCAGCTCTCTTGACATTTGAATGCAGACCAGGCTGTGTTTGGCCCTGCCACACAGGGAAAGAAGACACACACACTCAAACTGTTCTCAGAATGAAGAAAAGAACACATAGATACACTCAGTCCAGCACCCAGGTATTATAAAACTGCCAGGAATTAATCCAGACTAATCAGGCATTGATATTTGGTAATATCAACTCAGAGGTGGGGAGGGGCCTCGGTGGTGTCTGGTCCCCAGAGTACACAGTCCAGAGGGCCTGTGTGCCCAGCTCATGGGCCTCACTGGGCTTTCAGTGCCCTGGGGCACCTGGTCCTCATGCTTCTATGCCCCAGCCTGCCTTTGGTGGTCTCCTCTCCATGCCGGTATTCTCCTGGGAGATGCCCTGTAAGGATGCAGGCCTGAGCCTCTTGGTATATGCTGTTTGAGCAGAGTCTCCCGTGCTCTGGGAGCAGGATTGTTTCCGGGGTCTTTTATCTAAGAAATAATTCTGGGGACACAGAGCAGCTGGGGTCTCCCTTTTTTTTGCTGCCCTGCCCTAACTTCTTCGGAAACGTGCCGCAGTTCACTCTTGCCCTCCATGTGGGATGGGCCGACCAGCAGAGTGCTCACAAACAAGCTTTCCTGCATCCTTGTGTTGGTGGCCTGGCTGTGATAGAATTTCAGGGCAGATGGAGGACTGACTGCTGGGAACAGCAGTCCTTCCCCTTCGGATGCTCGCTATGAAACTGATGAGTAATCATGGCACCCAAGTGAGACCTAGGGGTGCCTGGCCACCACCATGGAGGAGTGGTCCTCCAACTGTTCGGTCTCAGGAGCTCATTCAACTCTTAAAAGTTATAAAAGACCCTAAAGAGCTTTAGCTCCTATTGATCATATTTATAGTATTTAGCATATTAGAAATTAAAAGAGAAAGTTTAGAAATATTAATCCCTTCATCGAATGCTTTTATTCTCCGGCCCTCAGTATCCTTAGCCGCTTCAAGTGTGTCCTCTGCTCCCCACTCAGAGGTTGCAGGCTGAGAGACGATCTACCCTTTCTCCCCATTGCCCGTGTAGCAAAAGTCTCACTTGGCCAGTCAGCTGGTCTCAGGGAAGAAAAGCTATAGTTCACCTCAGTATGTCTTACTAAGGTGTACATGACTGCTAGCCCCAGACCTTGTAGGAAAAACCTGATCAGAAAAGGGGTCAGGTTAATACAAATATTATTCTCTCCCTCTTTGGCTTTTCCAGCAAGCTGACAATGGAATGAACATTCTATCCACCTCTGTGGGAGTCTTTAGACTCCAATTTCCTAGACCCTTTCTGCTTTTCAGAGCTGCTTCTACTCTTCCACTTTAAGCCCTTTAAAATGATTTTCCCCACTTGGGGGGTGCCTGGGTGGCTCAGTCGTTAAGTGTCTGCCTTCGGCTCAGGTCATGATCCCAGGGTCCTGGGATCGAGCCCCGCACTGGGCTCCCTGCTCCGCAGGAAGCCTGCTTCTCTCTCTCCCACTCCCCCTGCTTGTGTTCCCTCTCTAGCTGTGTCTCTCTCTGTCAAATAAATAAATAAAATCTTTAAAAAACAAAAAACAAAAAACAAAAACAAAAACGATTTTCCCCACTTGGGCCTGGAGCCCCCAGGGTGTCTAGTCATGAATGGACGTGCAGCAGTGGGCACCATGCCAACACCTAAGCCCGGGAGTGAATGAACCAAGTGCCTGTCATGCGTCAGGACCTCCATGAGGGTGCAGCTGGGCTTCACCTCTCACCTCATGGATTTCAGTTTGCATTAAAGCTGCAGGTCTCAAACTTTTTGGTCTCAGTTTCCTTTTCAATCTTCAAAATGTTTCAGGACCCCAAGGAGCTTTTGTTTGTGTGGACCATATCTACCCATATTTTTCCCATTTGAACCTGAGCAAGTTTTAAATATTTATTTATTAATTAATTAAAAAATAAAGCCATTGCATATAAACATAAAATAACACATTTTGTGAAAAAAAACTGCAGGTCTCAAAATAAATTTAGTGGTTTTTTTTTTTTTTTTTTTTTTTTACAGTTTTTGCAAGTCTCTTTAACATCTGGCTTTAACAGGAAACAGCTGGATTCTCCCAGTTGTCTCTGCAGGCAATACGGTGCCGTGGGCTGTTTTGGTTGCAGCGTTGGGAAAACGTGCCACTGGAGAAGGGGGCGGATTTTCTTTCATAGCCTTTTCAGGTAGTTGTAGATCTGCTTCCTTGTTACTGTGCCAAAATGTGACAGGTAGTGGTTTCTTAAAGGTTAATTTCCACGTGGAATCTGAAACCATTTATCCTCTGTTTGCCCTTAAACCACTTGTCTAACTTGCTTTGTGAACGGATCTCTTACCCAGGCATGCACGGTCACGCATGAGTCCTGGGGAAGATTCACGGAGCTACGCAGTGTTTCCCCACTGTTGACCCTTTTCACCTTCATACAATATCAAAAAATCAAATTTGGTAACACGGCCACCGATTGCATCAGAAAAGTCTTCATATATTCGGAGGCTGTCAAGCTTAGGATGGCAGTTATAGTTTTGCAAAATTCTAATTTTTCCTTGAATGCTCAGATTTTATTATTGGCAACAAATACTGTCATTGTTTCCCTTGAAATGACAAGCTCACTTTGTTCATTTTCCAAGAAATGTCTGTCAAATACCCAAGTCTGAATAACCATTGCTTGTTTGTCATTCTTTCAAGTAAAATGAAATTTCATTCTCTCAAGTAAAAATGGTATTCTATGAAAAAAAAGCAGCCAGATCGACTTGTAAGGCACACAGTCCCACAGGTGCTTTCTTCGGGACAACTGTCACCCTCGCTTGTGGGTTCTATGCCAACTTGAATTTAATACAATTAATATATTTTACTGCTTCATCAAGGACAATCTTAAGGAGAACAGGCACTTTTAAGAATTTGTGAGTGCGTGTAGTGGAGAAGAAAATGACTACAGTTTGGAACCACTGCGTGAGTCGTGCAAAGACCCTACAGCTTTATCCACCAATGTTTGTGGCTTTCAGTACAAATGCTGATAAAACAATTTTGACCTCTTGCATTCCCATAAAGGTCTCGTGGGGTTTCCAGCCTGCCTGGACTATACTTTGAACACCTGCAGATGGAAGCATCTTCAAGCCAGTGATGGGTATGTTCTCTCACTATCTCTTAGCACGGCTCCAAGTCCCCGTGGGCTGGGCACCCAGCAGAAGTTCCACAAATGCTTGCTGGCTGAATGTTTGGCATCTCTGTGATGCAAGGTTAGGGGATAGAGTCTGGATAAAGGTACTTGTCATGGGAGTACATGTCATTAATGTCCAGAGCCTGAGAGATACTCCCTGGAGACTGGTTGGTTTGGGGCAGTGCCCAGGTATTGGTATTTTTTAAATATTTAAAGTATTTAAAAATCCTGCAACAAGAGAACTAACTACAGGGCTGTCAGGCCAAGAACAGAAAGGCAACCTAACTATAAGGCATAGAAACCCATTGGCATCTCTTCCCTTCCTTCGCTTCTGCTTAAAACAATCAAGACAGAGCACCTTGACCTTGGACCATGCAGTCTTGTACATTGTCAGGTGGCTTCCAGGGCCTTCCTGCAGAATGTGTGGAGAGGGGTAAGGGGGGGTGAGGTAGGCTCTTAGAGGCCCTGGAGGGACTGGGGCGCTGGCTCCTCTGGGTGCTATTGGAATCATAGGCGGATGGGATCTTGAACCAGGAACAGATGGGGCTCCAGGGCAGATGCCTTGGTTCTGCTACAGAATTTTGGAGCCACGCTGGGCAAGGTGCTGTTCATGCAGCTCTGCCCTCTAGCCCTCCGCTGGGGGTCTGCCTACTCTTCTCACTCTGAGAGAGGTCTCCCAAAAATTCCAAGAACCTTCTCTTTGGCCCTGCTTCTTCCCAAGGGACTCTTAGCAAGTCACCCAAGTGGGAGTGATTTTAATTCTGTGCCCATGTTGCACTTCAGGGCAGCCTCCCTGCTCTCTAGTCCTGGGCTCTCTCTGTCCAAACGTAGGGCTCAAGGCCTGGAGCCCTGCAGGCTCCACCACCCATCTGTGAGCCTCCCTCCTGAGCACATTTCTGTGGCTGTGAAGGGGCAGAAGAAGCCAGTGAGAGCAAGGCTATTTTTGTTCCTGGTGATGCTTATAATTTCTTTTTTGCAAGTGTCTTGTGCCCTCCAGAGAGCAACTCGGGGCTACTTGTCTAAAAACCTTCCTAGGTTATCCTAATGCATGGCCAGGGGGAGGACCTGGCTTTGTTTATTATTTCTCAATACTGATTATTCAGTAGGGAAACCAGGGAAGATATTTTGAGATCAAGGTGGAAACCAGAGATATGTACCCCACATGTGGTTATGCAATTAAAAAAAAAAGCAGTATGTTTCTATGTAGTTTACCTATATAGATTAGTAAGCCAGAACTGTAGTTGAAATTTGGTTAACACTTTCATTGCTTATGTTTGTCTTTCTGTGATCAGTACCAAAGAAGTGTGTGAAATCTTGAAGACCCAGTTTCTCAATAGCGGTATGGGCTTGTAAATAGCATTATTTTATAATATTGTGGAATGTAGAGAAAATATTTTTGTGTTTCTATAGGCTTTCTGAACAAATTTTGCTGAAACTTGGAATTTGGTTGTCTTAGTGGGCTCAGGGTGTTGCAACAGAATACCACAGGCTGGGTGGTTTAAACAACAGAAATGTATTTCTCACAGTCCTAGAGGCTGGGAGTCACAGATCCAGGTGCTGGCTGATTCAGTCCCTGGTGAGGGCTCCCTTCCTCCTTGCAGATGGCCACCATCTTGCGTGTCCTCCCAGGACAGAGCGAGTGAGCAAGCTCGGGGTGTCTCTTCTTATACAGGCACTAATGTCATCATGGGGCCCCACTCGAGCAAGCTCATCTGGCCCTAACCACCTTCCCAAGGCCCATCTCCAAATATCATCACATTGTGAGGTAGGACTTTAACACAGGAGTTTAGAGGGTAGGCAAGCAGTCTGTCCATAATACTGGGCTAAAAGCAAGCCTTAGAAGTTAATTTACAGTTGTGAAGATAGTGAGACAACTCTAGAGAGGCTTACCTTTCTAAGCTGGGGATATGTGTTTACATTTCAGCCAGGAGTGAGCGCTAGGCTTGGAGACAACTGACTCTAGGTTATCTGCCCTGGAGAGGTAAACAGTTGGCTCTTGAACAACAAGGGTGTGATCTGCGTGGGTCCACTAACATGTGGATTTTCTTCCAAGAAATGCAGTACATTTCTATTAATGTATTTTCTTTTCTTTATGATTTTCTTAGTAACATTTTCTATTCTCTAGCTTACTTTGTTTACAATATACTGTATATGGAGTATTTACTGTATATTTACTATATACTGTAAGAATATAGTATATAATACATACTTCCAGTCAACAGTAGGCTGTTAATAGTTAAATTCTGGGGGCGTCAAAAGTTATATGATGATTGTTAACTGTTTTGGAGTCAATGCCCCTAACCCTGGTGTTGTGCAAAGGTCAGCTATATTTACACTCCAGAAAGTAAGAGTAAGGATCCAGGTTACCTGCCATACGGTCTCTAAGGGGCAAGGGTATTTTCCCTCCTTGTAGGAGAAGAGGGCTTATAGATGCATCATTCTCCATCCATCAGCCAAGGGGTGTCCTCTGCTCCCTGGAGATCTTCTTTAGAGGGTAGGCAAGCAGTCTGTCTATAATACTGGGCTAAAAGCAAGCCTTAGAAATTAATTTACAATGTGAAGATAGTGAGACAACTCTAGAGAGGCTACCTCTCCAAGCTGGGGGTACATTTCAGCCCTCGGTGGGAGGCCTGGAGTGGGGCTTTCCTCGTGGCCCCTGGGTGGAGCAAGGAGGGGCCACAGGCTTGTTATTTACTGTAAGATTATTAATGAGAACTCTGTCTCAGATTCAGAACACCTCATAATTGCATTTAGAATAAAATTAATAAAGATGAATGTTAATAACAAACCCCAAAGTTTTAAGTAATATATACTGAGTGTTGATACCTTCAAGTAGAAAAAAAAATAGAAATAGAATCAAATCATTAATATGATGGCAGTTGCATGGTGACAAACGTGGTGATTTTAATTTGTCTTTCCTCCTAAAATTTTCTTAAAAAGTGTATATTAATTTGACAATGGAAAGAATTAAAAAGAAAGTTTTTTTTTTTTTTTTTGCATGACGGTCATGATAGAGAGGATCTCTTAGTTATCCATTGCTGCATTACAAATTAAGTCAAAACTTAACAGCTGCAAACAACACACCTTGATTATCCCCCAGTGCCTGTGGTCAAGAGTCTGGGCCCAGCTGAGCTGGGTCCCTTGGCAGCCCCATTCCAGGCCTCCCACCGAGGGCCCCAGAGCCCACCACCTTAGCAGCACAACAGGTAAGTATTTCAGTATTGAACTCGTAAAGAAAATCATATTAATTCATGAAATATGTTTGAGTGCCTTGTGGTTCTTTCCTGTTGTTCTGTTTTGGGGTTTTGTATACGATTTCTATAATGTGTCGTTGTGGCCATGCTACCCTGTCTTCTGGAGGCCTCCTCACTCCAGCCCTGCAAGCTCAATGTGCTTGCGCTAATACAGCTCTCACGAGCTCTGGAGGCTTGTGTTGCAGTGCTTGGTCTTCTTGGCAGAGTTCATTGTGTGTTTGGAATCAGTCACAGTAGTGGCTGGAGAGGCTGTTACACAATTTCTTGGCAGTGAGTATCTTCATTAGTGATCTGCATAATTAGGCACGATGGCGTGGGGTCAGGGGGGAATGTGGCTTGGACTTTGTATTAAGAAAAAAAGCTGAGAATGAAATAGAAAAGCCACTCTTTGGAAACACAGAAGCTAGCCATGCAGAAGCAGTGCCCTTTACCTGGGGTCTTGGTGACCACAGCTCTCTTGGCCTCTGTTCCTTACCTCCCTCCCCAGGGACCAAAAGCTTCTGACCTCCATCCACAGAAGAAGCCCTTGGGAACCCCTCCAAGTTCCAAGTAAGGCCTTGAGGGACTCAACTCCAGGGCCTCCCTTCCCAGGCTTCGCTGGGCTGACCTGCCCTTGACTTAGACCCTAGTGGGCAGTGGGGGCAGGACCATGAAGGAGCTCATTTTCCTCATCATCTCTTTGGGGAATCCCCTGGCCAGCCCAGAGGGAGACACTTCTTAATGTATCTGAGAAAGCAGCATGGTTCCCCTGAGGGGCCCCCAGGGTCCTACCACCGTAGCAGCACAAAGAGTGTCAGGTGTGCACAAGTGTGGTTGTGTCTGTGAGGCCCCTGTGAGGCTAACTTCAAGACCTGAGCTGAGGAGGAGGATCGGGAGGAATTGCACATGTAGGGATTACTCCAGCACCTGAGGGTCCTGAAAAAGCTTTTGGGATCCAGAGAATACATGTGTACATTGGAGTTCATCAACAGAAACTAGTCATGAGCCCACCTTCTGTAAGGCTTGAAATGCTACTGCTTAGACTCAGGATCACAAATCCTATGTCAGTGGATTCTTGGTTCTTAATTGTTAAGGAAATGTACAAGACTGTTAATAATAAAAATGGGGAATGGCCAAAGGTCCAAGAGGGGAGTGTAATGCACTTGATTCTGGCTGCTGAAGCAGAGCAGGGGTGTGTTTGGAGAGCACTGCGGATTACAGAGGCAGACTGGGGAGGCAGGGGCAGAGTGGGCAGGAACAAAGGGTGGCCTGATCACTGCCCAGGCTTTGTCCCAGAAGCCATCTGGAGATGGTGCCACCCTCCCTGGATCCTCAGCTCCTCTGCTGGAATAGATGATCTCGCTGGCTCAGTGACCCTGATGGAAGCACCCAGTCAGCTGAACCTGAGTCGTGTAACCTTCCCTGGCTACCAGGGAGAGAGGAGGGAGAGGCCTTGGCTTCCTCCAGCCACACAGTGGGAGGCAAAGCCTGGCTTCCACCGGACAGTTAAGAAGACTGCTCCCCTGGCTGAGTATCCCTAAATATCAAATGTCCAGGACAGTGGCCAAGAGATTGTGGTTATTTAGTCATGCATTTGAAATGACTGGTAAAAGAGTTCTGTATGTATATGTATATATAATATATGTACTATATATTATAATTATATATAGCAATATATAACATTACATATACTACTTGATTTTATTCATTTTGGAAGAAATATCTCTCTTTTGTTGGCATCAGAGGCTTCTAACCTAGAATTTCAAGATGGTAATTCAGGGCATTTCCCCCAGAGGTTATTGGGCTATCCTGCCCAATGTTGGGATCTTCAGATAAATAGGAACATGGACTATTAATTTTGGTTCCACATTTATTTTCATTTTTATTTATTTTCTTTTTTTAAAAAATTTTTATTTATTTGGGAGAGAGAGAGAACGAGAGAGAGAGAGAGCACATGAGTAAGCAGGAGCAGGGGCAGAGGGAGAGGGAGAGAGAGAATCCCAAGCAGCATGGATGCTGAGCACAGAGCCCAATGCAGGGATCGATTTCACAATCCTGAGATCATGACCTGAGCCAAAATCAAGAGTTGGATGCTAATCGACTGAGCCACCCAGGTGCCCCTTGTCTCCACATTTATAACCACCTTATTTCAAGTTCTTGTGCCAAGCATCATTGACAGAAATGAAGGCTACTTTGTTCTGCACCCAGGAAAGTTACACTCTGGTACAGCAGATAACACATAATTAGAACGTTATAATGTGCTATACTTCTTAGCAATATGCTGGTGGGTGTGAAGTCCCAGAATAGACTACTCAGTGTATCTTTCTAGAGAGTTGATTTCATTCCATGTTAAATAATTTAAAATCAGATAATGTTATATTAAGACACTTGGAAAAAAACACTTGGCTATATGGTGGAGTTGAATGTAAAATATGAAGTGGTTGTTGGTTAAAATGGTGAAATAAAGACCTCTGACATTTCTCTCTATAAAAACAATGAGAAAATTGGCAAAAATGGTGAGAATCAGCTTCTTTAGAACTCTGGAAATTAACTACAAGCTTGCAGAAATTTGGGGAGCTTTTATTTAAGACAAATACCTGAATCTTGGTAAGAATGGTAAGCTTTGTGGCATTTTATTCTGCCCTAATCCCACCCCCAGGATAGCCTTGAAAAATAACAGCCCACATTTGCAGTGAAAATCAGCAGCCTGGCAGCCACCTAATGGAGCAAAACTGGCCTGGAGCACTTCCAAAGCCCCATTACCAGAAAACTGTCATAATTTGACATGCTGGTGGTTCCTTGGAAGACCTCATTTACTAGGCTGTCTGTATTTGACTGGACTCTGAGCACACACAGTGTGAAAAGCCTTTTCACAGAGAATTTTTAAAAAACAATTACAGGCAGGGCATCTGGGTGGCTCAGTGGGTTAAGCACCAGACTCATTATTTTGGCTCAGGTTGTGATCTCATGGGTTGTGGGATTGAACCCTGCATCAGTGGGGAATCTGCTTGGGATTCTCTCTCTCCCTCTCCCTCTGCCTCTCCCCCCACTTGCACCTGCTCTCTCTCAAATAAATAAATAAATCTTAAAAAAAATTACAGGCAATTGATTATAGTTGGGTCAAATAATAGACTAATCAAGAGGTTTAAGAAGAAAATCTGGGGAATGCAATGTCCATGGGATATTGAAAACCTCTAAAATATTCCTGGGAATCTACAAGAGAAGGCCATGCTTATGTGTAGGGCTGTGAGCATATTAAGGGCTGTATGCACACTCAAGAAAGACTTGAAAAGGCTCTAAGCTCTCACCTCTGGCTGATCTTGAATCTCTGTAAGCAGGAAGTAAAAGCTTTAAGAGTTGAGCTGTACAACTGCCTGGCTGAGTTGTAAACTGCCTGGCTGAGTATCGAAAGCATGCCCAATACATACAGAACTCTTCCCTGCAAAGGCTGGGGAACTTATTGGTTCCAGGTCTTTAAGGAAATTTCTCTTCGACCATTAACTGATCACCAAACTAACTTAACAGAAACTTCAGTGTCCATATATGACAAAGAATACCTACTATGCAGGATTAGTTCAAAAAAAGCACTAAAACAAAACAAAAACCAACTACAACAAACAACAAAAACAACAAATTCTGGGGAGAGAGAGAACCTGATTTTCAGAATTGCCATAGCATATTACTTGAAATATTCAGGTTTCAACAAAAAATTGTGAGACATGGAAAGAAAAGAAAGCATGACCTAGTCACAGGAAGAAGAAAATAATCAATAAAAACTGTCCCTGAGGAAGTCCAGATGTTGGACTTACTAGTCAAAGACTTTAAATTAGCTATTTTAAATATGTTCAAAGAATTAGAAAACATGTCATACTAAAAGAAAACATATGTATAATTTCCACCTCTTTATTGGTGTTCTGTATTTGTTGTGCCATCATCATTCTCTTTTCTTTTAATATGACATGGTCATATATATATAAATTCTACAGTTGAAAAGTGCAATAACTAAAATGAAATCTTCACCAGAAGTGCTCAACACCATATTTGAGCAGACAGAAGAAAAAAGTCAATGAAATTTTGATGATAATTCAATTGAGATTATCCAGTCTGAGAAGCAGAAAGAAACAAGAATGAGGAAATATTAACATATTCCCAGAGTCCTGTGGGCACCATCAAACATACCAACATATGCATAATGGGAATCTCAGCAGGAGATGTGAGAGGAAAAGGGGCAGAAAAAATACTTGAAGATATATTGGATGAAAACTCCAAAATTTGGTGAAAAAAATCATTTCATATTTTACATCAAGTATATATAAACACTATAGATCTAGATTTATGAGTGCTCAACAAACTTCCAAGTGGTCAACAAACTTCAAGTATGGTGAATTCAAAGAGACCCACACCTATAAACATCATAATCAAACTGTCAAAAGACAAAGAAGGAAAAGAAAATCTTGAAAGCAATAAGAGAGAAATGACTCATCATGTACAAGTGATCCTCAATAAGATTCGAAGCTGATTTCTCGTTCGAAACAATGGGGGCCAGGAAACTGTGGGATGATATATTTGAAGTTGTGAAAGAAAAAAAAAAAACCTGTCAAACAAAGATTCTATATCCAGCAAAGCTGTCCTTCAAAGATGAAGAAATTAAGATTTTACCATATAAACAAACACTGAGAGAATTCATCACTAGGAAATCTGCCTTACAAGATATATTAATTGGGGTCCTTTGGGGTGAAATAAAAGAAACACCAGACAGCGGGCGCCTGGGTGGCTCAGTTGGTTAAGCGACTGCCTTCGGCTCAGGTCATGATCCTGGAGTCCCTGGATCGAGTCCCGCATCGGGCTCCCTGCTCGGCGGGGAGCCTGCTTCTCCCTCTGACCCTCCCCCCTCTCATGTGCTCTCTCTCTCTCATTCTCTCTGTCTCAAATAAATAAATAAAATCTTTAAAAAAAAAAAAAAAAAAAAAAAGAAACACCAGACAGCAACTTGAATCTGTATGAAGAAATAAAAATCACTGGTAAAGTAACTAATAGGTACATAAAAAAGAGAGTATAAATATCTTTTTTTAATCTGACCTACAAGACAACTGCATAAAGCACCAATTAAAAATCTGTGTCAATGGCCACAAAATGTATAAAGATATAATTTATATGAAGATAAAGCCACAAAGCAGAGGGAAGGGAATGGAGCTTTATAGGAGCAAAGTTTTATATACTATTGAAACTAACTTGGTATTAATCTGAACTAGATTGATATAAATTAACATGCTAATTGTAATCGCCTGAGTAACCACTGAGAAAGAACTTAGAGTGTATAGAGTAAAAGAAACATTAAGAAAATAGAAATGATACATTAGGAAATATCTATTTAATACAAAAGAAGGTAGTAGCAGAGGAATAGAGGAACAAAAATATATAAGAAATATAGAAAACAAAAAATAAAAGGGCAGACATAATTCCAACCATATTAGTGATCACATTAAATGTAAATGAATTAAGGATTCCCATCAAAAGGCAGAGAGTTTCAGGCTGGATCAAACAAAACAAAACAAAACAAAAAACACAAGACTCAACTATATGTTGTCTACAGGAGACATGCTTTAGATCCAAAGATACAAATTGATTAAAAGTAAAAGAATGGATGGGGTGCCTGGGTGGCTCAGTTGGTTAAGCATCTGACTCTTGGTTTTGGCTCAGGTCATGATTTCAGGGTTGTGAGATCAAGCCCCGTGTAGGGCTCTGTGCTCAGTGTGGAGTCTGCTTGAGATTCTCTCTCTCTCACTCTCCCTCTGCCCCTCCCCTCACTCATGCTCTCTCTCTGTCAAATAAGTAAATAAATCTTAAAAAAAAAGAGTAATGGAAGGGCGCCTGGGTGGCTCAGTCGTTAAGCATCTGCCTTCGGCTCAGGTCATGATCCCGGGGTCCTGGGATCGAGCCCTGCATTGGGCTCCCTGCTCAGTGGGAAGCCTGCTTCTCCTTCTCCCACTCTCGCTGCTTGTGTTCCTGCTATCGATGTCTCTCTCTCTGTCAAATAAATAAATAAAATCTTTAAAAAAAAAGAGTAAATGAATGGAAAAAAGATATATGATGAAAACAGCAAAGATAAGAAAGATGGAGTGGCTATTCAGTGGACAAAATATACTTTAAAAATATTACTAGAGATAAGGAGGGTCATTTTATAATGATAAAAAGGTCAAGTCATCAGTAAGATGTAACAATTATAAACATAGATGCAACTAACAGCAAAGCCACAAAATACATGAAACAAGACATAATTGAAGGAAGAAATAGACAATTCAACAGTAATAATTGGGAGACTTCATATGCCATACTCAATAATGGATAGGACAATGCAAAAAAATCAACAAATAAAAGACCTGAATATCATTATAAACCAAGTAGAACTAACAGACATCAATAGAACTTCCCACCCAACAACATTAGAATGTACATTCTTTTCAAGTGCACACGCAACATTCTGAAGAATAGACCAAATGTTAGGCCATAAAACAAATCGAAATAAATTTTTAAAGATTGAGATAATACAAAGTACATCCCTCACCACAATGGTATACAATTGCAAATCAATAACTGAAAGAAATTTGAGAAACTCACAAATATGTAGAAATTAACAATACGACTTCTAAATACCCAATGGATCTAAGAAGAAATCACAAGTGAAATTAGAAAATGCTTTGAGATAAATGAAGATACAACATACCAAACTTATAAGATGCAGCTAAAGCAGAGCTTAGGGGGAGATTTATAGCTGTAAACACCTATGTTAAAAAAAAAACAATATCTAAAATCAGATAAACTAACCTTCCACTTTAAGACACTAGAAAAAGAACAAACTAAACTTAAAGCAAGCAAAGGAAGGTGATTAATAAAGAACAGAGTGAATATAAATGATGCAGGGAACAGAAAAAATAATAGAGAAAAATCAATACAACCAAAAGTTAGTCCTTTAGAAAGGTCATCAAAATGGACAAACCTACCTACTTTGGTCAAGAAAAAAGAGAGAAAATTCAAATAACTAAAATCATAAATGAAATAGGGGATATTATTACTGACAGAAATAAAAAGGACTATAGAGGAATATTATGAACAATTGTATGTTAATAAATTAGATAACAGATGAAATGGATAAATTTTTAGAAAGATACAAACCACCAAAACTGACTCAAAAAGAAATAGAAAATCTAAATAGACTTAAAACAAGAAAGAGACTGAATTTGTAATAAAAAATCCCAAACTATTCACACAGAAAAACCCAGGCCCAGATGGCTTTATTGGTAAATCCCACCAAACATTTAAAGAAGAATTAATACCAATTATTTACAAACCCTTCCAAAAACTGGAATAGAAAGGAACAAAACATTCTATAAAGTCAATATATATATTCTTTAGAGAAGGAGAGAGGGTAGGGGAGGGAGCAGAGGGAGAGGGAGAAAGAGAATCTTAAGTCGGCTCCATGCCCAGTACGGAGCCCCATGCAGGGCTTGATCTCACAACCCTGAGATCATGACCTGAGCCAAAATCAAGAGTCAGATGCTTAACTGACTGAGCCACCAAGTGCCCCTATAAAGTCAATATTATTCTGATATTAAAACAAGACAAAGACATCACAAAAAAAGAAAACTACAGACATTATCTCTTATGACTATAAATGCAAAATTCCTCAATGAAATACTAGCAAACCAAATTGAGCAACACATGAAAATATTTATACACTTTGACCAAGTGAGATTTGTCCCAGAATGCAAGATTGGTTTAACATCCAAAAAATAATTAATGTAATACCTCATATTAATAGATTGAAAATAACAACCACATGTTTATTTATCAGCTGTCAATAGATCAGACAGCAGAAAAACCATTCAACAAAATCCAACCCCCTTTCATTATAACGCATTTAACAAACTAGGAGTAGAAGGGAACTTGGAACTTCCTCCACTTAGTAAAGACAGCTACAAAACAAACAAACAAACAAACAAACCCAAATCTACAACTTACATCATACTTAATAGTGAAAGATTGGATGCATCAGGATAGGATCAGGAACAAGACACGGATGTTGGCTTTCACTCTTTCTATTCCATATTGTAATGGAGATTCTAGCCAGGGAAATTAGGCAAGAAAAGGAAATAACTGGAATCCAGATTGGAAAGGAAGAAATAAAAGTTTCTCAGTTCACAGATGACATAACCTTATAAAAAGCAAATTCTAAGGAATCCACACACACAAAAAACTGTTAGAGCTAATATATAAGTTTATCAAGGTTGCAGGATACCAACACAATATACAAAAACAAGAACTAAAAAACAAACCAGGTGTATTTCCATACATTAGGAATGAAAAATACAAAAACAAAATTAAGAAAACAATTCTACTTACAACAGCATTAAGAGGAATAAAATACTCTGGAGTAAATTTAACAAAAGGAGTGTAAGACTTGCACATGGAAAACCACAAAATATCACTGAAAGAAATTACATAAAACTCAAATGGAAACACATCCCATGTTCATGGATCAGAAGACAATACTCCCCAAATAGATCTACAGATTCAACACAATCCTTATCAGATTTTGAGTTGGATTTTTCATAGAAATTAACAAGCTGATCCTAAAGCTCCTGCGGAAGCCCAAGGGACCCAGAATAGCCAAAATAATCTTTAAAGGAAAAACAATGTCAGACAACTCACATTTCCCAATTTCAAAACCTACTACAAAGCTATAGTAATCAAGACAGTGTGGTATGGGCATTAAGGAGAGACGTATAGATCAATGGAATAGATGAGAGTCTGGAAATGAACTCTCACATTTACAGTTAGTTGATTATTGTCAAAAGTATCAAACTAATTCAATGGGCAAAGACTAGTCCTTTCCACAAATGTGCTAAGACAACTGGATATTTGCACGCAAATGAAAGAAATTGGACCCCTACCTCTTACCACATGTAAAAGTGAACTCAAAATGGATTAAAGACCTAATGGAAAAGTGAAAGTTATAAAAATTTTAGGAGAAAGCATAAGATAACATTTAGGACTTTGGATTTGATAATGGTTTCTTAAATATGACATCAAAAGCACACAAAACAAAATAAAAAGTAAATAAATTAAACATCAAAATTAAACACTTCTGTGCTTCAAAGAGCACCATCGAGAAAGTAAAAGCTGGGGAACCTGGTTGGCTCAGTTGGTAGAGTATGTGACTCTTGACCTCAGGGTTGTGGGAGTGCGAGCCCCATGTTGAGTGTAGAGACCATTTTTAAAAAAAAAGTAAGGGTGCCTGGGTGGCTCAGATGGTTAAACGTCTGCCTTTGGCTCAGGTCATGATCCCAGGGTCCTGGGCTCGAGCCCCACATCAGGCTCCCTGCTCGGCGGGAAGCCCGCTTCTCCCTCACCCTCTGCTGTTCTCCCTGCTGGTGCTCTTTCCCTCTCTCTCTCTCAAATAAATAAATAAAATCTTAAAAAAAAAAAAAGTAAAAGCCAACCCACAGAATGAGAAGAAATATTTGTAAGTCATATATTTAACAAGAAACTTATATCTAGAATATAAAAATAACTCTTACAAACTCAATAATAAAAAGACAAATAACCCAATTAAAAATAGGCAAAGAATCCTGTAACCCATGTTGGAAGTGAGCTGAGTCTAGGATCCCAGGCAAAGTTACTGTGATGAAGATTAACTTGCTAGTGTTGTATAGACCATGGGGGCAGGGTTCCTTCCAAGTTGTCAGGATGCATCAGCTCCATTCTTCAGGCTTTAAGAGGTATGTCAATTGGACACACTTCCAAGTCAGCCATGCTCAAGAGAGGCCTCCTGGAGCCCCTCAGCTTTAATCCCCAGCTGCAATGTGAGTCAAGTTCATTCTGCTAAGCTCATGTGCTAAGCAGGGTAGCACAACTGAGGGGCCAGCTCATTTTTCCCCAGGACGTGCAGCCACAGGGATTCTGCTCCCTTCCTGAACCAAGGCATGCTGCTAAGAATAGTGAGAGTACAGTATATGTGCCTCTAAAGATCTTCCCATAGAGTCATGAATTTTTACAACCTTTCCTATAATAAAGAGATCTTCAGCCTGCAGTACTGCTTTGAGTGGTCTCTGTCTTCAAAATCGAGCCTTAAATTCCTCTCCACCAGGAAGCATATCTTGATTTTACCACAGCCTTGTAATTGAATTTTTGGAATGATGAAACCTGAATTTGGCTGATGAATAGGTCAGTGCAGTTTGAAAAGTAGGTCTGCTGGGCTATATGAGGGAGGACCCTGGCCCCAACATTTCTTAGCCTAGTTACCCTCTTTGTGGATAAAATAATATATGACATGAATATTAGGTATAACTCTGGTTGCAAGTGACAAAAACTCAACCCAAACTTGAGTAGTAGTTGGGCTGATGAATCTAGGGTGGCAGGGCTACAACGACATCCTCTCCTTCGTGGCTTCTGCTCTCTTTTAGCATTGCCTTCATTCCCTTCTATGGCACATTGGCTTTTTTCTAGAGCATGGCCCTAGAAACTTCCAGGATTGCCTCCTCATGTATTTGCCACCTGAGAGGAGTGGGCTTTCCTTCTTATTCCCAGTTCAGAAAGTCCCTGGGAAGGGCTCTGATTATCCCAGCCTGAGTCAGGTGCTCACCTGTGAATCCATTACTGTGGCTGGGAGGTAGGACAGACTACACTGATAAGGGGAGGGGAAAATCCTCCAAGGAAAGAGGTGCTGTTTTTAGAGGAATGGGAGTGGTAGAGGCAGAAAAGCAACTGATGTCTGTTACATGATGCTGATTGGATTCTTTGATGCGGGAGCTGCTCAGGTTGATAAACTCCTGGTATAGCACACCAAGAGTGATATTTACCATTTTTTCCTACACAGCACTCATTCACCTTTTGCATAACAACCACTCCAGTTTCCTCTGGGGAACTACTCTACTCCTATTCCACTTTTTTCTCCTAGGCCAAAAGAAGCATGTAATAGTTCCATTTATTAATATGTATTGAAAAAAACAATCCTGCCTACCCCTTTAATAAGCTCCCTAGTGAATAGGGATGATTGGGTTTGGGTATCATTGCTCCACCATGTTTGTATACAGTAGGTGCTTTATGGCTGCTGGTATACTGGAAAGGCTGGGGTCAGTTTTCCAGGTGTGATCATACTAGCTATCTTTGAGTTGCCCATTGAATAGAGTTGCCAGGACTCTCTCTGTTTTGAGGTAGTCCTGCTACTTTCAGTTAGTGACCCAGGTCCTCCTTGTTGGTGACATGCCACTTGCTGATGGGAACAAGGCCTCCCAATTCCAGGAGCTGGCAGAGCCCCAGAGGTCTGGGACACTTGAGAAGACAGCCAGCTTGAAATGGGCTTGCCGGGTTAGTTCCAATCAGGCCAGGATGACTCAGTTTGAATGTCAGGACCTTCTAAAATTAATCTGTAGCCACATCTAAAATCAGCACCTCCCACAAAGTCACCAGCTCCCTCCTTGCCCCATGGAGGGTTTGGGAACTTGGGGGAGCTGGGACTGGACTATCTTCATCTTTCAGCCCCTCAGACATTTGTCTGAATTTAGACTTGCTAACAGACAGTTTTCCTTCTGCTTTTTCTTTTCTTTTTCTTTTAAATTCTTTCCCTTCCAATTGCAAGCAAAGGTTATTTTTATGGCCAGGGGTTTCATTTCTCAAAAGGAGGATGACAGGCAGTAGATATTTTAGTACCATGTCCTTAGTTCTTATTAATGGAATTAAGGTACAAATTTAATCCAAAATATTCAGAGCTTTTTTAAAAGTTTTTTTTTAAATTAAAATAGTTGTATATAATCGTTGTAAAAAAATCAGATAATACAGAAAGTTCTAAAAAAGAAAGTAGTAATTATTGGAAATTTATCATCCAGAGATAAATAATTGCTGGCATATTGGTGCATGTACTCCTAATTTTTTTTAACAAATTTTTAAATTCCACTCATTTAAAAAAAATAAAAATGTGTAAATGGCAAGCCCAAGAAAGTCTTTGGATTCTTTGTCCAGGACAGTCTCCTGGAAGGAAGAAATCAGATATTTAGAGTCTCTACATCAATGTTACTTTTAAACCGTCTTTCACTTTCAGGGCGCCTGGGTGGCTCAGTCGTTAAGCATCTGCCTTCGGCTCAGGTCATGATCCCAGGGTCCTGGGATGGAGCCCCACATCGGGCTCCCTGCTCCGTGGGAAGCCTGCTTCTCCCTCTCCCTCTCCCACTCCCCCTGCTTGTGTTCCCTCTCTCGCTGTGTCTCTCTCTGTCAAATAAATAAATAAAATCTTAAAAAAAAAAAAAAAAACCATCCTTCACTTTCATAGTCTGTTGGTTAAATTATAAATGAGAACCTTCTGGAAGGCAATTTGGAGTTATGTATTGAAAAAAACAATCCTGCTTACCCCTTGAGGCAGCAAATGAATTGTAGGAATTTATGCTATAACAGAGTTTCCCAAACTTTCTTGGTTCTTGGTTGCCTTCAGTGTCTCAGAAATTTTTCACAGCTCCTCCTAGGCCAAAAGAAGCACTTAATGATTCCATTTATTAAGTAGTTCTGTCCAAACAACTTAAATATTTATGTCCTAACAACTTAGAAGTCAACACGACTTCAGATTCTCTCTCACTGGTTCAGTTAAATCATCAGCCAAACAGGAATAATTATGATGTTTATTCTCATAGTGAGAATTAAATGAGTTTGACAGCATCCTGGCATTTGATTAGCACTCCATAAATATTAGCAATTAATATTAGTGGCTAATCACTTAGAACCACGTTTCAAACATGTAGCTCCCAGTAGGAACGAGAGAGGGCGCCCGTGGGTACGTTCTGAGCTCAGGGCTGTCTCAGGAGCCTCTGGCCCCTGCCTCACTCCCAGGTGGGCAGACTCCTCACGTTCCTTTGGCTCCTCTTCTTCTCCTCCCTGTCTCCCTCTTTACATACTCTCCCACGATCCTACTTTTCACTCCAAGGAGGAACAGGAAGTGAAAGCAATGAAAGGCAAAAAGGAAAAGGACCTTTTCTTGTAGAATAAGGATGTCACCTGATTGAGTGGGCTCCCATCCACCCTGATCTTCAATATGGGCTCTTTGAGGGCAGCCAACAGGACTTCCTGTGTGTTCTGTGTAGAATTCCCTGGAGAGTATGCTTAAGGCTTGAACTAGCTATTGTAAAATCCTGGTCCTGGTGTGCCTTTCTCATTCTGTAATGGAGGCTTCTGACTGCCCACTTCCCTGCAGCGCCCAGACTACCCACTCCCAGAAATCCACCAGTCCAGCTGCTCCTTGGAAGTGGGACTGGCCAGGGGATGGTGGCAGAGGAAAGCTAGTGACAGACGATTCTCCTTAGCCTTGAGCTGGCTCAATTTGTAACATCCTTTGGGCGGGACACTCAAATAAGCTAATTCTTTTGGGGGAATGCTTTAAGTGGACCTTGGGTTCTCATTTACACTAGGCAGGACTCTTAGGAGATAAAGTGGCAAATCTAATCATCACTATCACACAACAGCTGTTAATTTAGCACCTACAATGAACCAAGAGCCGTACCTTTTATGTACCTTATGTCATTTAATAATGGTAAATACCATGTGCAATATATGTCATTTATCTCATTTTGCAGGTGAGGAAACTGAGAACCAAAGCGGTTAGAATTTGTCCCAAGTTCACACAGACGGCAAAGCTTGTATCGATCACAGTGTATCTGTCTTGAAGGTTGGTATTATGAAATCAGAGAATATTATTGGAAGATTGATGTATAATCACAAAAATTGGAAATTGGCCTTAATTTCTAACAATAGGATATTGATTACATAACATGTAATACACCCATACAATAGAGTATTGTACAGTGATTAAGACTGACAGTGTGGCATTTATTGACATGGGAATGTTTTCACAGTGTATTTTCAAGGAGAAATACATAGTATGATTCTATTTTTGAAAGATAAAACAAATGTTCTAAGACCTTACAAATATTGTTAGGTAAAAAAAAATCATGTATGCAAAGAAAGATGTCTAGAAGTATAAATGCCAAAATGTTAGTCTTAGACCTTTGCAAAGTGGGTTTGTGGGTGATTTTTACTTCTTCATTGTTCACTTCTATTTTCTAGTTTTCCAAAGTATCCGTGTATTACTTTTTATAAAAAGACGGAGGTGATGAGCAACTGGGTGTTATACCCAAAGAATGAATCATAAAAAAACTAGTGATGTATGCTAGCTAATTGAACATAATAATAAAAAAAATAAAAAAAAAAAGGACAGAGAAAAAGGGAATACCGGTCTGGAAATAAGGAAATTCTGTGTTCTGCAATTGCATTGCAGAGGCAATGCAAGCTCTGCCTCTGACTTATTTTGAGCAAGTCCTTTTCCTTGTGGGTTTTGGCATCTCCATTTATAACATGAGTGATTGCTTAGTAGACAGGAAAGCCCATGAGAGTAAAGACCATGTCTATTTTGTCCTCAAAGTGTTTGTAACAGAGGCTGTACTCAGTAAATAGTGAATTAATGAATGAATGATATGAGATTCAAGAATTCGGGACTGTGGTGGGTGGGAGAGTTTCAGAGACATGGCATGCAGCAGTGGTCCTCAAATGCGATCCAGAGGCAGGAGACCTAGAGGTTGTGGAACTTTTTGTGCACACCGTGAAATAATCACGAGACTGGTCTCTGTTACATTCAATTCGCCAGCTTGGGAAGTTGGTTCAGCTCTGGGCTTAGTGTTGAATGGACTTGAGTTCCAGTCCCTATACTGCTCTTTGCCAGCTGTGAAATCTTAAGGAAATTATATATCTTTTTCTGAAATTGTTTTCTCATCTGTGTAACGAGAGTAATAATTAACACTTAGCTCAGGGTTGCTTGGAGCATTTAAACACTCTGTTTAGAAATTAGTTCAAAGATGTCCATCAACAGATGAATGGATCAAGAAGATGTGGTGTATATATACAATGGAATATTATGCAGCCATCAAAAAAACAAAATCCTGCCATTTGCGACGACGTGGATGGAACTAGAGGATATTATGCTAAGTGAAATAAGTCAATCAGAGAAAGACAAGTATCATATGATCTCACTGATATGAAGAATTCTTAATCTCAGGAAACAAACTGAGGGTTGCTGGAGTGGTGGTGGGGTGGGACGGATGGGGTGGCTTGGTGATAGACACTGGGGAGGGTATGTGCTATGGTGAACACTGTGAAGTGTGCAAGACTGTTGAATCACAGACCCGTACCTCTGAAACAAATAATACATTATATGTTAAAAAAAAAAAAAAAGAAGATAGTAGGAAGGGAAAAATGAAGGGGGTGGAAATCGGAGGGGGAGACAAACCATGAGAAACTATTCTGAGAAACAAACTGAGGGTTCTAGAGGGGAGGGGGGTGGGGGCATGGGTTAGCCTGGTGATGGGTATTAAAGAGGGCACGTACTGCATGGAGCACTGAGTGTTATACGCAAACAATGAATCATGGAACACTACATCAAAAACTAATGATGTAATGTATGATGACTAACATAACATAATAAAATAAAATTAAAAAAAAAGAAATTAGTTCAAAATGGTAGGCTAAACTCAAGCCACTTTTTCCTATCCCAAATCTTTAGAAACACCAGAAAAAAGAAATATAAATAATCCATACATGTTCTGGCAAACAAGAAGGGGCAGCCTCAGTGGAATTGAAATTGTGAGGAATTGATGAAAGCAAAAAAGATGGTGGAGTTGGAAGAATGAAAGCAGGGTCTAAAACATGTGCAGGAGAGGCTGCCATGAAAGGTGGGGGAGGCTTTGAAGGTGCTTCAAGCTTGAAGACAGTGGATGTGGGGGTGGTGGTAACTGACAGGGTAATGGGCAGTAGGAACAATCAAGACAACCAGCTATTTACTCCTCCCACCCCATCTTCTCCCCTTAGCCAAACAGCAGCATCAGAGATACCTGCCTCCATCATGCAAATGTTGGGCACTCAAGCTGGAGAGGCAAGGCAACACCTAGGAAGAACAGACATCAGTTTGTTTATCAGTTTGTTTCTTACCTTCTATCATCTCTCCCATAGAATGACTGGAGACATCACCCATAGATTGGGTAACAAAGAATCTCAAATCCAAGATGAGTTCACAACCAAGAGCCACTAGACACTGAGAAAAACCACCAGGATGACATAGGCACAGAGTACAATAAACAGAAACACTGGCTCCCAAAGAAGCAGAACTGGCAGAGCAGACAGGTTGAACATTTAGAATGAGCATAAATACCCTCAGAGAATTATTACAGTCTGAGATCTCAGAAATAAAAAGAAATAAAATTCTCAAAGGCATCCTCAATAAATGGGCTATAAACAGGTTGGACATAGATGAACAATAGCATATAAGTGAGCTGGAAGATCAAATTGAGGAATTCTTTTACATACACTGCAAAAAAAAGAGAAGCCATGAAATACAAGTTAGGGTATATGAAGAGTAGATTCAAAAGTTTCAGTATCCATCAAATAGAGGTTCCAGAAAGAGAAATAGAGAATAAAAGTGAGGAAGACGGAAATAAGTACAGAAGGAAATTTATCAAGTTGATGAAAAACAAAAGTCCTCATCCTGAAAGGGTCCACCACATGACAAGCAGAACAAAAATCTTAATATGACGAATAGATATGCCATGGTGAAATTTGGAACATGAAGGATAGAGAAAAGGAAAACAGATTACTCATAAAGGAAAGCAGATAAATGTCAGATTCAACTACAACACTGCACACTGGAATATCTTCAGAGATCCAAGAAAAAATGATTTGAACCAGCTTAGCTATCATTCGAGTGTGAGGGTAAAATATATAAAGACAATTTCAGGCATCCAAGGATGATTAAATAAATTACCTTCAGTTTTTCCTACAAGAGGATGTACTCCAACACAATGAAAATAAATCCAAGAGAAAGCTATAGGATTCAAGTAGCAGTGATGAATACAGAAATCAGTAGAAATTGTTGATGTCTAAATAAGTGTTAACTGAAAAAACCCAACAACTTTGCCATCTGGAATTGAAACCCTAAAACATACAATTGTAGGTGGGGAGAGAGGTGGAGGAAGGAAGTATGAGTGGAGCAAGGTCTATGGGGTGTGTAGTGGATGCTCATGAGAGGCACTATACTTATATGGGCCAAGAAATGGAAAAAAATAATGATCATATATTGAAGTTAAAATTTAAAAGTAAGCACTTGAACATCAGAAATTAGGGGCGCCTGGGTGGCTCAGTTGTTGAGCGTCTGCCTTCGGCTCAGGTCATGATCCTGGAGTCCCGGAATCGAGCCCCGCATCGGGCTCCCTGCTCGGCGGGAAGCCTGCTTCTCCCTCTGCCACTCCCCCTGCTTGTGTTCCCTCCCTCGCTGTGTCTCTGTCTTCAAATAAATAAATTAATTTTTTAAAAAAGAAATTAAATCAAGAAGACCCAATCCATTGATGAAAAGGAAAAAAAGTGGGGAAAAATAGAAAGCATGGTCAACACAAATACAAAATAAGAGGGCAACAGCAGGCCTGCACATGTCAGTAATCATAATAAATGTGAGTAGGTTAAATTGACTTATGAAAAAAACCCAGCAAATCAGGAGGAAAAGAAGTCTCCAAAATGTAGCTTCATACTGTTTCTAAGAGAGATAGCTAAAACAAAATGACAGAGACATTGAAATGAAGGGGTAGAAGATATGGTGAGTATATGCTGACAAAAAAGGGAAGAATGTCTAATGATATTACCATCAGAAGAAAATGGAATATAAGGCAAAACAAATGTTACAAGGAATAAAAAAGTTCATAATGATATAACAATTATGAATTTTATTCACCTAACTACCTAACATTACTATATAGAAAAGAAAGCATACTTAAAAAAATGGAAGCCATAACCAAATAGGGTTTGTTTAATAAATATAATATGTGTTAATAAATCCAAAGTTCAGAAGACTATATTTCCTGTAGATGCTGGAAGGATATTTGATAAAATTCAATGTTATTAATAGAATAATTTAATGAACTAAGAGTAGATGAACTCCTATTCAACATGATAAAATATGTACATAGTGCTACCAAGAAGGGGACACACTAAAAATGTTCCTGCTACGGTTAAGAAGAGAGGCTGCCCCTTATCAGTAATATTATTTAACATTGTTCTGTATATATCAGCTAACATAATTGAACTGGAAAATGAAATAAGAGCTCTAAAAATGGGAAAAAAGTAATATTATCTTTACTTGTAAGCATTATTGTTGATTACCAGGGAAACTCAAGATAATTTATTGGAAAATTATAACACATGATAGAGAATTCAGTAAGTTTGGTATTAATTAATTAATTAATATACAGAGCACAATAAACTACATATATATAAACAACAATCAAAAGTTATAATGGAAAAAATGACTTGACTTACAATAGCAATAAAAGAGATGAAATGCTAAGGTAGGTGGTGTCAGAATTGAGTTAAATCATGGGACAGACACACAGCTGGTGTTGCAGGATTGCTTGGTGTGTGGAAAACACATATCTGGTGTCAGAAGTGAGGTAGTGTGGTAGTAGCAAATTAAGAGTAGAAGAGACACACAGGAGAAGTAAGGTTTTGTTTTGTTTGTTTGTTTTTTTTTGGGTTGAAAACCTTAAAATATTCCATTAAAAAGCCCTGGTTGGAACTAATAAATTCAGCAAAGTTGCAGGATACAAAATCAACATACAAAACCCAGTTGCATTTCTATACACTAATGAATAATCTAAAAAGGGAATTAAGAAAACAATTCCATTTACAATAGCATAAAAAAAATACTTGTACCCTGAAAGCTACAAAAAATTGCTGAAAGAATTAAAGAAGACACAGATAAATAAACAAACACAGAAATTAAAAGCCCTTGGTCATGGACTGGAAAACTTATTATTATTAAAATATCACTATTACCCAAAGCAATCTACAGATTTAATGCAGTCCCTATCAACATCCTAACAATGGTTTTTGCAGAAATAGAAAATTCCATACTAAAATTCACATGGAATCTCAAGGGACCCTGAGTAGCCAAAATAATCTTGAAAAAGAACGAAGTTAGAAGACCCACATGTCTTGATTTCAAAACTTACTTTAAAACTATAGTAATCAAAACAATGTGGTACTGACACAAAGACACACATATAGATCAGTAGAATAGAATAGAAAGCCTAGAAATAAACCCTTGCATATATGGTGCCAAGACTGTTGAATAGGGAAAAAGATAAACTTTTAAACAAAGGTGTCGGGAAAACTGGATTTCCACATGCAAAAGAATGATGCTGGGCTCTTATCTTACACTATACACCAAAATTAACTAAAAATCAATAAAAACCTAAATGTAAGAGCTAAAATTTAGAAGAAAGCATAGGGAAAAAAGCCTCTTGACATTGGATTTTGCGATGATATCTTAATATGACACCAAGAGCACAGTCAACAAAAGTAAAAACAGATGAATTGGATCACATCAACCTTAAAAACTTTTGTGAATCAAAGGACATAATCAACAGAGTGAAAAGGTGACCTATAGAATAGGGGAAAATATTTGCAAATCATATATCTGATAAAGGGTTAACATCCAGAATATATATATACATATAAAACATCCAGTATATATATATATGTTTAACTCCTACAACTCACAAAAACAAAACAGACAACCTAATTTAAAAAATGGGCACCAGGGGCCCCTGGGTGGCTTAGTCAGATGTGTCCTACCCTTGATTTCAGCTCAGGTTATGATCTTGTGTTCTTGAGATCGAGCCCCCTGTGTCAGACTCTGCACTCAGCAGGGAGTCTGCTTGAGATTCTCTCTCTTGCTCTGCCCCGCCCTCTCAAATAAATAAATAAATCTTAAAAAAAAAATGAGTCATATTTGGGGTGCCTGGGTGGCACAGTCAGTTAAGCATCGGACTCTTGGTTTCTTCTCAGATCGTGATCTCAGGGTAATGAGATCAAACCCCGAGTCAGGCCTTGCGCTCAACGTGGAGTCTGCTTGAGACTTTCTTTCCCTGTCCTTCTCCCCCCTCCTGTGCTCCCTCTGTCTCTCTCTCTGTAAAATAAATAAATAAACCTTTAAAAAAATTGGGTAAAGGACTTGCATAGACATTTCTCCAAAGAAGATATACAAATGGCCAATAAGCACATGAAAAGATGTTCAACATCACTAAATCATTAAAGGCAAATCAAAACCACAGTGAGATACCATCTCATACCTACTAGATGGCTACTGTATAAAAAAGCAAACAGAATAACAAGTGTTGGTGAGGATGTGAAATTGGAGCCCTTGTGCACTGTTGGTGGGAATGTAAGATGATACAGCAGCTGAAACCATGGTAGGGTGGTTTCCACAAAACTTTGAAAAATAGACTTACCATTTCATCCAGCATTTCCATGTCTGGATACATATTCAAAAGAATTTAAAGCAAAGATATTTGTACATCCATCTTTATAGTAGCATTATTCACAATAGCCAAAAGTTGGAAGCAACTCAGTTGTCCATGGATGACTGGATAAACAAAATGTGGTATATACACACAGTGGAATATTATTCAGCATTAAAAAGAACAAATTCTGATACAATCTACAACATGGATACTGTACACTGAGTACATTATGCTAAGTGAAATAGTCAGTTACAAAAAGAAATACTGTATGGTTTCACTTATATGAAGTACCTAAAGCAGACAAATTCGCAGAGACAGAAAGTAGAAGGGTGGTTGCCAGGGGCTGGCAGAGGAGGGAATGGGGAGTAGTTCTCTATGGGTACAGAGTTTCAGTTTGCAAAGGAAAAGAGTTCTGGGGATCCGTTGTACAACAGTGCGAATGTACTTAGCACTTACTGAACTGTGCAACTACAGATGCTTAAGACGGTCAATTTTATGTTATGTGTATTTTCTTACAACTAAAAATAAAAAAATAAACTAGAATGAAGAACTTTTTCACCTACCATATTGGTAAGAACGAAGTATGTTACATTCTTATAATGGACTACTGTGTAGCTATAAAAAAGAATAAGGAAGCCTTACATGAGCTTCTGATAAATGTGTATATAAAACTCACCAAGATATATTAAGCAAAACAAAAAAACATACAAAAAACCCCAAAAAACCCAAAACAAACCCAAAATGACATGAACAGTAATGTGATAGTATTATACCTCTGGTGGTTTAAACACATAGCCACAGATTCTCTGATACTTCTCCCATTAAAAGGTGAAGTCTGTGCCTCACTTTTTGAAATAGGGCAGAGCTTTGTGACCATTTTGACCATAGTGATTCTATGTGATTTCTGTCATAAAGGGTCATGCAGCTTCTTCTGCCTTCCTTAATCTAACATTTACTTTTGGAGCCTGAGGCCTCTATGCTGTGAGGAAGCCCAAGCCACCCAGAGACACCACATAGGGGACACGTGGTCAGCAGTCCTGACTATGCACGGGGACCAGACCTGTGAGGGAAAAAACTTCCAAGCAATTCCAGCTCGCAGCCATTTGGGGCTTTCCAGTTGAGATCCTAGACACAGTTGGAGCAGAGGAAAACCATTTCCCCAGAACCCTGCAAAATTCCTCACCCAGAATCTGTGGCTTTTTACAATGGTTGTTATTTTATGCTGCTAAGTTTGGAGTGTTTTTTTACCTAACTATAAATACCTGGAAGTCTCCTTTTGTGGGGTGGAGGGGAAGAACACATGTTGGTGTTTGTACACACATGAACTATCTCTGAAGGGCCCACAAGAAACTGGCCACAGTAGCTACTTCCCAGGGAGGGGACCTGGATCATAAGGGGATAGGAAGGAGAGAGACTGCCCTTCCACTTTTGTACCTCTTGTAATACACGTTCCTGTGACCCAAAGAGGAAATAAAATGCGAAAATACTGGAAAGGAAGAGACAAAACTGTTCTTGCTGGCAGATAGTACAACCTTCTACCTGGCTCACCAGGAGCATTATTTTGGCAATTGTTAAAGCGAGTAAGAGAATTTAGCATGCTGGTCACGTTACAATATGAGGCGAATGCAGCGCTTTCTCAGGTCCCACTGACAATCAGGTTGAAAATGCCACAACACCAACAATCCACCATTGGTAGTTTGTTTTCTTCCAGACTGTCCTCTAAAATTAAGCTCCAGAATAGCCATCTTTAATACCCTAATGTCTCAGGTTGGATGGCTCCTCTCCGGAGTGGGGAGAGCAGCTGGCAAGAGGCCCGCCCAGGGGGATAAAGGGAGGACATGTGGGGTCAAAGGGTGCAGGCAGCAAGGGGACGACTATGGTCCTCCCTTGAATCTTCCTTACCCTGGAAGAGTTGCTCGTTTAGGCAGAACGGAAGCTGGCAGCATGGAGGAGCATTCCACTATCGCAAGAGGGAGGGGAGGCCACGCAGGGAGAGAGAGGAGGTTAAGTAATCTCCAATGGGACTGCAGCCAGGGTCGCACTGGACCGGCTCTCCGGTGGGAATGGACCCTCCTCCAGGCCTCTGCCTTCCCTGGCTGGAACTCATCAAGAGCCTCTGAGTGCAGGGCAAAGTCCAAGAAATGGAGGATGTGTTCCAACAGAAGGGTTAATGCCTAAGCCAGTGCTTCTCAACCTTTTGTATCCCCAGAACCGCTGAGTGGGGAGGTGCAGCAGAACACAGATGCCAGGGCACCCCACCCTTAGGAGTCCTGAGGGGGTCTGGTATGCAACAAAACAGGGAAACCCAGCCCCTAAACTCATGCATAAGCAGGGGTGGGGACCTCTTCTGCCACATCAGCCCACAGCAGGTCCAGCTGCTTGAGTCCGAAACTAGGAAGTGTGTGGCTTGTCCTCTCTTTGACGTCTCCTCACTCCTGGGGCCCCATCATTGGCTCTCTTCACCTTCTCCTGACTTAGCCATTTTTTCATCATCTTCTCTTCATCTCCACCATTAATGATGGCAACAACCAATTAAAAAAAAAAATCCCAGTGCCCATGCCAGTGCCCCAGACCAATTAAATACAAATCTCTTGGGGTAGGTCCCTAAGCTCATGGTTTTTTGAAGGTGCCCAGGTGATCCGATGCGCAGTGAAGACAGTCATTACCTAAGGGTGACCTCATTGCCCTTGCCAGTGATGGGCTCAGAATTGGGCTTGTGATCCGGTTCTGCCCAGTGAGACCTGAGAAGTCTTGGGGGTGAGGCTGCTGAAAATCTAGCAGTTCTGGAGGATTACTCAGTTATAAAAAGGAATGAAATACTGATGCATGCTACAACATGAATGCATGAGATGGTGAGTTATCGCTTACTGGTTACGAGGGCTCCTTCCTGGGTGGTGAAAATGTTCTGGAACTAGACAGGGGTGGAGACTGCCCAACACTGTGAATATACTAAATGCAGCTAATGGTAAATTTCATTATGTGTGTTTTACCAAAGAAGGTGTTACCTCTCTTTGTGTCACAGTGAGAGGAGCAGCCTGAGGAAGAAGCCAATAGTAAGAAACACGGAGCAGAAAAATAGGGCAAACCTGGTCACATATGACAGGGCCGGGCTGCCGAATCAGCATGCCCTGGGGTCTGTGGTACTTCCAGGCACCTTGTCATAGCTGATGATAAATGCCCTTATGGTGTCAGGCTGTTTGGGTCAGGGTTTGATATAAGATGTTTTAGATTTCCCTCCTCCAGTCCTTGGGACTGGGTGCTGTCAGGTGGCCTCTGAGCCTGCCTGACTGAGACCACTCACCTCTGCACAGAATGTCCACTAGCTTCCTGAGGCCACTCCGTCTCTTCCAGCTCTCCCGGGCAGCGACACTGTGGGCGCCAGACCTCAGTCCTGCAGGAGCTCTGAGAGAATAACATGCTTTGGCCATTGATTGGAGGGGCAAGTCCCTCCCCAAACTGCTTCCTGTCTCTCTAGATGGAGAGCAGCTTCAGTCGGATTCTCCAGGAAGAGATTATTAGTGTGTCAGTGACTTCAAAGACTGAAGGGAAAATTGCCATGAGCCTCATGACCAACTTCTGCTCTAAATTAGACCTTGTGGGTGAACTGGCATTTGGGAGACGCGGGTTTGAGGCTTTCCAACATCGCCAACACTGTCATGGCTGTTGGACCAGGAGTGCTTCCAGGCTCATCCTTGGAGCTAGTTATGCCCATCTCCCCTGCAGGAGAGATGTCCCCTCAACCCTCTGCCTCCCACACCCCATCCATACTGCCTGAGCAGAGTCCAACCCTGCAAGGCACCTCTCTGCCTATCCTCCCCACCCCATTCCTTCTCTCTCCCACCACCTGGAGTTCCTGTTCCATAACCAAGATGCGCCTATATCATAAGCCTTTGTGTAAACTTCCATCCATTCCTTCTCATAATGGATGGGAATGGTCACTAGACCATATGATTCACTTGGTCACTCTTTCCTTCGTCCCATTCCATCTTGGGGGGGGAGATGGGGGCCGTGATTCTCAGCTTCTCTCATGGCCATTTTCAGGCCTTTGCTCGTCCTTCCTCATTTATTTCTCACACCCCTCCTTTTCCACTGTACATTCCATCCTCTCTACATCTTTCCCTGTTCCCCAACCCTGAGCCCTCTCTGTTCACTGAAGCTCTGCTTCTCCCATTTCAACTCCTGCCAGCATCGGGGTCAATGGGGCATCTGCTCCATGGCCTGTCTAACCAGCCTCACCATTCCCTGACTTCCCACTTCTTATTATGGCCAGGTTATACTGGGCACAGGTAGGAGCCAGGCCTGGCCCACCTCACCTCACTGCATTCTCACAACACCATTTGTGGGCCTGCGCAGTGGGGATGAACATGTGAATGCCTGCCCTTCTTATAGGTGAGGTCTTCTCCGGGGCCTGCCTGCCTCAGGCTTTGACAGAATGATGCTCTGAGAGTAGGGCTGAATCATCTCATGGTACTAGGGACTCAATGCTTGGGCTTCAGGGGCAAGGGGATAAGTAGCCAGGCTGACTTGTTAGGACAGATACCCTGGAGATGGTAAGCTGGCTGACAGGATGCTGGGCCATTGTCCATAGATATTTCCTGGACAGGCAGCTGAGATCCTCTGAACCCTTCCTATCCTTCCATCTGTCCGTCCATCCATCCATCCATCCATAAAACAATGTAACTTAGTGCAGGCTTCCAAACTGTTGTGTACAGGACCATGTGGGTACAATGACTGAGTGGAGCAGACAAGGAGGAGGATGATCACTAGCCTTTGACACTTGCTTTTGGTGCTGGAGGTGTGATAGGGAGTAGCGAGGACTGGGGGAAAAGTAGGGAGCAGAATCTGATATAAAGGGGTCAACTCAGCCAATTATTGCCAAGAGGAAATATGCACCCAATGGGACCTGATATCCTGATTTTTCTAGAGAATCCAGAAATGTGAGCTTTTATGTAAACTCTCCCAATTGTTAAATGTCAACAACTAATCAAATTAAAAACATTGGGCAGGGGTGCCTGGGTGGCTCAGTCGTTAAGCGTCTGCCTTCGGCTCAGGTCATGATCCCAGGGTCCTGGGATGGAGCCCCACATCGGGCTCCCTGCTCAGCGGGAAGCCTGCTTCTCCCTCTCCCGCTCCCCCTGCTTGTGTTCCCTCTCTCGCTGTGTCTTTCTCTGTCAAATAAATAAAATATTAAAAAAAAAAACAACAACATTGGGCAGGCTCCAATTGTGCAAGTCAAGCAAAACATGTATGGGCTGGAATCAGCCCTGGGACCCCCGTCTGGCATGGGATCCAAAACACAGGCTTTGGAGTTAGATAGAGAGCCTGCTCTAGCACTGGCTATCTGAGAGATTCGGGACAAGGCATTCAACCACTTTGAACCTCAGTTTCCTCATTACAGGGTTGATGTGAGGGCTGAAGTGGCTAATGCATGAAAAGCACTGCACAGTACCTACTTGGAACACATGCTCAAATGGGTAGCTGTTGTTATTGCTTTGGGAGTAGCAAATTTTCTGCTCCGGTCCTGGCCCAGTGGTGGGCATGGGCAGTGAGGACCCTACAGGCTTGGTGGTGCTGACTTCAGTGGGGCTGGCCCCCAGCAAGCTCCGAGGACGAGGACAAGGATGACGGGCCTCCCAGTCAGTACCTAGACTTCCCTTTCTCTCCTTCCACCTTCCCTTGGCATCCACCCCTAGTCTTTTTTGGTTCCTTCTGCTGAAAATGAAAAGGGGAAAAAGGAATTTTTAAAAAGCAGAACAGAGGTTTTGGTTTTATTTCTTGTTTGCTTTTTTTTTTTTGTTAAAGATTTTATTTATTTATTTGAGACAGAGAGAATGAGAGAGAGAGAGCACATGAGAGGGGGGAGGGTCAGAGGGAGAAGCAGGCTCCCTGCCGAGCAGGGAGCCCGATGCGGGACTCGATCCAGGGACTCCAGGATCATGACCCGAGCCGAAGGCAGTCGCTTAACCAACTGAGCCACCCAGGCGCCCCTCTTGTTTGCTTTTTAAGCTTATTTAAAATCCCGGTTTCCTTGGGCACCTGGGTGGCTCAGTTGTTGAGCGTCTGCCTTCGGCTCGGGTCATGATCCCAGGGTCCTGGGATCGGGTCCCGCATCGGGCTCCCTGCTCGGCAGGGAGCCTGCTTCTCCCTCTCCCACTCCCCCTGCTTGTGTTCCTGATCTTGCTATCTCTCTCTCTGTCAAATAAATAAATAAAATCTTAAAAAAAAAAAAAATAAAATAAAATAAAATCCCGGTTTCCAGAAAAGTCAGCATAGATCATGTGGTAAGTGCAGGGAATAAAAGAGCTTGACTTTATGGGGTGTCAGAGCCTAGGGTACTGGGAACCCCTATTCTCAGAAGCCTTTCCTCCTCCAAGTATCTGCTCAGTGAGTGTTGTGGGGGAACAAGGAAGCAGGGGCGATCATCCACTCCATAGCACGGGGACAGGAAGGCCCTTGGTTTCCATCTGTGTCCCTGTCAAACATCTCCCTGGTTGCTTGAGTTGACCTCAGTTAGTTTCTGTTATTTGAATCCCAGGCGGAGTGGTTTTGGTTCCAGGGAGCAATGATTTGCCCACATTCTTATAGACTGAGGAGGGGCTCACCGTGGGACCCCAGGGCTCTGCTTGCTTCCTGTGATGTCACTAGAGCTTCTGCCTCTCTGGTGACTGCTGTAGGTCCAGCTCCAACTCCCTCTCCCCGGGGCCAGTGGGCAGGGATGGGGCCTTGGCACTGCTCCTGCTCCTGCTAGTGTGCTCCCCTCTCCCCTTCCCTCCTCCTCCCCTTTCCTGTCTTCCCCTCTCCCCACCTCCCTCTTCCTCCTCCTTCCTCTCAGCACCCACCCCTTCCACCCCTCACTGAAGGAACTTCTCCAAGTTCCCAGTTCAAAGAAGAAGACACCTGAGGGGAGGAAGTCTGAGAAAGTTTCTGGTTGATTTGGCTCCTGTCTTTGGTTGCTGGCCTGCTCATGGATTGATTGCCCTATATGGGTCAGGAGTCAATTCTAAGTACTGGGGGATCTTGAGCAAATTCCTTCACCTCTCTGAGCTTCCATTTATCCCATCTGCCAAATGGGACAATGATATTTATCTTACAGAATTATGCGAAGAATACAAATATAATCCAGGCGCTGGGAATTCCTTGAGACCAGGGACAATGTCTTATTTATGTCTGGATCCTTAGATTGGGGTTCATGTAAGTGCTCAATACCTGTCTGTTGAATTAACTTGTTTCTAAGTGGTACGTGTATGTATCAGTTATGAATACTTTCTGGGGTTCGGGGGAAGGGCAAAATAGGAGAAGGGGATTAAAAGATACAAACTTCCAGTTATAACATAAATTAGATTTGGGAATACAAAGTACAGCATAGGGAATGTAGTTGATAATAGGTAACAACTTTGTATGGTGACAGATTGGCAGCTAGATTTGTCATGGTAACCACTTCACAATGTATACAAAATGTTGAATCACTATGATGCACACCTGAAATACAATATTGTATGTCAGTACACTTCAAAATTAAAAAGTAAATAAATAAAAATAAGACATAAAAGGTATTCTGATTAAAATAATATTTAAATGTATTTACCAGTTGTGATTCACATAAATATCACTGTAACTTGTGCTTTCTGCATAAAATATTTAAATAAACACACACACACACACAAGAATGTTTTTGCGGGGGGCGGAGCAAGATGGCGGAGGAGTAGGAGACCTGGATTTCATCTCCTCTCAGGAATTCAGCTGGATAGGGATCAAACCATTCTGAACACCTACAAACTCAACAGGAGATCGAAGAAAAGAAGAGCAACAACTCTCTCATCAGAAAAGCGACCACTTTCTGGAAGGTAGGACGTGCGGAGAAGTGAATCCGAGGCGATATTCGGGAGGATAGACGGCGGGGGAGAGGCCTCCGTCGGCCGCTTCTGGCAAGTGACAGAACCACGGAGCACAAAATCGGAACTTTTAAAAGTCTGCTCCACTGAGGGACGTCACTCTGGTGGCTAAGCGGGGGGTGGAACCCTCCGGGACAGTGGGGTCTCAGGACCCTCAGGGTCACAGAAAGACCAGGGGTGCCTGAGTGTGGCGGAACTCCCAGGTAATGGAGCAGGGAAGCCGGCTGCAGAGGCGGAGCCCAGGCGCGGGCTCTCAGCTCGGGGTTGCCATAAACCGTGATCTGCGGCACCGTCGGGCCACTGCTCCTCCAGCAGGGACCCAACAAGCGGCAGATCCGGGGAGACTCACCTTCCTCCCCTGGGAGGAGCCGCGTGGGAGCGCGCGGCAGGGATCTGCTGGGTTTGGAGACTCCACCCAGGGTCGGGTGCCAGAGATAGAAACGCGCGGTCACAGGCCGGGTGAGCACGGAGTGCGGCCGGAGACCGGGGAGACGGGAGTGACTGACGGCTTTTCTCTGGGGGCTCACTTAGAAGCAGGGCCCCGAGTTCTCAGCTCCTCCGCGGCGGAGATTGGGAGGCCGCCATTTTCACTCTCCGCCTCCAAAGCTGTACGGAAAGCTCACAGGGAACAAAAGCCCCGGAGAGCAAACCTGAGCAGATTACTTAGCTGGGAGGGGGCAAGGGCGAGGCAATTCTGCCTCCGGCAAAGACATTTGGAAACCACGGCAACAGGCCCCTCCCCAGAAGATCAGCGAGAACAGCCAGCCAAGACCAAGTTTACCCATCAATGAGAACAGCAGAACTCCAGCTCTAGGGGACTACTGCACATAGAATTCATGGCTTTCTTAACATGATTCTGTAGTCTTTCAAAGTTAATTTTTTTTTTAACTGTCTTTTTTTCTTTTTTTTTTTTCTTTTTGAATTTTTCTTTTTCCCTTTTTCAACCAACATCTTATCAATCCCTTTTTTTAAAAAAAAAACACATTTTTATTTTTCATTTTTAGAGTCATATTCTATCCCTTCATAGTAGTTACCCGTATTTTTGGCTTATATATATAAGTTGTTCTCTCTTTAAAATTTTGAGATAGTTTCTTCTAACAGATCAAAATATACCCTAAATCTCTAGTATATGGTGTTTTCTATTCCCCTGCCTGATCACATCCTCTCCCTTTTTTTTTCTTTTTTTAAATCCTCTTCTTTCTTTTTTCAAACAACTTCTTATCAATTCCTTTTATAAAATTTTTTATAATTTCCATCTTTACAGTCATATTCCATCCCTTCATCATATCAACCCTTATTTTTGTACATATATAAGTTTTTCTTTCTTTAAAATTTTGGGAGGCACTTTCTTCTAAAAGACCAAAATACACCCCAAATCTAGTGTGTGGCACTGATCATATTTGATCACATTCTGTTTTTTTTGTTGTTGTTGTTTTGTTTTGTTTGTTTTTGTTTTTATCTTTTTCTTTTTTTTCTTTTTCTTTTTTCTCTCTTTCCTTTTCTTTTCCCACTGCTTCAGGTTTTTTCTGATTTGTTTAGAGTATATTTTCTGGGGACATTGTTACTCTGCTAGCATTTTGTTCTCTCATTAATCTATTCTCCTCTGCACAAAATGACAAGACGGAAAAAATCACCTCAACAAAAAGAACAAGAAGTAGTACCGACTGCCAGGGACCTACTCAATACGGACATTAGTACAATGTCAGATCTAGAGTTCAGAATCATCACTTTAAAGATACTAGCTGGGCTTGAAAAAAATATGGAAGTTATTAGGGAAACCCTTTCTGGAGAAGTAAAAGAACTAAAATCCAACCAAGTAGAAATCAAAAAGGCTATTAATGAGGTGCAATCAAAAACGGGGGCGCTAACTGCTAGAATAAATGAGGCAGAAGAGAGAATCAGTAATATAGAAGATGAAATGATGGAAAATAAAGAAGCTGAGAAAAAGAGAGATAAACAACTACTGGATCACGAGGGCAGAATTCGAGAGATAAGCGATACCGTAAGACGAAACAACATTAGAATAATTGGGATCCCAGAAGAAGAAGAAAGAGAGAGAGGGGCAGAAGGTATATTGCAGCAAATTATAACAGAGAACTTCCCTAATTTGGGGAAGGAAACAGGCATGAAAATCCAGGAAGCACAGAGAACCCCTCTCAAAATCAATAAAAATAGGTCAACACCCCGACATCTAATAGTAAAACTTACGAGTCTCAGAGACAAAGAGAAAATCCTGAAAGCAGCTCGGGAGAAGAGATATGTAACCTACAAGGGTAGAAACATTAGATTGGCAACAGACCTATCCACAGAGACCTGGCAGGCCAGAAAGGACTGGCAGGATATATTCAGAGCACTAAACGAGAAAAATATGCAGCCAAGAATACTATATCCAGCTAGGCTGTCATTGAAAATTGAAGGAGAGATAAAAAGCTTCCAGGACAAACAAAAACTAAAGGAATTTGCAAACACAAAACCAGCCCTACAGGAAATCTTGAAAGGGGTCCTCTAAGCAAAGAGAGAGCCTAAAAGCAACATAGACCAGAAAGGAACACAGACAATATACGGTAACAGTCACCTTACAGGCAATACAATGGCACTAAATTCCTATCTTTCAATAGTTACCCTGAATGTAAATGGGCTCAATGCCCCAATCAAAAGACACAGGCTATCAGACTGGATTAAAAAACAAGACCCATCGATATGCTGTCTGCAAGAGACTCATTTTCGACCCAAAGACAGCCCCAGATTGAAAGTGAGGGGGTGGAAAACCATTGACCATGCTAATGGACACCAAAAGAAAGCTGGGGTGGCAATCCTTATATCAGACAAATTAGATTTTAAACCAAAGACTGTAATAAGAGATGAGGAAGGACACTATATCATACTTAAAGGATCTATCCAACAAGAAGATCTAACAATTGTAAATATCTATGCCCCTAACATGGGAGCAGCCAATTATATAAGCCAATTAATAACAAAAGCAAAGAAACACATCGACAACAATACAATAATAGTGGGGGACTTTAACACCCCCCTCACTGAAATGGACAGATCATCTAAGCAAAAGATCAGCAAGGAAATAAAGACTTTAAATGACACCCTGGACCAAATGGACTTTACAGACATATTCAGAACATTCCACCCCAAAGCAACGGAATACACATTCTACTCTAGTGCCCATGGAACATTCTCCAGAATAGATCACATCCTAGGTCATAAATCAGGTCTCAACCGGTACCAAAAGATTGGAATCATTCCCTGCCTATTTTCAGACCACAATGCTTTGAAACTAGAGCTCAATCACAAGACAAAAGTCAGAAAGAACTCAAATACATGGAGGCTAAAGAGCATCCTACTGAAGAACGAATGGGTCAACCAGGAAATTAAAGAAGAATTAAAAAAATACATGGAAACCAATGAAAATGAAAACACAACTATTCAAAATCTTTGGGATGCAGCAAAGGCAGTCCTAAGAGGAAAGTATATAGCAATACAAGCCTTTCTCAAGAAGCAAGAAAGGTCTCAAGTATACAACCTAACCCTACACCTAAAGGAGCTGGAGAAAGAACAGCAAATAAAGCCTAAACCCAGCAGGAGAAGAGAAATAATAAAGATCAGAGCAGAAATCAATGAAATAGAAACTAAAAGAAGTAGAACAGATCAACGAAACTAGGAGCTGGTTCTTTGAAAGAATTAACAAGATTGATAAACCCCTGGCCAGACTTATCAAAAAGAGAAGAGAAATGACCCACATCAACAAAATCATGAATGAAAGAGGAGAGATCACAACCAACACCAAAGAAATACAAACAATTATAAGAACATATTATGAGCAACTCTATGCCAGCAAATTAAATAACCTGGAAGAAATGGATGCATTTCTAGAGATGTACCAACTACCAAAACTGAACCAGGATGAAATAGAAAACCTGAACAGACCTATAACCACTAAGGAAATTGAAGCAGTCATCAAAAATCTCCCAAAAAACAAAAGCCCAGGGCCAGATGGCTTCCCAGGGGAATTCTACCAAACATTTCAAGAAGAATTAATACCTATTCTTCTGAAACTGTTCCAAAAAATAGAAATGGAAGGAAAACTTCCCAACTCATTTTATGAGGCCAGCATTACCTTGATCCCAAAACCAGACAAAGACCCCATCAAAAAGCAGAATTACAGACCAATATCCCTGATGAACATGGATGCAAAAATTCTCACCAAAATACTAGCCAATAGGATCCAACAGTACATTCAAAGGATTATTCACCATGACCAAGTGGGATTTATCCCTGGGCTGCAAGGTTGGTTCAACATCCGCAAATCAATCAATGTGATACAATACATTAACAAAAGAAAGAACAAGAATCCTATGATCCTCTCAATAGATGCAGAAAAAGCTTTTGACAAAGTACAGCATCCTTTCTTGATCAAAACTCTTCAGAGTATAGGGATAGAGGGTACATACCTCAATATCATAAAAGCCATCTATGAAAAACCTACAGTGAATATCATTCTCAATGGGGAAAAACTGAGAGCTTTCCCCCTAAGGTCAGGAATGCGGCAGGCATGTCCACTATCACCACTGCTATTCAACATAGTATTGGAAGTCCTAGCCACAGCAATCAGACAACAAAAAGAAATCAAAGGCATCCAAATTGGCAAGGAAGAAGTCAAACTCTCACTCTTTGCAGATGATATGATACTTTATGTGGAAAACCCAAAAGACTCCACCCCAAAACTGCTAGAACTCATACAGGAATTCAGTCAAGTGGCGGCATATAAAATCAATGCACAGAAGTCAGTGGCATTCTTATACACCAACAACAAGACAGAAGAAAGAGAAATTAAGGAGTCGATCCCATTTACAATTGCACCCAAAACCATAAGATACCTAGGAATAAATCTAACCAAAGAGACAAAGGATCTGTACTCAGAAAACTATAAAATACTCATGAAAGAAATTGAGGAAGACACAAAGAAATGGAAAAACGTTCCATGCTCATGGATTGGAAGAACAAATATTGTGAAGATGTCAATGCTCCCTGAACAATCTACACATTCAATGCAATCCCCATCAAAATACCATCCACTTTTTTCAAAGAAATGCAACAAATCATCCTAAAATTTGTATGGAACCAGAAAAGACCCCGCATAGCCAGAGGAATGTTGAAAAAGAAAAGCAAAGCCGGCGGCATCACAATTCCGGACTTCCAGCTCTATTACAAAGCTGTCATCATCAAGACAGCATGGTACTGGCACAAAAACAGACACATAGATCAATGGAACAGAATAGAGAGCCCAGAAATGGACCCTCAACTCTATGGTCAACTCATCTTTGACAAAGCAGGAAAGAATGTCCAATGGAACAAAGACAGTCTCTTCAACAAATGGTGTTGGGAAAATTGGATAGCCACATGCAGAAGAATGAAACTGGACCATTTCCTTACACCACACACAAAAATAGACTCCAAATGGTTGAGAGACCTAAACATGAGACAGGAGTCCATCAAAATCCTAAAGGAGAACACAGGCAGCAACCTCTTTGACCTCAGCTGAAGCAACTTCTTCCTAGAAACATCGCCAAAGGCAAGGGAAGCAAGGGCAAAAATGAACTATTGGGACTTCATCAAGATAAAAAGCTTTTGCAAAGCAAAGGAAACAGTCAACAAAACCAAAAGATAACCAACAGAATGGGAGAAGATATTTGCAAATGACATATCAGATAAAGGGCTAGTATCCAAAATCTATAAAGAACTCATCAAACTCAACACCCAAAGAACAAAGAATCCAATCAAGAAATGGGCAGAAGACATGAACAGACATTTTTCCAAAGAAGACATCCAAATGGCCAACAGACACATGAAAAAGTGCTCAATATCGCTCGGCATCAGGGAAATCCAAATCAAAACCTCAATGAGATACCACCTCACACCTGTCAGAATGGTTAAAATTAACAAGTCAGGAAATGACAGATGTTGGCGGGGATGCAGAGAAAGGGGAACCTTCCTACACTGTTGGTGGGAATGCAAGCTGGTGCAGCCACTCTGGAAAACTGTATGGAGGTTCCTCAAAAAGTTGAAAATAGATCTACCATATGATCCAGCAATTGCACTACTGGGTATTTACCCCAAAGATACAAAAGTAGGGATCCGAAAGGGTACGTGCACCCCGATGTTTATAGCAGCAATGTCCACAATAGCCAAACTGTGGAAAGAGCCAAGATGTCCATCAACAGATGAATGGATAAAGAAGAGGTGGTATATATATACAATGGAATATTATGCAGCCATCAAAAGGAATGAGATCTTGCCATTTGCAACGACGTGGATGGAACTGGAGGGTATTATGTTGAGTGAAATAAGTCAAACAGAGAAAGACATGTATCATATGATCTCACTGATATGAGGAATTCTTAATCTCAGGAAACAAACTGAGGGTTGCTGGAGTGGGGGGTGGGGTGGGAAGGATGGGGTGACTGGGTGATAGACACTGGGGAGAGTATATGCTCTGGTAAGCGCTGTGAATTGTGCAAGACTGTTGAATCTCAGATCTGTACCTCTGAAACAAATAATGCAATATATGTTAATAAAAAAAAAAAAAGAAGAAGAAGAAGGTAACGGGAGGGGAAGAATGAAGCGGGGGAAATCGGAGGGGTAGACGAACCATGAGAGACGATGGACTCTGAAAAACAAACAGGGTTCTAGAGGGGAGGGGGGTGGGAGGATGGGTTAGCCTGTTGGTGGGTATCGAGGAGGGCACATTCTGCATGGAGCACTGGGTGTTATGCACAAACAATGAATCATGGAACACTTCCTCTAAAACTAATGATGTAATGTATGGGGATTAACATAAGAAAAAAAAAAAAAAAGAATGTTTTTGCTACAAGAAATGGAAAATACTCTCTATAGAGGCCTAGTCACATATAAAGATTCTCCAAATCATGTAACTACTTGCATTGGTTCAGTAACTCATGGCATCAGTACAAGCTTATGGGCAAATCTCTTGCTTGTTGTCTTGTGATCACAAAATAGCTGCTGGGGCTCCAGACATTTCATTTGTGTTCAAGGCAGCATGAAGGAGGAAGAGCTGCAATTTCCTTTTAATCAAGAAAAGCAGAAACCTTTCCCAATCCCAGAAAATGTTCACTTAAGTCTCATTTCCCAGAGCTATGTCAAATGTCCACTTGGTTTCAGGGGAGGCTGGTAAAGTACTTAACTTTCCCAAGCTCTTAAGGGAGGTGGCAAGAGACAGGGGAGAAATCTTACTGCAGTGTGCCCCAGTTTGTGGTGCTCCTGTCCTCCCCTTTCTGACGGAATTGTGGGATAGAGGCATTTTGTGAGCTTATCAGGATAATGCCTAGAGTACACAAGAGAGAAAGTCAAGTGTAGGATTTGGGATGGGTCCAGAGGTTTGTCTCACTAGAAAGTGTGGCCATTGGTTAGTCCATCCCTCTCTCTGGACTTTGGCTGCCAGGCTCCTTAATGAGCCTAACTGGACAGGATGGTATCTGATGGCCCCTCCAGCTATTATGGTCTAGCTTCATGAAATCGGTGCATGGAGTCCCGAGAGGAAGAATAGGGTGGAAGGCAAAGGGTTAAAAACAACAATAGGTATGATTATGTGCACGTAGGTATAGATGCATCTGTAGACAATAGGAACAGAAATGCTGGTTTGAAGCATTCCCTGTGCTGGGTCAACTGAGGCAGGAGTGAGAAAGTTGTGGGTTACTACCTGTGACAGGCAGACCCGGGCCTCAGAGAGGGCTCCAGCCACGCTGATCTAGCCTGCTGGGGAAGAGAGGGCAGAACGGGCGCTTATGAAAGAATGAGTCAGGGTGTCTTGGACTCCTTTTGCCTGCCTCTTCCTTCTAGGGAGGCACCTATTTATTATCAGCTCCAAACGCAATCTTTTTCTTGAGCTTGTCTGTGTTTTCCACTTTTTCTAACAGCCAAATCTGGGCTTACAGCAGTGTCTGCCATCTCTTAAAGGAAGAAATTCTCCCTTACCCCAAGTGTGGGCTTAAATTACATTTTTAAAGTAGCTTTGTTTAATTATTATTTTTTAGTTTGTGAGAACGATCTAGGCTAATTATAAAGAGGTCACTCACTGTAGAAAAATAAAAAAACTGAATATGTAAATTTTTGTTGTGTTTTCTTTTTTACTAACTTGGTACGTTTTCTTGCTGCTCAGGAAACAAGAGCCTATAATTGGGTTTGTTGTGAGATCTTTACTTGAAACTATGACCTAAATTGTTTTGATTATAATGTTTCTTACATATGTACAAATATAAAATTAAGCATAAACTCCTTATGCTTATGGCTCTTATACTACTATAAAACCAAAGCAAAGTTAGAAACCATATATAAACAGGGCGTCTGGGTGGCTCAGTTAGTTAAGCATTGGCCTTAGGCTCAGGTCATGATTTCAGGGTCCTGGGATTGAGTCTCTCAGGGCTCCCTGCCCTGTGGGGAGCCTGTTACTCTCTCTCCCTCTACCGCTGCTTCCCCCTTGTGCTTGTTCTCTCTCTCCCAAATAAATAAATAAATAAAATCTTTAAAAAAAGAAACCATACATAAACAAAATGACAAAACCAGTAAGATTCAAAATAACATAAATTTAACATGAAGGATGTTCATGTTTTACTGAAAATGAATAACTCACAATACGACTGGGAAGCCTAACGCTTTACTGTTGTTTTCGTTTTTTGTTCAGCATGCCTATACTTTAAAAGAATTGAAAAAAATCTTAAACTTTATTTAAGAGTTTTAGTCCTCCAGGTAATATTAGTAATGTAATTTTGGACTTATTTGATGCATGGTGTAGGGGAAAGTGAGTAAGTAAATGTACTAATTAAAACCAAGATTTTCAGCTTAAGGGAAAAGAGATATAAATATAAAATCAAAGAAGTTGAGGGAGATATGTAATATTTGCAGTATTAAATTTGAATTTGAAATATCTATAAGAATGTATGATTTTTAAAGATGTGAATTTTCTAGCTCCATCCATGAAAAGGTCCAATGAGCAATCATATCTCAGGAGCAATGGGCAAACATAGCACCCAGATTTTGTTTTTTCCTACCATTTTCCACTGAAAGAAATTAGAACTTTTGGAGAAATGGCTGATTCTAGGAACAGAGAGAGAAAATACAAGGTAAGCTTTCGACACATATATCAGAATGGTAAATTTTATGTGTCAGCTTAGGCAGGTTATGGTGCCCAGTTGTTTGGTCAAACACTAATCTAGAGGTTGTTGTGAAGGTGTTTTATGGATGTGGTTAACATCTATAATCAACTGATTTTAAGTAGAGGAGTTCACCCTTGATAATGTGTTAGCCTCATCCCTTCAGTTGAAAGCCTTATGAGCAAAAATAGAGGTTTCCTGGAGCAGAGGACATTCTGCCTGATTATAACATAAAAATCCTGCCTGAGTTTCCAGCCTGCTGGCCTACGCTACAGATTTCAAACTTGTTTGTCCAATTGTGTGAATTATATTATAATTATAATTATATAACAAATATAAATACTTAAATATATTTATACATCTATATACAAATATATAATTACCTATTAAATTAATACATAATAATATATTAACACATTATAATATATAAATATATAAATAACTATAATAATTATAATAATATTATAAATTATTGGTTCTGTTTCTCTGGAGAACCCTGACTGACATCCCTTTAAAGACTAATAGGGAGAGGGGTGCCTGGGTGGCTCAGTTAGTTTAGCATCTGCTTTCACTCAGATGCTTTTTCACCTGAGTGAAAAGCCCCACATCGCATTGAGCCCCCTACTCAGCAGGGAGCCTGCTTATCCCTCTCCCTCTGCCCCTCCCCCTCTGCTTGTGCTTTCTCTCTCACTTTCTCTCTCTCAAATAAATAAATAAAATCTTAAAAAAAAAAGACTAATAAAGACGTAGCAAAAGAACAAGGGGCCAGCTAGATGGGCCTCCCATTGGCCAAATTTGGGACAATTTGAGTATCAAAAAAAAGGACTGAAGTGATTGAAAGCTCTCAATAAGTAAAAACCCATGAGTCCATAGTAATGTTTAAAAAGAAAGAGAAAGAGGAAGAGGAAAACCCCACCTTACTTATTACCCTAGATGGCTATTATACCAATTCCTTATCCTGGAAATAGAAAGAATTAAGCATTCAGACTCTCTTTTTAGCAGAAAGTGTAGAAGGAATGTTAGAATGAACAATTATTTTGCAATCCCCAGTGAAATAACTGACTTTGGAATGGCTCATCAATAGATGCTAAAACCATTTAGTTGAAAGTGTGTTAGGATTAGGATACTTGTATGGTGCCACACTGACATTTCTCAGCTCAGCTGCTGATTGCAAAGCAAAAGCATAGCTCCACAATGGAAAGAGTAGGCTGTCACCACCTTAGCCAAGTGAGTAAATGAAGTATCACTAATAATGGCATAAGCCGACATCAGGCACTTCCTGTTGTGATATGGTGTGAGGTACATAGCCTCAGGGGTCAAGTGAGCCTGCTGAAGAGTGGTTAGACTAGTTGATAGTAAGTCCAGGGAAACAAGTCAAACAAACCTCGAGGAAACACAGTTCAGAATATGGGACAATCTATAGGACAGCTGACCTGGTTTCTTCAAACAGGTAATATCATACTCCCAACCCCCAAAGGGAAGACTGTTTGAGATGGACTAAAATGTCCCAGGAATAAATGCAACATGTGAAACTTAATTGACTCCTGTTTCAAAAAAAAGGAAGAAAAGAAAAAAACAAACCCAATAAGGGTAAAATTAAACTGGTAAAACTGGTAGAATTAAATTAAATTTAATATGGATTGGATATAAGATGCTATAGACGTATTATTGTTAAATTTCTTAGGTATGATAATGGTTGTATAATTTATGAGATGTGTACTGAAGCTTCTACAAGTGAAGTGTCATGATACCTGTAGCTACACTTCAAACAGGTCATATATATATTATATATTTATTTAAATTATACATAATATATAAATTGTGTATACATTACATATAATACAGAAATTATGTATATTATACATATATGTAAGTTATGTATATTATATATGTGTTATATGTATATCATGTAAATGTAGTATTTTACTACATATGTAATATGTGGCCAAATGTTCACAACTGTTGCATTGAGGTGATGGGTATATGAGTGTTGTGTTATTTTTTTCAAAAGAAATTCTAGTATGTATGGATTAATGTAAGATTAATGCTAATGAAACACATATTTTAAAGTCAAAGTATAGTTAAGATACATTATATTAGTTTCAGGTGTACAACGTAGTGATTTGGCAACTGTATACATTACGCAGTGCTCACAGCAGTAAGGGTAGTCACCATCTGGCACCATACAAGGTTATTACGATATCATTGACTGTATTCCCTAGGCTGTATTTTTTTATCCCTGGGACTTATTTATTTTACAACTGGAAGTTTGTACCCCTTAATCCCCTTTACCTATTTTTCCCATTCCTCTATTCCCTCCCTCTGTCAACCACCAGTTTGTTTTCTGTATTTATGACACTGTGTGTGTGTGTTTGATTTATTTTTTAGGCTTTAGACTCCACCTGTAAGTGAAATCATATGGTGTCTGTCTTTCTCTGTTTGACTTATTTCACTTAGCATAATAACCTCAGGGTCCATCCATGTTGTCTTGAATGCCAAGATTCCATTATTTGTTATGCCTGAGTAATATTCCATTGTGTATGTATACCACGTCTTTATCCATTCATCTATCATGGGCACTTAGGTTCCTTCCATATCTTGGCTTTTATAAATACTGCTGCAATAAACATAGGGGTGCATCTTTTCCATCTGTGCAAACTAGTGTCTTCATTTGCTTTGGGTAAGTACCCAGCAGTGGAATTAACTATTTTTAGTTTTTTTGAGGAAACCTTATACTGTTTTCCACAGTGGCTGCACCAATTTACATTCCACCAACACTATACCAGGGTTTTTTCTCTACATTCTTACCAACACTTGTTATTTCTTGTCTTTCTGATACTAGCATTGTGACAGGTGTGAGGTTATATCTCAATGTGGTTATGATTTGCATTTCTCTGATGGTGAGTAATGTTGCATATCTTTTCATGTGTCTATTGGCCATCTGGATTTCTTCTTTGGAAAAATGTCTTTTCAGGTCCTCTCCCATTTTAGATAGAATTATTTGTGTGGTTTTTTGCCTTTTGTGTGTGTGTGTTGAGTTGTAGGATTTCTTTATGCATTTTGGATATTAACCCCTTATTGGCTATGTCATTTGCAATATCTTTTCCCTTTGAGTAGGCTGCCTTTTCATTCTGTTAATGGTTTCCTTTCCTGCGAAAAAGCTTTTTTTTTTTTTTTTTTAAGATTTTACTTATTTGTCAGAGTGAGAGAGAGAGCACGTACAAGCGAGGGGAGCAGCAGACAGAGGGAGAAGCAGGCTCCCCGCTGAGCAAGGAGCCCAATGAGGGACTCAATCCCAGGACCCCAGGATCATGACCTGAGTTGAAGGCAGATGCTTAACCAACTGAGCCACCAGGAGTCCCAGTGTGCAAAAGCTTTTTTTGCTTTTGTTTCCCTTGCCTGAGGAGACAGGTCAAGAAAAAATTGCTAAGGCGGTTGTCTAAGAGATTATTGTCTATGTTTTCTTTCAGGAGTTCTATGGTTTCAGACCTCACATTTAGGTCTTTAATCCATTTTTAGTTTACTTTTGTGTGTGGTGTAAGAAAATGGTCCAGTTTCATTCTTTTATATGTAGCTGACCAATTTTCCCAGCACCATTTGTTGAAGGGACTATCTTTCCCCCATTGTGTATTCTTGCCTCCATATAAACGAGGACTTATTTTTAGGCTCACTATCTTATTCTGTTGATCTATGTGTCTATTTTTGAGCAAGCACCATACTCTTTTGATTACTACAGCTTTGTACTATAGCTTGAAATCTGGGATGGTTGTGTTATTCTTTCTATATTTCTTTATGTTTGAAAATTTCCATTAGGGAAAGTTGGAAAAAACCCTGTAAAACCAAAAAAAAAAAAATCAAAATAACAACATAAATGTAACATAATAAAGGATCTTGCCTCATGAAAAATAAGTCTTGCTCTCCAGAGTGACGAGCTGGATGTCAGCTGTGGCGGCTGTTTTAATTTTCATGTGCAGCATGCCCACAGAATGTAATACTATGAGAAAACTCAATTCTCCAACCACTATCTCCCTTCAAACTACTGTCAAACTTTTCATGGGGCAGTATGACATTGTTTGGTCTTCTCTTAACTTGATGCCAACATTGACATATGAAATCTGCTTGGGTTTTTTCCTTCTATTTACCGTTAAGACACAGTAATTTACTTGGTGCCAGTATGATTCTAAATGGAAACAGATTCCAGAGATTCTAGCCTGATGTGGCGGACAGCACTCAGTTATAAGATGGTCATGCAGATAATCCAGGTGCCAACATTGGTGTTTGCCTGTTCTGCCTCCCTTCTATCAGCACACTGATTATAGCACGGTGCCACCTTTTTTTTTTTTTTTAAATTTTGTTTATTTATTTATCTATTTATTTATTTAGAGAGAGCATAATTGGGGTAGGGGTGGAGGGAGAGGGAGAGAGAGAGAATCTCTAGCAGACTCTGTGCTGAGCGCAGAGCCTGAGGTGGGGCTTGATCTCATGACCCTGAGATCATGACCTGAGCCCAAAGTTGGATGCTTAACCGACTGAGCCACCCAGGTACCCCTAGCACAGTGCCAGCTTTAATGCTCATGTTCCCAAATTCTCTTGTTGTGAAGCATGGCAGATGACCCAGTTCTGGCCAATGGGATGAAGCAAGTCTCTCATGGGGTGAGGCTCCTGGATAACCTCTGTACAAGGGACACAGTTGGAGGGCATGTGGCTTCAGTCTTTTACTCTTTGCTCCTCTATTTTCCCTGACTAAAACTGGAAGTGCAGTAGCCATCTTGCTGCTGTGAGCATAAATGTCCCATAAACTAACTAGAGTATCTTAGTCAGAAGGTGGAAGAAAAAAAAAAAAAAAGAAAAGAAGACGGAAAGAAAACTATGCCCTTAACAATGCCCTTGAACAGTTGCATCTGCCCTAGACTGCCTTTCTCCAGACATCTTATTACAGAGGTAAAATACTCTCATGTGTTTAAGCCAGTGTTTACTGACTTAACTTGCAAATAAATACATCCCTGAATGATTCATTCTGAATATACTAATGTTAGATATTTAGATTATTGTATGTGACATGAATGTGGATGCAAAAATTCTTAACAAAATATTAGGAAATAGAATTTAGCAATATATAAAAAGAATTATACACCATGACCAAGTGAGATTTATTCCAAGGATGCAGGTCTGGCTCAATATTAAAAAATCAGCCAATGTAATCTATCACATTAACAGTCTAAAGAAGAAAAATTATATAATATCAATTGATGCAGAAAAATCATTTCACAAAATTCAATACCTGTTATGATAAAAACTCAGATAACTAGGAATAGAGGGAGCTTTCTCAATTTGATAAAGAACATCTTGGGGTGCCTGGGTGGCTCAGTTAGTTAAACGACTGCCTTCAGCTCAGGTCATGATCCTGGAGTCCAAGATCGAGTCCCACATTCGGCTCCCTGCTCAGCAGGGAGTCTGTTACTCCCTCTGACCCTCCCCCCTCTCATGCGCTCTCTCTCATTCTCTCTCTCTCAAAAAAATAAATAAAATCTTAAAAAAAGAAAAGAACATCTTAAGAAAACCTACAACCAACATCATACTTAATGGTAAAGACTGAGTGATTTTCCCCTAACACTGGGAACAAGGCAAGGATCTCCACTCTCACTACTGCTGTCCAACACAGTACTGGAAGATCTAGCCAGGGCAATAAAATCAAGAAAAGGAAGTTAAAGGCATACAGATGAGAAAGGTAGAAATAAAACTATCCTTATTTGCAACTGACATGATTTTCTACATAGAAAATCCTGATGAAAGAAGTCAAAGAAGATCTAAATAAATCGAGAGACATTGCAGTGGCCATGGGTTGGAAGACTCAACATCGAAAAAATGTCAGTTCTCCCCAAGTTGACATACAGTGCAATTCCTATCAAAATCACAGCAAGAAATTTTGTAGATATAAACAAGATTATCCTAAAATTTATGTGAAAAGGCAAAGGAATGAGAATTGCTATTCCATTTCAATTCCAACTATTCTACACCAGTGGAGGTACTATAGTACAATTCTGAGACTAGCTATGTAGAGTTGGACCCCACAAATTAAAGGTCATGGTCCCCAACAAGAGTGCTCCCTCTTCAGATGCCAGCCACAAGTGGGGTCCCAGGACACTCACACTTCTCATCAACTGGCTACAAATTGGGGGGTTCCCATAACCTCCTCGGGCTCATTGATGCACTAGAATGACTCCCAGAACTCAGGAAAGTACTATGCTTATGATTATAGTTTTATTATACAAATTAGGGACAGTCAAATTAAAAGACACACAGGACACAGTCTGGGAGGGAATGCAGAACCTCTACACTGTCTGCCTGTGGAATCAAGGCATGTCACTTTCTTGGCACATCGATGTGTTCACCATTCAGGAAGCTCCATTGAGCTTCAGTATGCACAGTTTTTATTGCGGTGTCATTATATATTGAATCACTGGCCACGTGAATGGATTCAATCTCTGGTTCCCCCTGCTTCCTCTGTGGGCAGAGTTTGGGCTGATATCATTTGGCCCAAAGTCCAAGGCCTCTGATCACATGATTAGTCTTTTTGGTGACCAGCCTTTATCCAGAGTCATTTTATCTCTTAGCATAAACTCAGATGAGATCCAAGGGGCTCATGAATAACAGACACTCCTATTACTTTGGAAATTCCAAGGATTTACTCTCTCTTCTAGGAACAAGGGACAGATGCCAGTCAAATTCTTTGGTATATTATACTATATATTATAGTAAATGATATAATGTATAGTATAATATATAATATTATAGTATAAATTTCTTTATATATGCTATTATATGATAATAGCTAATATTATACTATATATTATAGTATATTATGTGATATATTATAGTATAAATTTCTTTATGTATTATATAATAATAGCTAAAGTAACTTTGAAAAAGAAGAATAAAGGGGGAGGAACCACTTTATCTGTTTTTTTTTTTTTTAAGATTTTATTTATTTATTTGACAGAGAGAGAGAGAGAGCACAAGCAGGGAGAGGGGCAGGCAGAGGCAGAGGCAGAGGCAGAAGCAGGCTCCCCGCAGGCCAGGGCTCTGGGATCATGACCTGAGCCAAAGGCAGTCGCTTAACCAACTGAGCCACCCAGGCGCCCCACTTTATCTGTTTTTAAGACTTACTATATAGCTACTGTTACTAAGACTACATGGTATTGGTGAAGAGATAGACACATAGGTCAGTGGAACAAAATAGAGAACCCAGAAATAGACCCACACGTGTGGCCATGGTGGTGATTTATATTAATCTACACATGTGACAAAATGACAAAGAGCTACACACATATGTTGTACCAATGTCAGGGTCTGGTTTTATATTGTATTACAGTTATGTGAGATGTTAGCTCTGGGGGAAACTGGGTGAAGGGTACATGGGCTGTCTCTCTAGTATCTTGCAACTTCCTGTGAACTTGCTATTATTTCAAGGTTAAAAGTATAGAAAAAATGGGGGTAAAATAAAGACTTTTCCAGAAAAAAAAATTATAATAAAGGATATGGACTGCTTTGCACACCTCAGTATACTTTGCTCCCCTCCAGAGCCCATAACCCCAGTTTGAGAATCACAGAGGTGGAGAGGCTGAGTTTGAGTGCTCCTGTGTGCAGATGCTGCCTGCTTGCCTGAAGAGACCCTGATGGTTGGCGAAGCTTGTCCCAGAGGAGGGCTCCATCTAGTCGAAAAAGGTACGAGTAATAAAACAGCTCTTGCTCTCTCATTCTCCTTGTCAGTTTCTCCCATGCATTTGAGTGCATTCTGCATCAGATACTGCGGGCACTGACCTCTCCTTGGAGAGACAGATGATAAAACAGAATAAGTGCTGCAGGATCACAGCAAGGGCGCTGGGCCAACTAGTCGACCCAAGGAGGCTTCCTGGATGTTGGGATTCTTGCACTGGATCTAGCGTTGAGCTGGAAACAGTGAGGCAAAGGGGAGGATGTGGGTCAGATGCAGGGAACAGCTTGTGCCGAGGCCTGTAGGGGAAGGTTGGCAGGTAAGGGTTTGGGGTTGAGCCTAGGAGTTCAGGGAGAGAAAGGTGCAGAAGCAGGTGGGAGCTGGACCATCAAGAGCCTGTGCATTAATATAAAGTATTTGGAATTTATTCTAGAATCTCAGGAGGCAGTGAAGGGCAAGAGAGTGGCATTGTCAGAATAACATTTTAGAAAAAGGGTGGGTGGGAGGGGAAAGGCCAGGGTCCAGTCAGGAGGGCAAGGCAGGTGAGAGGTGGGAGGCCTGAAGGAGGACAGGCTATGGGCACGGGGAAGAGGATTCAGAGGGAGGCAGTCTGGAGGGGCAAAGTTAACCAGGGCTGTGTAGACACAATGTGGCTATGATGGTTTCAGAGCCCAAGCCAGGCCCCCTCCAAGAGTCTCTGGAACACAACTTCCTCCTGGCTGCCAAATTGTCCCTGCCTGGACCCTGGGGCAGGGTGGGTCCAGCCCTGGGGCTACCTCATAGCATTCTCAGAGATGCTGAGCTGAGCGCCTGGTCATGGCTTCGGAATGTCTTAATTTCTGTAGATGACTTGCACCACCATCAGAATTTTAGAATGGGTATGTCAAGGTGTTCACTGCAAGGACCTCCCCCTCTCCAGGGGCTTGCTACTGCGGTAGGTGAAGACCTCAGGCATAGGTCCCCACAAGGCAGTTGCTTTCCTCCAAAGGTGTCTACATTTGTGTGTCTGTAAAAGTCAATCAATTCAAAATATCTACCTTGTTCATGTTTTTTTTCCCCCACTTGTAGAATTTTGGGCGACAGGCAACACTTTATTATGTTACAGATTATCATCTACTATGGGTAATTCATAGAGTATTGTCTGTACCCTTCCAGACTGAGGACTCCTTGCAGGCAGGGACCTGCTTTATTCTCTGCTGTGTGTGTCCCCAGTGTCTGGGGCCAGCCAGCTCAGTGCTTGCTGATCGCTGGTCTGGAGATTTCACTGCCTGGGGCCAGACATCTCTTCCAGCAGCCTTTGTTTCCATACTTACAGGCAGGCTGTGTTGGGGTCTAATTAGGCTGTAAAAAACACATCCCTGCTTCATGTTTATGGTGGGGTTTACATAAACTTTATATATATATATATATATATATATATATATATATATATATATATAT